>NC_141672.1:68603689-69203689 GCF_028749965.1 Puma concolor | reverse complement strand
TAATAGAAAAGGACTAGTATCCGGAATATAGACATATAAAATTTAGATAGATGTCTCACAAAGTATAAATCCAAATCGTGAAAAAACATGAAAACGTGGTCTACCTCATTAATAATCAGGGAAATGAAAAATAAAGCCACAATTCAAGGCATTTCACCAACTCCTGACTGCTGTGTATTGAAGCCTAGGAACAGGACATGTTTTTGAGAATTAAGAAATAGTACCTCTCAACCTTTCCAATATGAATATGAATTGATTTTTAAAATGCTATGGAAAGTATCTGCCCTTTTCTAGTAAAGTTGAAGAAACACACATGCCATAGAAATTCTGCTCTGAGATATACATCCTAGGGAAACAGGGAACATCAAGAGATACGTTTGTATAATCCTGTGTTCTCTGCAGCACTGCTGTTGACAGCCAAAATGAGAAACAAACTCAAAAGTCCACTAACAGCAGAATGGATATATAAATTGTGGTACAGACACACAACAGAATATTTTATAGCAATAAGAATACACAAACTACAACTATACACAGTAACATAAATAAATCATTATACTAAATGGAAAAAGGCAAGTCACTAAAGTACCTGTGTATGATTAAATTTATATGAAAGTCAAAAACATGTAGAGACCATACAGTATTGTTTAGGTGTGCATACGTAATGGTAAAGTTTTATTATTTTATTTTATTTTTATTTTTTAAGATTTTTTTAAAGTAATCTCTATATTCAATGTGGAGCTCGAGCTTACAACCCCGAAATTAAGAGTTGCACACTCCACTGACTGAGCCAGCCAGGAGCCCCATAGTGGTAAAATTTTAAAGAAAAAGGAAAGGAACTGGGGAGTGGGAAAGGTTATAATTGAGAAGGGACACATAGGAGAGCCGTCAATGTTCTTTTCCATGACCTGGTGATGACTGCATGAATTTGTGCCTGATAACATTCATTAAACCATTCTTACAGCTTACAAATTTCCCTGGCTTCATATTTCATAATGAAAGCAATATTAAAAATAAAGAAGAAAGAGAAGTAATAAGAAAAAAGAGGAGGGGTAGGGGATGGAAAGAGGAAGAGGAGGAGGAGGAGGAGGAGGAGGAGGAGGAGGAGGAGGAAGGGAACAGGAGAAGCAACACTGAGTTAAATCCCATGTTCCAGGGTGCCTGGGTGGTTTGGTCAGTTGAGTGTCAGACTTCAGCTCAGGTCATGATCTCACGGTTGATGAGTTCGAGACCCAAGTCAGGCTCTGTCCTGGCAGCTCAGAGCTTGGAGCCTGCTTCAGATTCTGTGTCTCCCTCTCTCTCTGCCCCTCCCTCACTCGTGCTCTGTCTCTCTCTGCCTCAAAAAATAAACATTAAAAAAAATAAAAAATAAAAAATAATCCCAAGTTCCTTAAGACCAGTGACTGCACCTTCTCTCTTCAGTATACAATGTCAGATCAGCTCTTACCACACAGTGCCTTCAGTAAAATTATATATAAATTTATATTATATATAGATATACAATATATTTAAATAAAATAAATTACACACACACACACACACACACACACACACACACACACACACACTCCCATGACTTTGTTTTTTGAGTTCCTTAAAAAATTTTAGTTGGAAAATGTGACTTCTGTACATAATTCATGACTTCTAACAAATGTTGAAAAAAAACATTTTAGGAACCAAAGAATGTGATTCTTTTAAATGAGAAATTTTAGTTAAGAATTTAAAATTATAGATGTTTGGGGGTAGGGGAAGGAAACAAACAAAAACTTTTATTATAACATTTGTTCAACATACTGCACATCCTTTGGGGTCACTTTGGTATCACCTGCTGTAGTGAACTTAAAAATTGACTAATCAATCCCTGACTGTTTTGAGGGAGAAATTCTACTTAAGGGTAGGAATTTGTTTGTTCTCCCACTGAATCCTGTTTTACTTCAAACGAATTCTCCAAAAAAGAATGGTTTGTATTCCATGTCTTGTTTAAAATTTTTTAAGTTATATAGCCAGTTTTATAATACTCCTAATTATAGTCCCCAGCCCTCACCCCTAAAATCCTCATTTTCATGCTCTCAGACTTACTTGAATCTTTTCTACTTTGGAAACAAAAAAACAACCCAGATTTTCTGCTCTACCTGAGTGATCTATCCAGGTTCTGGAGGTCTTGTTTAATCTATCTACAGAAGTCCAATTCTGGAGAAAGAGTCTCCCAAAAACCTGTGCAATAATGGTATCAAATTGATCTCTGTTGAGTGCTTATCCAGCTTTAAAACCTTCAGCAATGGTGACTCAACCTCCAGTTAGACAGGATCCATCATCTGAGTAAGTTAAATTATAAGGAAGTTCTAATTAACTCCTGTAAGTGGTACCAGCTGGCCCTTGTCGTACACTTTGGAGCCATGCAAAATATCTCCAGTCCACTTTAGACAGTCTATCACAAATACCAGGAGTTATATTTTCTTACTTCCTGGTTAAGTATACTCCATTTCATCAACTGTTCTTCAAAAGGCATGGGTTCAAGATCCATCAATGGACTGAACTCCCCATTTCATCAATGCCCTCTCTAAAGTAAAGTGCTCAAACTGAACATGGTACTTTGTACTTAATCCATGTTATTATCAACGCAGCCTAGAATAAAGTCTATTTTTTGTCAGCAGTACTTTACTATTGACTGAAAATCACTCAGAAAACCCTTCAGAATCTCTTTTACTCTCATGCACAGTTATATTTTGTATATGTGATTAATTTCAATAGTTATGTTTCGGTTTACACCGTTACATAATAAAACATCAGCCCGCTAATTATAAAACAACTTTCGAGTTGCCTGAAGTATTTTTTTCAACTAAGAAGTTGAAATCCGTTAACATTCGATGATTATCTACTGTCTTGTAACACAGAAAATTGGTTATTTTAACGATAAGGAAACAGAGGCCTGAAACTTTAAAGCAGCTCACCTTAGAATCAGTACTTTTACCTATTCAGTGTGGCTGCACCTTCCTGTCCTTTCTAACCATCCCACTAATTTAGATATATACAGAATTGACAGGAGACCTTGTAGTCTTGACACAAGTCACTGATAAGCTTCTGAAAGGGGCAAGGCCCAAGGATGGAACCCTGCAATACATAATTAGAAACCTCCCACAGGGAGACATACCGACATGAAGGACATTAAGCTGTCCTTAATGGACTAATTTCACAATTATGAACTAAGCTAACCATCTCCATCAAACCCATATTTTTCCATCTACTCAGTAAGACCATCGGAAGTAATTCTGTAAAAAACAGTGCAGATTTACCACATACACAAATTGCATGCATGCCCTTGAATCAAGTAATTATTTCAAAAGAGATATCAAGTATTAAACTGAGGCATATTAAAATTTTAAGTTTATTTGAGCAAACATCCCTTGGAATAGGACAGTGCCAAACAGGAAGTGGTTAGACGGTCTCTACCAACAGGACCCTGGTGAGGAAGTTTATAAGGAAGACCCAAAAGGAGATTTATTGGCTATAGCTTAAGTGGTTGCCTTGTTTAAGAAAGCCTAGTTGGGTACTTGTGATTCGTTGTCCTTAAGTTTTGATTTCTTAATGTTGAGGCATTACTGGCTTAGGTTTTGGTTTGTTCATGTAGGCTCCTAAGGCATTAGAACCACCTGTCTCTAGTCTATGGCCACACCACCCAGAACATAACTAATCTTGTCTGATCTTGGAAGCTAAGCATGGTCAGGCCTGGTTAGTACCTGGATGGGAGAACTACCTGTGTCTAGTGGCCTCTTTACTTAATTAATTTAGCATAAGTTGCTAAGGTACAATTTCTTTTTGGATTCTGGAATCCATGCCATTGTCACCTGTTAAAATAATCATGGCTACTTTTCTGAGTGTTCACAGTTTGATGATCTGTTTTGAAATTTTGCTTAAGAGTTTAAGGTTAAATTTACTAATTGGGAATTTATAAATTTTTCTATTACTCTTTCTGGAAAGTTATTTTTAATCTCTTAGAACTCTTCAGTTCTTTGAATCTGTAAAGGTGTTCCCAAGATCCCTGCATGATGAGTCTGTACTCACAAGAAAACTTCATTACCTAAGGGCTCACTCACTATTTCCACATATCTTAAGGCATCAAGTTCTTTTAGTGGCTTTGTTCTACCTCTTGAGCTGAAAGCTCCTTCTCTTTGATTAAAAAAAGAAGAAGAAGAAGAAGAAGAAAGAAATGATCAAGCAAAGCAATTACTAAATGCTTCTGTTACCTCTGTAATCTAGAAACCCCATATAACAGACCTCAAACATTAGCCTACCTCTCCCATGGTCTTCTTATTCTGAAACTAGTTTCAGATACCTTCTTTGTGGCAGGACGCTGTATCTTTTAGATTACTCCATGCCTTAAACTTTCTGAAAGCAGCTTTAAAAGATGTTCCCCCTCTGTTACGAACATCGTTTCCTAAGGATGAAATCTGGGAGACCAGATTCTGGGTCTGAATCTGGGAGACCAAGTTACTCTAATCCCTGAACCCTATATTCCCTTCTGTCCCTGCTCTCCAAAATGCTGAGCCTGGGCCAAATGTTAGCTGATAAGAAGGAAATTAAAAGTATTACAGCGACTTTCAAAAATATCAGGAAATAACAGACATGCCAACAGGTAAGAATCCTCAAAAAAAAAAAAAAAAAGACAGACAGACAGACAGGCATAGAGGTCACGAGAGCTCCACATATCACCAACAGGAGAAAACTTAAGGATTACAGACAGGTATATCTTCGGGAACACACCTAAAGAGTGACTCTCCCATACACTGCAATTTTACCTCCTAATTTTCTTTTTAATATGGAATATCTACATTCCTCAGGAATTAATGTAAAAATGTCGTGAGAAAGAGTCCATGTCAATATTTTCCTTCATGTGGAATAAAGCAGCAGATTGTTATCTCAACCTCCAGCCCGACTCTGCATTAAGGAAACTAACAAAGAAACTATACACCACATACACATACATACAAAGGTATGAGAAAATAGTGGTATGAAGTGTTATATGAAGAAATTTATTCATATGTATATGAAAATAAGCTTGTTAAACACTATGTATATGAAATAATATGCAGTGTTATAGATTATGTATTATATATCATGTTACATAAGTCACATATGCTACATTATACCTTACATATTATATATTTCGCATTGATTTATGTGTGTAAGTATATATTCTTTCTTCTGTTATCACCCAAAATGTTCCTGTAACCTACTTAATACCAATACTTGTCTTTGGTGACATTTGACAATTACCCAGAGGGTGCAAAGCTCTGCCTAAGATGTTGTGACCATGCATACTAGATCAGCAAACAAAAGAAATTTCCCTGCCTTCCAAGACTGAAAGGTATAGTTTCTCAGAAATCTTAGCTTTTTTCACCTTTTCTGCAAAACTAATGCCCATTTCTCTTTGTTATCCTCTCCATGTCTATCCTCACATTTTTCAGCTCTCACATATTCTCCAGAAAGCATAACTGACAGCAAGAATTTTCTTCATGATTTTATTCTAGAGAAATCTTAGTGATTACATTCTTTATCTTCACTTTATAGCTCCTCCTTGTTTTGACCAAATTTTTTGTGTTTTAATAATTTCAATTTTCTTGGTGCCCAGTGGCTTAAGATTTCTTAAATGTTCAAATCCCATATAAAATCCTAGGTCTTTTTGGACTGCTTAAAATATTTTTAAAATTAAGCGTTGGTGGCCAATGAAATCACTTTTTGAGAAATCTTTCTGCCAACTAGAGTTTTAGATAGCCCTTTTAGCTTTAAAAAGAAGTAAAGAGAACTCAAAAGGGTTATATTATGTAGGTAAATTCATGTGTTTCTATGTGACACAAAAATTACCCTCAGATATATTTTCTGGATGTGCTGTTTGTGCTCATCAGAGCCGTTTGTACTGTTTGTTGCTTCCTCTAACACACACACACACACACACACACACACACACACACACACAGTTATATAATTCAACCACATTTGATATTTCTACAGAAACACAACTTACTCCAAGTTTTCATTGGTTTTGACCATTGCTTGTTAGAACTGATTTTACCTATTTCAAGAGAAAAGAATTGGTAAGGAACCACAAACTAGACATGAGCATACAAGACACACCCACACAACCTGGAAATTACTCCAAAGTGACTACTCCAAGACTGTGTGTGTAACAAAAACTAACCATTATGACCAGTAGTAAGAGAGCCAGGGTGGCCCCCACCCCAAAAGACCTCATTCTTCAAAGCCGGAAAGACACAAATTAATATATATTCATAAGGAACAGTAGAGCAATGATGGGTTAACTTTTATAAACCAAAAGTAGTAGATCAGAGAAAGAAAAGATCAATGAAGCTGGAGTGTAGGTGAAAAGCTTCTCATGGAGTTTTGGGATGTGGATAAGCTCACAGGAGAACCAATCACAAAATTGAAAACCTTTTCTATTTGCACTGGAAGTGGGATTAAGCAAGAAAACAAGGAGGGAATGGTAATTAGGGTGTCATGTGTTGGAGAGAATGAGATGTGTATGACCAGAGATGAGACTGTGGAAGGGTGAGATAGCATAAGATTATAATAGGTGTTTCAAGATTTTTTCTTGCTTTATTATTAACACCTACCTCCAGAAAGTGTGCACATCAATAGTAGTAGTAATAAAGTAAGAGAGGAAGACAAGTAGAAGGGGAGGAAGAAGAGGAGGAGGATAAAATCATTGCTGCCATTACTTGAATGTTTTACTATTAATCATAATATTAATGCTGACTGAGAGCCTACTGTGCCAGGTGCTCTTCTAAGCATGTTACATGCAGGAGTTAGGTACCATCACCATTTTACAATTGAGAAAAATGCGGGAATTCATAGAGCTATTAAATGGTGGAATCAGGATTTGAAATCCAGGCAGTCCATATTAGTCTGCACTTTCACATGTCCGTTAATTAAATTTCCACAGCAACTGTACACTTTATAGGTTATTATCCCTCATTTAAATTTTTTGTTTATTTATTTTTGAGACACACACACACACACACACACACACACACACACACACACAGAGTGAGCAGGAGAGAGGCATAAAGAGAGGGAGACACAGAATCTGAAGCAGGTTCCAGGCTCTGAGCTGTCAGCACAGAGCCAGATGCGGGGCTCGAACCCACGGACCGTGAGATCATGACCTGAACCAAAGTCAGAGGCTTACCCGGCTGTGCCCCACCCAGATGCCCCTATTATCCGCCAGTTAAAGAAGAGAAAACTGTGGTTTGGGGAGATGAACTACCTTGCTCATGGTGACATAATCTGACATGAAAAAATAAGGATGTGTGCTCCTGTCCATCTGATTCCAAAGCTTCACAACATTTAGAAGATACTAAGGAATATATTTTGGGGTTCCACAGAAAAGCAGCAGATAGCAGTTGTGTTTTAAAGAGATGCCTATAAAAGATAAGTCATGGGGGAAGAACAAAAAGACTGTTTACCAAAAAGCTGTAGTTATGATGCCTATAGAGATAAGAAACTGGATGTGACAGAGGCCAATTTGAAGCATTAACTAACATGATTTGATGAAAGTTTAGAAAGAAGAGTTTATATCATTGAGTGTTTTTAGGTAGATGCAGCAGTAGCAAATTCCATCTAATTTATGAAGATAAGGAATTTACTTGAAGAGATCTGAGTAGCTTGCAGAATCTTATGAGGACCAGAGAGCCTAAGGAAGTTCATCAGTCACAAAAATGCCTCAAGTTACAAGACAGAGGTCCCACCACTGGACAGTGACCCCCAGCTTGCACCCCCAACACTTCCAAAGCAAGACACTTCTAGACACTGTCATCAGTAAGCCACCACTGCTTTCTCCTGCAGCCACCAGCTGACAGAATCATCAGGCAGGCCCCCACTGCACAAGCCCAAAGTTGATCTGGCTGTCCTAAGTTACAAAGAAGACTGGGAAGGTGTTTTCAGTCTCAGTTATGGCTAAGGGCTCTGGCTCTAAATATTAGAAAGTCCCCAAAATAAAGGAAGATCTAAAAAAAAAAAAAAAAAAAAAGACAAATGTCCACCACCAGGTTAGAGTACAAACATATTTTTTTTTTTAATTTTTTTCAACGTTTCTTTATTTTTGGGACAGAGAGAGACAGAGCATGAACGGGGGAGGGGCAGAGAGAGAGGGAGACACAGAATCGGAAACAGGCTCCAGGCTCTGAGCCATCAGCCCAGAGCCCGACGCGGGGCTCGAACTCACAAACCGCGAGATCGTGACCTGGCTGAAGTCGGACGCTTAACCGACTGCGCCACCCAGGCGCCCCCACAAACATTTTTTTAAGTTCACTATGTATGTTGCATATTCAGAATTTTTCGTTTACAGGAACACTTCAATGACATAATCACAGAACACAATTTTACCAAAGTAACCTGACAGGGGGAAAAAAGAACAGTCAGCACATTCTTCCTTAAGAATAATTAAAAGGAGACTATTGTATCATTTGTGAATATTGAAAAATACACAGAGGTGATTCACTATGCTACTTCTAAAAAAGTGGCTGTTTTGTTATTAAACCTTTGTTTCTTTTGTCAAGAATAACCATTTGGAGGGGCGCCTGGGTGGCGCAGTCGGTTAAGCGGCCGACCTCAGCCAGGTCACGATCTCGCAGTCCGGGAGTTCGAGCCCTGCGTCAGGCTCTGGGCTGATGGCTCAGAGCCTGGAGCCTGTTTCTGATTCTGTGTCTCCCTCTCTCTCTGCCCCTCCCCCGTTCATGCTCTGTCCCTCTCTGTCCCAAAAAAAATAAATAAACGTTAAAAAAAAAAAATTAAAAAAAGAAAAAAAGAATAACCATTTGGTTTGTGTATCCAGAAATAGGTCTATGGTACCTTCTTTATGTGCTTGTATTCTTTGACGACATGAAAATATCTGTTTTCCTAAGACGTATCATGATGCTTTCCAGGTGAAGACTGAAATCCTACTTGCTTTGAGAAGGTTCAGGACAAATAAGAGATGTCATTAGTGATAATCTAAAGTAACGGTGAACGTGTATCTTTCTGAACTAGTGTTTTTACTTCCTTGGGGTAAATAGCCAGTAGTGGAATTACTTGATCCTATGGAATTTCTATTTTTCATTTTTTGAGGGAACTCTTGACTGTCTCCCACAATGGTTGCACCAATTTGCATTCGCACCAACAGCGCATGAGAGTTCCCGCTTCTCACATCCTCACACTGCTATTTCTTATCTTTTTGATGCTAGCCTGGTGTGAGGTGATATCTCACTATGGTTTGATTTGCATTTCCTTGATGATTACTGATGCTGAACATCTTTTCATTTGCCTGTTGGCCATGTGTATGTATTTGGAAAAATGCCAACTCAGTCCTATGTCCACTTTTTAATCAAATTGTTTCCCTTTTTGTGTTGAGTTACATAATTTTTTAAAATATAATTTTGGATATAGAAATACCATGTGATCGAATAATTCCCCTACGGGGTATTTACTCAAAGAAAATAAAAGCACTAATTTGAAAAGATATATGCACCCATATGTTCATTGCAGCATTATTTGCAATAGCCAAGATATGGAAGCAACCATAGTATCCACTGACAGATGAATAGATAAAAAAGATGTGGTATATATAAACAAAGGAGTATTACTCAGCCATAAAAAAGAGTGAGATCTTACCATTTGCAACAACATGAGTCGACCTAGAGAATATTATGCTAAGGGAAATAAGTCAGACATACAAAGACAAATACCATATGATTCACTTATATGTGGAATCTAAAAATCAAAACAAAAGAACAAACAAAACCAAGCAGGCTCTTAAAAACAGAGAACAAACTGATGGTTGCCAGAGTGGGGGGGGGGGGATGGGTGAAATAGACAAAGGGATTAAGAAGTACAAATTTCCAGTTACAAAATAAGTAAGTCATGAAGACAAAAAGTACAGTAGGGAATACAGTCAATAATACTGTAATAACACTGTATGGTGTCAGCTGGTGACTACACTTATTGTGGTAAATATTGTATAATATATACAACTGCCAAATTGCTATGTTGTACATCTGAACTAACAAAACATTATATGTCAACTATACCTTAATATTTTTTTAATTAAAAAATAAATAATGTACTAGTGAACATTTCTGAACATTATCAGCGCTTCTCTGGGTCTTAGTCAAGTTGTTTTGCTTCCAAGAGCACTTGAAGAAGGCTCTGATCTGATTCACAAATACATTTTGAGGAATCTGACTTATTTTGAGGACTATTTCACATTAACGATTTCTCCTGAGTTGTATTAGTAACAACAACAAATTCCTAAAACAAAATGCAAAATATGATTTTATTTTAGGTAAGAGAAATGAATTATATTTATATATACATAGTTATATATATAGTTATATACATATTTATATATATAATTATATTTATAACTATAAATCCTTCCTTTGAACAATTTTAATATTTAAGTTATATTCTATTGTATTTTGTTTGGAAACTCTTCACTGTTTATTTAATAGTGAGGATGAAAACTAGTTAGAAGTATCATCCTTGCATTTTGCATTCAAAGATGTATATCTTGAGTGGCTCAGTCAGTTGAGTGTCTAACTTTTGATTTTGGCTCAGGTCATCATCTCACAGTTTCATGAGTTCTAGTCCCATGTTGGGCTCTGCGTTGGACTCTAGACTGATAATGTAGAGCCTGCTTTAGATTCTCCCTCTCTCTCTGACCCTTCCCCGCTAGCACTCTCTCTGTCACTCTCAAAATAAAATAAACTTTAAAGATGTATATCATAAAACTCATACTTGCTAATGATGTATACTTGGCTGAATGAGCAACTCACAATTAAAAAATGTATATTATGGACACAGTCCAATTATTATTTAGCTTTTATCATGCCAGCTGTAATGTAACAGAAGATTCATAATTTATTCAACAACATGCTGATCATAGGCCATAAATACCACTAGGTCTTTACTTTTGCTTTTTTTTTTTTTTTTTCCAACGTTTATCCATCTTTGGGACAGAGAGAGACAGAGCATGAACGGGGGAGGGGCAGAGAGAGAGGGAGACACAGAATCGGAAACAGGCTCCAGGCTCTGAGCCATCAGCCCAGAGCCCGACGCGGGGCTCGAACTCACGGACCGCGAGATCGTGACCTGGCCGAAGTCGGACGCTTAACCGACTGTGCCACGCAGGCACCCTACTTTTGCTTTTTAAAAAAAAAGAACCGGGGCGCCTGGGTGGCGCAGTCGGTTAAGCGTCCGACTTCGGCCAGGTCACGATCTCGCGGTCCGTGAGTTCGAGCCCCGCGTCGGGCTCTGGGCTGATGGCTCAGAGCCTGGAGCCTGTTTCCGATTCTGTGTCTCCCTCTCTCTCTGCCCCTCCCCCGTTCATGCTCTGTCTCTCTCTGTCCCAAAAATAAATAAATGTTAAAAAAAAATTTAAAAAAATAAAAATAAAAATAAATAAAAAAAAGAACCAATGCTTCTCATTGACAAAGGTATTCATCAATTGATTGAGTTTAACAATCTCTGGAACTAGTCATAGTCAGCCCCAGGAGATTTTTATATCTGATCTGACTGATGTACAACATCCCAATTTGTATGTTTGTTTTCAATCTCATTGCTCATAGCATAGTTCAGTTTTTTCATTTGTTTAAAACTAAAGTGCTCTCTAAACATCTTTATACTGAACTTGGAATCACTGTATTATAGGGCTTTTATTGCCATATCATAAAATTTATGTTATGATATTTTATTCACTCACTCACTCAACAAATAGTATTAAGCTTCAACTATGTACAAGATGTTATGAAGAAGACATATCTAGTTCCACATTTTACAGGGGACACAGATATTAATTAACTAATTATGCAATCCATTATATGATTGCAACAGTCAGAAGTGTTACAGAGAGGTATAGGATGCTATGACACCACATAAAATGAAGTTCTGACTTAATCTGGGGAAGAGAGATGGGAAAAAAGGCTTTCAGGAAAGTCTTCTCTCAAGGTTACTGTGAAAATTCTGTGTTTGAAAAGCACTTGGCATAAGAGCCACTCAATGAAGCGATGATGATGATGATGATGATGATGACAACGACAACACAATTAAACCATTCAGTTCAAGATCTTTCCTACTTCTCCAGACCAGACATATCTAGTATATAATTGTGAACAGAAGCAGATATGCTAGGAATAACTATATGACATCGATTGCTTCAAGAATAACAACAAAGGGCCAGAGAGTTTGTAGCTGTTTGTTTCACTGCGGTTGTCATGACTTTGTCACAGAATCTGCTTACCAGAGGCTTAAAGTGTATGCTTTCCACAGAGTGTTTCTGGCTCTCCTACTATAATCCATTATTTGATATCTGAATAGAAGGTCCCATGCTACTTGCAGGAAACAGAAGGGCTAAGGGTGAGTACGGCAACTCCAGTCATAATTATGTCTCTTATTCCTCCAGTCTGCACGAAGCTACTGAGATTGTCCAGTTCTGCCCATCTGCACTTCTCCACAGTCCTCAGTCACAGTGCCTCTTCAGTCTGTGTCATCTCAGTGAGCCCCAGATCCAGTGATCACCTGGAGGGTGCATGACCTGTCACGGCATTAACTTATGTATTTATTTATTTACTTATTACCTTGTATTTAAATTCCAGTTGGTTAACACACAGTGTAACGGTGATTCAACACTTCCATACAACCCATACCCCCCCACCTCCCCCAGCCACTTATATTTAAGATAACATATTTAAGTGACTAAAATGAGGTGAGGGATGGTGGCTTCAAGGAACAAATACACAAAAAATACATATGAACTACTGTATATACCAATATACCCAGCAATTTTTTCACCAAAAGAGAAACTATTGTTTAACCATTTTCTCCTTTGTAATAGAAATAAAACTGTCTCTGGTTCTCCCCCACATCATCATTTTATCATTTCAATTTAATACCATGTGTTATGAGACTATCATTTCCTAAGCAAAATAGTAAGTGCTTTCATGTGTGTTGACTTGTTTAATTTTTTAACACCTTTTTTTAAAGTTTATTTTTATTTATTTTGAGAGAAAGACAGGGATCACGGGAGGGGCAGAGAGGGAATCCCAAGCAGGGTGCACACTGTCAGCACAGAGCCCAATGCGGGGCTCGAACCCACAAACCGTGAGATCATGACCTGAGCTGAAATCAAGAACCAGACACTTGGGGCGCCTAGGTGGCTCAGTCGGTTGGGCAGCCGACTTCGGCTCAGGTCATGATCTTGTACTCTGTGTGTTTGAGACCCGCATCGGGCTCCGTGCTGACAGCTTCTGGAGCCTGGAGCCTGCTTCGAGTTCTGTGTGTCTCTCTCTCTCTGCCCCTTCCCCATTTGCACTCTCTCTGTGTCTTTCAAAAATGAATAAATGTTAAAAAAAAAGTTTTTAAAAAAAAGAGTCAGACACTTAATCAACTGAGCCACCCAGGTGCCCCTAACTTTTTAACACTTTAAGGTATAACTGACATACAATAATCTATACTATTTGGCGTGCACAGTTTGTTAAGTTTGACCTATGAATGTACCACTGAAATCACTACAAAAATCAAGACAATGAATATATGCACCATCCCAAAGAAACTACTATGAACTGAATGTTTGTGTCCTCCCTCAAATTCTTATGTTGAAGCCCTAAACCCCAGTGTAAAAGTATCAGGAGGTGGGAGGTAATTAGGCCATGAGGGTAGAACCTCATGAATAGGATGGATGCCCTTATAAGAAAAGACATGACAGAGATGATCTCTCTCTCTCTCTCTCTCTCTCTCTCTCTCTCTCTCTGCCATATATGTGGATATAGTGAGAAGGTGCTATCTGCAAGACAGGAAAAGGGCCCTCAACAGAACCTGACCAATGCTGACACCATGATCTCAAAGTTTCATGCCTCCAGAACTGTAAGAAATAAATTTCTAAGGCTTAAGCCACCCAGTCTATGATAATGATAGTCTGTTATAGCAGGCAAACTAAGATCACTACATACGCATTACCTCCACCGGCTCCTTTGTAGTCCTCCCTCAGGCCATTCCCACCCTCTGATTCCAGGCAACCACTGATCTGACGCGCACTATGGATTAGACTGCACTTCCTGGAATTTTCTATAAATGGAATCATACATTATGTACTTTTTTGTGTGTATTATCTTTCTTCCAGTATAATAATTTTGAGATCTTTCCATGCTGTACCATATATCAATACTCCATTCCTTTTTATTGCCAACTATCATTCCATCATATGGATATTCAACAGTTTGTTTATAAATTCATGTGTTGTTGAACAGTTGTGCTATTTTTAGTTTAAGGCCATTGCAAACAGAGCTACTATTTGCAATTAATTCTTGGTACAGAATATTTGTTATATGCCATACCAAGGTACAGTGCATTTCTCTTAGGTAAATACCCAACAGTAGAATAGCTGGTAAGTATTTGTTTAACTTTTTAAGAAACTGCTAAACTGTTTTCCAAAGTGATTATACCATTTGATATTTCCAGTAGCAGTGTTTAAGAGTTCCGGCTCCTTCATATCCTCACCAACACTGAGTAAAATAAATCATTTTAATTTTTGCCACTCTAAAGGCGTACCTGGTTTAATTCTACTTCTATGAAAAAGATATATCATCTTCGTGTCATAAATCAGCAAGGTAAAGCTCTGACTATATTTTTTCCCAATGAGATAAGTTATAAAAAGTCCCTTCAAAGTACACAAAATTATGTTCCAATATAAAACTATATAACTTTAAAAATGTCAAAATTGTATGCCATTTAACATTATAATTGAAGTCTTATACTACAGATTTAAGTCACAGTAAAATTAGCAAACAAATGAGTTTTAATCCCAAGCATAGATTAGAACATGAAATAGCATAAAAATGAAGTATCATCTGCAAGGTCGGAAGGTTCATATTTTGTACTGTAATCACATGGAGTTAGGATGAAGTAGATACCTTCTTAGTATACTGAGTTATCAAATATCAATAATATTACAAATGTTGGGGTGCCTGGGTGGCTCAGTGGGGTAAGCATCTGATTCTTGGTTTCAGCTCAGGTCATGATCTCAGGGTTTGTGAGTCTGGGTCCCATGTCAGGCTCTGTGCTGACAGTGCAGATGCTGCTTGGGATTCTCTCTCCTCTCTCTGCTCCTCCCCTGCTTATGCTCTCTCTCTCTCAAAATAAATAAATAAACATTAAGAAAATGTTACAAATGTCTCACATATTAATTTATGTCAAATATTATCAGAGTGATTCCTTTGTAGAAAAGAATTTTATTCAATATTTAAAGTTTCCAAGGCCAACACTTGGCACAACTTTAGTGTGTGAAATTTCAACCAAGATGTAAAATTTGATAACCATTATAAGAAAGTCAAAAACTGGAGAGGAAATAATTTTGCCATCCAGTGACAGCAGCAGCCAGGAAAACTGCTAAAATGTTGTAAGTGCCAGAACACGGAACTGTTGAAGATCTCAGGCAAAAAGAAAAGGTTTATTATATATGTAGAAACTTGCTACCAACTCTCAAATACCTGGACAGAGCAATACTTGTGAAGAAAGTAATGATATGATGGAAACTAGACAAGGAAAATAATTCAAATTCACTTAGCAAGGTTCAAATAAAGTGGCCAATATTAAAGTGCTGCTGATTTGAAGCCATTGCTGTAAAAAGACAAACATTCCCCTAAGGTTCACTGGATCAGAAGTGATCTCATTGCACAATAAAATGCATTAAAAACATAGATGAGAATATAATGGCAATATACAGACAGCTACAAATCACATTGTTTTTTTAAAGACTTAACACTTGCATCATGGAAAAAACTGCCAATCTGCAGATTATTAGTGCTGCCAAAACTGGAGAAAGTTCTTGTGGCTAAAATAAAAGCAAAATATGCATAAATATACAAGAGTAACAAAAGACTATTTTTTGCTTGTAGGAGCACTGTAATTTTATTTAAATGGTAGGTGTTTCTGCAGAACAGAAAATGGAATTGCACTTAAAAAGACATCCAATTCTATATCTCATATATAGTAGTCATCTTTAAAATGTTGGCAAGAAAAAATGCCTACAGGAAAAATAAAAGAAGCAAACTATTTTAAAATCATCCAAACTATAATAACTCAAGAAACACTTCATCTATTCACTTTTGCGCCCATTTCAGATAAATCTGAGATATTTTCTCCTTAAAGAAAACAAAAGCCACTATCAAGAATCAATCTGTTCTAAGACACTTGAGAACGTAAATCCCACAGCTATCTTTTTAATGTGTGTTCCATGGGACGCTGGGAGGCAAAACACTATTTTCTTTGAACAACTTGGTTTCTTACACTTAAATAGGAGCAATGTTCAAAATAATCATATTCATGAACAGTGGGTATTTCTGATTCAAATGGGAAGGAACAAGCACAAGTTTGGTCTACTGCTCTGCTCCCAGTTTTGTTTGTTTGTTTTAGTTTCTTAAGCTTTAAAAAATGAACTTGGTTTGCAGAACTTCTATGTAACACTACTGAAGCAGTGGGTTTTAAATCGTCCACAGCTACTGTCTCACTGCAGAAAATGAGATATAAAATTTGGATTATATTTTTTTCTTAAACATATACACATAATTGTTTATTCCATACACAGGTATCTTTTGCATTAATGTAAGAACTAAAGAGAGACAATGAAACAAGCAAGCTACAACAGTACCTTTCCTAAACACAGTGATTCAGGGACTCTGTTCTGAATTTGCTAACATCAAATGTTCCTTCCAAAACAGATTTTTACTGTGGCTACTTTAAATCAAGCTTTTTAGCAGTCTGCGAATTTCTGCTGTGCATAGCGATGAAGTTTTTTTTGTTGGCATAAAATGTAGATATATATTAACAGATGTTTTAGGTTCAATTCCAACTTGTAATTTAAGGTTAACATGCTGATTTTTTACAAAGGGGCTCAGAATTTCAAAAAGACTATTTTCAGGTTTTAATTTTATTCACATAGAATAAGGGCCATGACTTATATATTATGGAATACAGTAGAATATCCTTTAGTATATAAAACTATTGTATTCCTTTTTAAAATATGAATATGCAACGATATTAACAACGTGGAATTTAAATTACTGAAGTAAACAAAGCTATAAGGTTCCTCCTTTACTAAATAAAATCTATCAATTATCAATTATTAGGGTAACCTCTTCTTGGCCTATTCCTTTCATTCCCCTTCTACATACAGATTACTAGATATTTATAATCACCATGGAGATAAAATGCTGCACATTGATTTACTTATCTATTCTAAACATAGTTGTTCATCAACCTACATTATATATTCATAAATCAATATTTTTTTAAAAAGATACTTCTCTGTCTGCCTCTGCCACGGTATTTTATTTTGTTATCATTCTCTTGAAGAGAAGCCTCAGAAATAGAAGCCATATAAGAGAATCAAAGAAATGGCCACAGTTGTAGCCCTCTCAATATAATGACAATTTCTTCCAGTTTCTCCTTGTGTGAATTTGCACATGTCCCTATAGACTCACCTAAGATGGATTTATAATTTTAGTTATTTAATAAGTTAGCAGACTGTGGTATGCACACTGATTTGCATTTCTGTAATATTACTAAGTTGAAGATTTTTCCTTTCAACTTTGATATCTCTGTTTGCATTTACATGAAATGTATTTTTGAAATGTATTTTCATTCTCTGAATATTATCCTTTGAATATCACTCTTACACATTTTCATTAATTCGCAAAATGACATCCATATCAATTTCCTAGTCACCAAACGTATCAATAGCTCACAGTGCCGTTAAATTTACTGAGACTCTGAAATAACATCTGGTGAGGATGTGGAGAAATGAGAACCCTCACGCACTCTTGGTGAGAATTTCAACTGATGCGGCAATGGAAAACAGTATGGAGGTTCCTCAAAAAATTGAAAATAAAGCTACCATATGATCCAAATTGCAATACAGGGTACTTACCCAAAGAAAACAAAAGCACGAATTCAAAGAGATATATGCACCCCTATATTCATTGCAGCATTATTTACAATAGCCAAGATATGGTAGCAACCCACATATCCATTGAATGAATAGATAAATATGTGGTATATATACACAGTGGAAGACTACTCAGCCATAAAGAAGAAATAACCTAAGTGATGTAAGTCAGACACAGAAAGGCTAATCCTGTATGATTTCACTTACATGTGGAATCTAAAAAACAAAGCAAACCAACAAAAGAAAAACAGATTCATAGATACAGACACAAACTGATGATTGCCAGAGGGGAGGTAGGTGGGTAGGTAGGCAAAACAGGTGAAGAGGATTAAGAGGTACAAATATTCAATTAAAAAAAATAAGTCACGGGAACATAAAGTAGAGCATAGGGAACAGTCAATAATATAAAACTATATATGGTGACAAATGGTAACTAGACTTATTGGGGTAACCATTCTGCAAATGTATATAAACATGAAATCACTAGGTTGTACACCTAAAACTAATACAATATTGTTTGCCAATTATTCTTCAATAAAATTTTTTGAAAAATTTATTGAGAATCTAAATACAAAAAGCCATTAAATGTCACCCTTTGTCCATTTTTATGTTTTTCTTCTATTTTATATATTTTAAATATATTTATTTACTTAAATAAATATATTTATATATTTATATATCTTTACTTATTTATATTTAAATATATAAATATAAATTATATAAATAACTATATTTAAATACATTTATTTTTTATCTCTTTTATGCAGCAAATATGTCTTCCTGTTTTTAATCACATGAGATATAAAAGTATATCCACCTCTGTATTACTTCAGTTTTGCAACACTGTGTTATTAGATCACTCATGCTCCCATTATATTCTCACCTAAGTTTCATATAATAAATTCTAAAAGACATTTCTGGAATCTTTGTCCTTTCCTCACCATGAGCAGCAGTAGTGTAACTTAGGAAAGGGTATACATTTTGGTGACTTTATGGTTGAAATGAAGCTGTCTGAAACTGCCTTCAAATCAGAGGTCTTTTCCAGAGGGAAACTACAGCAAAACTGACTAGGTAAGAATGATAAATATGATAATTTGGAATACTGCCAAACTCTAGGTATTAAAACAATCATTTAAGATACTTAGCAGAACACAAAATGTTCTAGGATGCTCATTATTATCATTTTGGACATTTTAAAAGCCTAACAATATAATCAGTATGCTGTGAACTGCATATTTAAGTTACAAAATTCAACTTTAAAGTTGGTTAAAACAGTTAACTTTTTATTGGTAGATAAGCAAAAAGAATAACACTTACAAAAGAAGACAAGCAAAACAAACATAATTTACTAAAATCATTTTCAATGTGTTAGCTGGTCATATTAGTATGTATTTTTCTGACTTAATCATAAATGCTACACTCTTCTTTCATCCATTGATATATAAATAACAGTGATATGCATATTTGTAACACTTCTAAGCAAGCAAATGATTTCTCTGGCTAAATGATATCTCCCAATAGGATTACATAGTATATTATGTTGGCATGAATTAGTTTGTTAGGTAAATAACCTTAAATATGAAATAGCAATCAACAAGTATGCATAAAAATCACTTAAACGTGTATGATGTGCTTTCCTGAATTGAGTGATTCTAGTTTGTATATCTGAAGTAAATTCCCCAACTCCTGAACAGGGAAATTAAAGTGAGTGTTTAATTACAACAATATCAAAGTTTTTAAATTGCATCTTTATTTATCATCTTATAGATGGCTTTTTCTTTTTGGAGGAAGATGCAAAACTGGTCTATTAAAATTTCTGGATGTAGAGCCAGAAATTCCTACAACTTGTGAAATAGGAAAACTGAATGTTTGGGAGAAAGTTCTGGTATAAAGACATCAATTTGGCCGTCATCAGCCTATAAATGATATTTAATGTCATGAGACTGAATGAGATCTCCAGTAGTAAGTGCAAATAGAGAAGAGAGGACTAAAGAAAAAGACAAGTGAGTGATGAGCATCTGGGTAGAGGGGCTGTCTCTGCTGGGTAGGTCAGGTAAGATGAAGACCAAACAACGACTGATGGCTGGAGGAACTTTTGTGGCCACTGTTGAACTAATCAGATCGCTGATGGAGTGGTGCAGACAAAAAATGTGATTAAAGTACCTTTAAGAGATACCAAAAGGAGAAGTAGAGACAAGTACAGACTTGTTGAGTTTCAATGCAAAGGGCAACAAAGAATGGCTGCAAAAGCAAGAGAGGTAAAGAGGCAAGAGGGTTTTTTTTGGTTGTTTCTACAAGTGAAAATTTGTAACAATTAATTATTTATAAAGTTCCCAAACAACATATTCCCCTAATCCAATCAAAAGGTCTCATGAGAAAAAGCCATTGAGAAATAACGACCTGAGCTAAATAAACAGAGGGAAATACTTTTGTCTAGAAAACTTGATCCTCAATTAGGACAGCCCTATTTTCAAAGTGATTTAAATATACAGGGATTCTAATGCATATAAAAAGCAACAGTCAATTTTTCTTTTCCCTTTCATAAATGATACTAGGGTAATGGGTACTGATGGTCACTATTCTGAGAACAGGTCAAAAACCAAAGCTGTATCAGGTGGTCTGTTAGGAAGGACATCAGTATGCTTTGTAAACAAATTTTATGTAAGTGGTGAATAAAAACCTCTTTGGTATGTATTCACTGGTCAAATGTTGTGAATTTAATTCAACAAAATAGAACTGTAGGGGTGATGTTATTATCACGAGTTCAGTTTAATGTTCAAAATGTGCTCTGAAAGGAATGGTTTAAATATGTGAAGTATCAGAACTGTACTGTTAGAGTATATAATGTATGTAAATATACATATATAATATCTCATCCTGCTTTAGCCACATCAATGAACAAAGTTTCTCAGAACACTTAAAACTTTTGGGGCACCTGGGTGGCTCAGTCAGTTAGCCTTCCAACTTCAGCTCAGGTCATGATCTCGCGGTCCGTGGGTTCGTGCCCCACATTGGGTTCTGTGTTGACAGCTCAGAGCATGGAACCTGCTTCAGATTCTGTGTCTCCCTCTCTCTGCTCTGCCCCTGCTGCTCTCTCCCTCACACTCCCTCTCTCAAAAATAAATAAACGTTTAAAAAATTAATAAAACATAAGAATACTTAAAACTTTTATGAAAGAGGCCACTTTGCATGCACCATAATGGGTAATTCAAATGGTACAGACCCTTTGTCCCACTGAGCCCAGGAAACTCAGGCAGACCCACTACTGGAGAGAGGACACCACTGCAAGCACAGCGGGTCTCGTCAGTCTTCCTGTTCCTCCTCCCCACTCTCCCAGGTGCCATACCCTAGGCTTTGGGGACCATAAGGCGGAAGAGATTGCAACTGTACTACCACTAACTTTGCATTTCCTTGCTGAAACAAGCACAGTTTTGAGGTAATCACTGGTTAAAATCAAAATCCAGGTGACATATAAAAACTAAACCTTACACTAAAATTTAAGCTGAACTCAACCAATTCATTTAACAGTAACAGAAACATTTAAACAGGTACACCTGTAACGACAGAACCAACTATCATCCAAATCTCACCTCACATTAATACTTAAGGCATTCCTGAAACCGGCATGAAGACGTAGGCACACTTAAATACAGAGCGTTGTCCTCAGACCATTTCCAAGTTGTTATGTTTTGAAAATGTCAACAGAAATTTTAATTTAATTAAAATGGACAAATATCAGCTTTTCTCTTTTGGAAAATTTTGTCTCTGAAGACATGTCTGAAATGAAAACTTGCCCTTATAATCTTTTTTCTTTGAGAATTGCACTTTCCTGACAGCAATATGCAGCTCCACGCAGTTACGCCCACTTGCCACTGCTTTTCAGACTTATGTAGCAGAAGTGCCACCGAAATACACATACATATTCATAAGCTGTCTGAAGCATTAATTCCACACATGGCAATGTACACTTGCATCTGTGGTTGGAGCTTCTAATTTGCAAAAGCAAATATAATGTGTCTAAAAATCTTGATGAGTGAGTCTTTCAAATTCAAGCCCAGAACGTTAGGGATCCACATATACATAATTTCAAGCAGCAATAGGCTTAAGTTTTCTGACTACCTAATATAATTCTCTCCAAGTCAGAGTGTCACTATATGAATATGATTATTGCCAATGCTAATTTCTCTCATTTACTTCTTATATGTATTTCAGGTTATAAATATTCATCACCAAAGTCCTCCGGTAGGGTCTCCTTCCACTGGTAAAAACTAAATTCCACTTGCTATAATATATATCTATTTTCTCCCATTCTAATTTATAATATGGCTAAGAAAAGTAGCTTGTGATATCTTTTCAACATAAAGAAATAACCCACCCTTTCCTTTTTCAGTGTGCAGTGACCTAGTGGTTGAAATACTGACAATAAAATATTCAAATCATCCTCCATGTCACAGATTCTTTTTGATATTTTTCTTCTTTTTTTAATAATTTCACCAGGGGCGCCTGGGTGGCTCAGTCGGTTGAGTGTCTGACTTCAGCTCAGGTCATGACCTCGTGGTCTGTGAGTTCGAGCCCCACGTTGGGCTCTGTGCTGACAACTCAGAGCCTGGAGCCTGCTTTAGATTGTATGTCTCCCTCTCTCTCTCTCCCCCTCCCCTGCTCATGCTCTTTCTCTCTCAAAAATAAACATCAAAAAAATTAAAAAAAAAATTTTCACCGGTAGTTGAGCTTACCTACCACCTCTGCCCTTGAGTCCTAATTTTGTTTCAGTACCTATAAATGAAATGTCCCTTTTACTCCTCTTTTTATGTGGGGGTACCTCCATGATGTGGCAGCTGCTTAAGCCAAGAAAAGCTGGTTTTCTAATTCATGACTTTTAAGCACAGGAATTTGCGCCTAAATGTTTCACAAATAAAGAATTGAAGGATTGGCATCAACCTAAAAGTACACAAACAGTTTGCAAGAATTGGAGTTGTAGACTTGCTAATTTCTTGGCAAATTTCAATATGATAAAAATCATCAAAAGGTGAAAACCTCAATTAAACAAGCAATTGTTTTAACATGGGCTAAACACGTGACATGTTAATGAACTGACTTTGTAAATCTTGGTGAAAGAAAACAAACTGCTCTCCACTAATATTTTGGAAAAGATGATAAATTCCTTTGCTTGGATTTCTATTTCTTGTTCATTTGTGTTGATCTTATTACTCATGCCGGTAGTTCAAAACAAACACCTGAAATGCTCAGGGTTTCCTGAGGAAAGCCTATTGCCATATTTGGAGGTTTATTTATGGTATTTATTTTCTCTTCCTAAAAGAATACAGTAGCAAGATTAAAAATGTTTAATAAAGAATCTTGCAAATGAACATAAAATGTTTAGTAGCTGCACAACTTTGTCAGCACTGCACTCTGTCACAGAGTGATTTCACAGGAGGCTATCCACTTACAAATATATGTATCTTCCAGAAAGACCCAAACTGTTTACAGTAGATACTCATTACTTGTGGCTTCTGTATTTTTGAATTCACCCACTGGCTAAAATGCATCTGTAACCCCCAAATCAACATCCCTGGTGCTTTCAGGGTCATTCACAGAGTGACAAAATTTCTGAGTCGCCCAACACGCACACCCACAGCCGACATCTTCCTTCTGGCTTCAGATCTCATATTGTAAACAAAAGTACTTTGCTTAGTCTATTAAGTGCCACCTTTTCTGTATTTTGTGCTTCTCATTGGTGATTTTGTTTTCCATACTTACTCCCTACCTGATTAAGACCACTGGTACCAACTGTACCTATTTTTAAAAAGTTACTGTATGCCATATAGATTTTAAATTTAAACCATTGTTTTAAGGGGCGTCTGGGTGGTTCAGTCAGTTAAGTATCCAACTTCAGCTCACAATCACTGTTCGTGAGTTCGAGCCTCACATCAGGCTCACTGACAGCTCAGAGCCTGGAGCCTGCTTCGGATTCTGTGTCTCCCTCTCTGCCCCTCCCCCGCTTGTGCTCGGTCTTTTCTCAAAAATAAACATTAAAAAAATTAAATAAAAAAACATTGCTTTAATTTGGAAATTTAAGATAATGCAATAAACACTTTTTTGTATAATACCACTGTCAATTTAATTGTCAGAAGCTATATCAATCAGCCAATCAATCTTTGTTTCCAGAGAAACAAAACCCAAATGTGTGTGTATATGTATGGGTGTTTGTATATATAAAAAATGGCTCATGTGAGTGCAGAGGCTAGCAAGTCCAAAATCACAGCACCAACAGGCAAGCTGGAAACTCAAGCAGGAGTTGATGTTGCATTCTTTTTTTTCTTTTTAAGGTTTGATTTTTAAGTAATCTCTACACCCAACATGGGGCTCAAACTCAAACCCCAAGATCAGGAGTCGCATGCTCTACTGACTGAGCCAACCAGGAATCCTGATGCTTCATTTTTGAGGTAACATTTCTTCTCAATTTTTTGCTCTTTAGGCCTTTGACTGATTGGGTAAGGCCCACCCACATTATTTAAAATTAATTGGTTGTGGATGTAAACCACAGCTACAAAATACCTTCACAGCAATACTCAGATTAGTGTTGAACCAACAACTAGACACCTCAGTCTAGCCAAGTTGGCAATTAATTATGACAGTACCTTAAACCATAAAGGTGCTTCCAATGAACACCAATAAACAAGAGGGAAAAAACAAATTGAAGCAACAGTCCTGAGCTTAAATCCCAGCTGTTTCGCAAACTGTGTGATTTTAAGAAAGTCAGTTTTCTTCTCTGAACCTCAGTATGTTTATTTGCAAAAAAAAAAAAAAAAAAAAGGAAACAGTATTCAGACTTACCTTTTGTTGGTATTGTACAGATTTGACAAAGAACTTAGTGCAGTCAGTGAGTTATAGTACTATACTATTAGTGTGTATGTATTTTATAACTGATTAGCAGACATTAATATATTCCTGACACGTACTAGGTGTCTCATAAATGTGTGTGGAAGAAACAAAGTAAAGAAGGAAAAAAGGGAGGAAAGGGAGAAAGGAGAGTGGGGGGAAAAGAATGAAGGAAGGAAGGAAGGGAAAAAAAGAATAAATAAGTAAATGAAGAAATGAATGTCAAGTTCACTTTTAGAAAGAACAAAGTCATCATATTTGAGACTAGAGAAAAAACAAATGAAAATAAAGAAAAAATAGTCCCTGCTTTCAAGCTAGTTAGACCTGTCATGTAGCAAATAAGGCCAGTTTGCAAATAACCATAATATGAATAAGAAAGAGGTGCAGAAGTGACTGTATCTAATGCATAAAGCCATTTAAGAATTCTGGTGTAAGTTCAAACACATGAAACCATGAAGGGTCAAACCCAAACACATGTCATATGAGATCTTCCATCCAAAGACAACTCTGTGGCTGGATCTAAATGTGATTTTGTAGACCTGGATTACCTTCCAAATTAACTGGTAAGGATAGAGTGTTGCTAAACTTTAAAAAAAAAAAAGTGATATCTTTAGAATGACACTATTGGAATGGAACATGTAAAGGAGAACTGTAATTCAGTCCGTTGGAATGACGGATAAGCGATCAGAACCTGAAGATCCACTACTGTTTATATCAAATTATCTAAGGAAAAGAACCTTATCAAGTGACCTAATAAAGCAATGAGGTTTTCCCACAATCTAGATGGAATATCCTTCAAGACCAACCAATTCCTTATATTTCCACCCTGGGCCAGTTCACCAACTCTCCAGTTACTGATTCTGCTTTGCAGATGTCTTGTTGTGGATCGTTCACTGTGAACTGGTAAACAGGCATTCTAGTTCATAAAATTTTTTTGTGTATTATTAGTTAGGGTTTATCTTCTAGGAACTATAGTGACTCTGGTTAGAAAGAAAAAAAACAACATTTTTAGAGCATAAAATGAGAGCACCAAAAACTGCACCTCAATGAACCAGTCACGTGACAGACCCTCTGGACAGGCCATGTGTGACTGCCTTCTCTGTAGTCCTTCCCAATGTTGGTCTTTGAGTCATATCTGTATGTTGAAAGCTGAAAGGATCCAGCAGCATCAGCACAAAGAAGGCAGGACGTATTTTACTGGGCAGAAATACTAGTGAGTAGACCATTCCAGATGGAGACAAAAGCATAGCTAAGGTTCAAAGATGGGGAAACACAACATACATATTGATTAGAACAGTTCAGTTTTGATGTCCATACATAGAAAGATTGAACAAGAAAATTATAAACGTAAACTGGCCATTTGGAGTAAGTGACCATATTAGAAAATGTTTTTTTTGGGTTTTGGGGTTTTTTTTGTTTATATGTTTGTTTTGGTTTTTCACTGGCAATGGGAAGCCACCGATTTTTTTTTTTGAGCTGGTGAATATCAAAATAGTAACTATATTAGCATAATTAACTTGTTAATAGCATGTAGGTATCTTTGAGGGGGGAGTCCATGAAGTTTACTGCAAGAATCTACTACATAGGAGGTGAGAATAATCCAAGTTGGGAAGATGGTTGTTGAAATAAAAACAGAGGATGTGAAGGTAAGACCCTCAGGAAAAAACAATCCTTAGAATTCACTGAACATCTGATTGGGTGTGAAAGGTAGAAGACCCGCAAAGGCTGATGTGTACTCCAGGGTTAGGGGTTCAGAGTTCAACAAATGCCACTGAGAGAAATACACATGCCACAGAAAAAAAGCCAATATAGGGTAGCAGTAAACACAAGGAGGCTAAGCTAGACAACTGGAATCTTGTCTTAAATAGTGAACCCAGGTGCAGCGTCAAAGAGTGATATTAAGAGACTCAAACAATTAACGTAAAATGATGTTTAAAAGTTATGTAACAGCATATCAGTAAGTTTTTTAAAAAGAGGAAACGGAAGCACAAATATTAAGAAGAAAAAAGCAATGTAAAATATACTAATTAATCTTGGAATTTTCATGAAGGAAAAGAGTTTTGAGCTATATTTTAAAAAACCTGTAATATAAAGATAGGATCAAAATAAGGAAACTGTCTTTTCAGTGGTGACACAGCATGGAAAAAAAATGACACTGAATATTTGTTAAGCAAGTGTACTTATTACATATACTAAGGATTTTTCTGAGTGAAAATCAAAATAGCATATATTTACATATAATGATACAGATTTCTTAATTTTAAAACAAACTAAATCTCAAATTTTCCACAGATCTTTTTCTTTCATTGTTGTACCCAAATTTTGCAAATTTAATAATTAGGCATATAATGAATTTCTACCAACATATAATATATAAATTATTGTCAATAAGTATACTGTTTCCTCTATTTCACTGCATTTAAAACTATTAGCAAAGTATCAGTGGAAAGCTTCATTCAAATCATGGGCAAACTGACCCAAGATTTTAAGGACTAATACATCTAAATGGTAGAAATATTACCTTTTGTTTATAAAATAATGTGTTAGTTATTTAAAGGTAATGTTTGTTTCTGACTGAGAGAGCTCACAGTCCTAAGATGAAAATACAGCTACATCAACAACTGCACTACTCCATATATGATGGATAGTTCTCTGTGTCAACTTGGCTAGGCTACAGTACCCAGATATTTAATCAAACATTAATATATATGTTGCTGTAAAGGTATTTTATAGATGTGATTAATATCTACAATAACTTGAGTTTAAGTAAGGAGATCAACTTCAATAATCTGGGTAGATCACATCCAATGAGTAAAAAGACGTAAAGAGCAAAACGAAGGTTTCCCTGAGGAAGACCAGATCCTGCCCCATGACTGCAGTACCAGTTCTCTGCCCTTTGGATTCCAGATTTGACAGCCCCTGCATCCACATAAGCCCATTCTTTGAAATAAACTTTTTTCTACATGTCCCCACACAGCCCCCAACCACACCCATACCCATATTCTACTGGTTCTGTTTCTCTGGAAAACTCTCACTAATCCAACACAATAAATGTCATGATACAAGTATGAACACACAAAGTAAACAACCTGTGGGGTTAGAGAAGATTCCATAGACACGATATCATTGGGCTGAGTCTTAAAGCTATGATGCCAGGCAGAGAAGGGAGTACCACGATAAGAGACTATAATGTCATGCAGGTTAGAGGAACCGGATGGTCAGAAGTCCATAGGCTTCAGAAAGCATGAAGTGTTCAGGAAGAGGCCAAGTATTTTTCCAGGTTGAGTGGAGAACTCCAGGTACACATAGGAAATGGTCAGAACCTTGATGAGTCATGCTCTGTCCGGGGGGTGATGGGAGGTACGAGGGAATTCTCAGTAAGGGAGAGACATGATCTGAATTACATTTGAGGAAGATTACTTTAGTAAGGCAAAGTATGAAAGACAGATGATACCAGTCTTATATTTCTGTTGCATTCTTTATGAAGAGGCAGTAAATGTTATGGAAATTCCAGTAAATTCTATTTTTTAAATTAATATTTATGATTGCAATTATGAAGAACACATGGTAGCTGAAGGAGCTGAATGAATACCTACAGTCCATTTAGTGGTTCCTAAGTCCAAATTCAATCTAGCAAGCTGAGTCTTCCCCCTCCAAAACCACAACAACCTAGAGCTTGTCCAAATGTTCCACCCACCCATAAAGACAGAGGTATGCAAAAGGCAAGGCAACAATCTAATAACACTATTGTACATGGTTTATAAAAGTGTCCAAAAAACTAACTTCTCCAGCTAATAATCTAACACTTTGGGTCCTCTCTTGATACCTGACAGAGATACTATGAATAATAATACCAGCCTGGCCCTTCTGTATGTGCCTTTAAACATAATCAGTGCCTCCCCTTACCAGAGCTTGGTTTCAACAAAGCAATGTTCAGAACACGTCAAGAACACAGGACTATTAGCAAGGACCCAACCAGCACTAGAAGCCCAAATGTGCTTCTTTGTGTTACCTTCCCCATCCTCAATTCCAGCTAAGAAAATGCATCCTAATTTTTAAAACAGAGTTACCACAGCAACAAAGTGAACAGTTAAAAAGCAATGAACTTAATCAATGCAAGTCATTGTTGGAACGATTATCCCTTGAGACAAAACTCTCACTGCTAAGATTATTGCTATTTATCTGAAGTGTTTTCTGAAAAGGTAAGAATGACTGACTGAGGGCTTGGGATCAATGAGGTAGGGTGTTGGGGTTTTTTGTTTTTTTTTTCCCTTTCAATGAGCTAAAGCTCCCAGTAGACCTAAGCTACACTTTTAATCATGACATTAATCGATAACAATTACTACCCAAGAGAATGCCAATAGAGGTTTTCCAGGAAATCACATAGGGTTTAAAGTGCTATGCTTACAGAAGTTGTCAATATTATGTATTGTAAAACAGAATTTAGGTTGATTTCTCCCTATTTCCCTAGAGCTGAATTTGGGTGCTCCACTCCCAGAAATGTTAGTCTAATGTTTCTCAAACTTATGAATCAGCTGGGGATCTTGTTGAAACGCAGATTCTGATTCAGTTGGTCTGGGGTGGGGCCTGAGATCTTCACTTTTACAAGCTCCCAGGTGATGTCCATGCTGTTGGCTAACAGACCATACCTGAGATAGCAAGATGTCTGAATACATTACTGTTCCATCAGGAGAAACAGCAAGCAGAGGGCAGGCCCGCTGAGGAAAGATGCTTACAGAAGATGTATCCGACCGTAAGAGAGATTCCACTTCTAGAATTTCCACCTGAAACTGCCCTCCTTGGAAAATGACTTGAAAAAATGGCAACACTAGACTTACCTTGAAGAGCAGCATTTTCCAAATGTATTTCAAGGAACCCCAGTTATCTAGGGTATTAATAAAACACTAATAAGGTGATTCGGTGGCCACATAACTGAGTTAAACAGAAATTAATAATGGCTAACATTTGTTAAGCACTTACTATGTGCCAAACATTCTTCTAAGTATGTAATACCGAATAACTCATTTAATCTGCACAGCAAGTTTATGAGGGAAAAACTCTATAATCATCCCCATTTCACAGATGCGGAAAACGAAGTGAAATAAGCTAAGGTTGCAGGCTGGTGAGTGGTGGAACCAGGAGGCAAGCCCCGCCAGTTGGCCCCAGAGCACTGCCTCCGGTCTCTGGAACATGAGCACATTTCAGTGTTGATAGGATGTGTGAATCACCACAAGGTGATAAAGTACAGTACTGGTGAGGTGCCAACGGAGGGGAATACACAACAGAGAGGAGAGAGGAAAATGTAAAAGTTAGGGCAAGATAGGAATTGAGAACAAGCTAGAGAAAGGAAAATTTAGAAAATGAAGATGATGTTTGAAGAAAAAATAGATTTATAAGAGTGTACTGTGAAAACCAAGGCATCACCCACGCAGACGTAGATGCCTGAATGAAGACCAATCTGCTTGGCAAATAAACACCCGGGAGAGGAAAGCAGGTCAAATGGAGAGGAAAGCAGGTCAACTCTCGGATCTCACCAACCACAGGAGGACTTGAACAGTTTACTTGCACCAAATACACTAAAAAGCACTCAAAAACAACAAAGTCATGATTATTCTTATACTAATTACCTAATTTACAGATTATCTGTGTCCCCTGCTGGGTCTCTTTCTTCTTCCTACAGGATTGTTTGGATATTTTGCTTCTAATTAGCAACTTTGTAAGACTGAGTAGGGAGAAGAGAAGACTGTTAAATCAGGGGGTTTCTTAGTTGGTTTTGTTTGTTTGACTGTTTTCTTTCTTGCTCTTATTTTGGGATCTAGCAATCAGGCTGGGAGAGAGAGTAGGATGTGACACTAATGATGAAAGTGCATTCTTATTAATCCTAGATTTCAAGGAACCCTGACTGTCTGCACCTCATGTCCCTCGACCCAGTCTGAATTATGTAGTCTGAGTTAGAAAACAGCCAGCACATTATGCAGAGTATACCTCAGGTCAGGCAGAACTATAAACAAAGTAGCTGTTTGGTTAGATGAGCACCGGGAAACAGTTCAGATTGTTCAGACAAGCATTCAAACAAAAACTGACCTCGGAAACTTCTGACATTCACTGATCCCTAAAACAATGTATGTGCGGAGACCTCACGGAAAACTCGAGCACTAGCTGAAAGGAAAAGAAAACCCTTAACTGGAGACAAGGAACTGCCTTTCAGCATCCAGAAATGATCTGATGTGTAAATGTATTTACAAGTACAGAAAAATGAAGGTGATTTTCTCAAACGAAACAAGAAGGGTCCCTTGGCCTCCTAGATGGAAACCTGTCATAACGACTGTACTTAATTCTTCATCATCACCTCACCCTCACTCACACTGCTGTCTGATATTTACAGGCACCTCCGTCTGGAGGGTTCTAAGGTGAAGCAGTCTAATTTTGTTATGTTAGTGCTTCAACCCACATTTACAAACTTTTCAAATGTTTTAATTTTATCTAAATGTTTTCCATCAGCATGTTCCTTTTTACAAGAATCCTTTATTGTTCCAAGACACAAATCATATCCCTTTGAATTCCAGATGAAAACATTTTAGGCCTATTTATGATTGTATTTCAATAGACATGTATACACATGTAAAGCAGCTTCAGTGTTATTTAAAAATACACTTCAATAGGTCTCATTGTGTTGCTATTAGCAAGGCACTTAAGAAAATGCTTCCAGGTGGCAGGCACCTGTTCTGGCTTTGAAACACCAACCTCAAAACCTATAGTCAAGCACCAAAATGGGGAAGAGCAACAAACTATATATTTCAGCACCTAGCAGTTTTGGCAGCTCATTTGGAGCTGGTTATTGCCAGCTGGGCATTTTGCCATTTCCTTGAGGCAAAATTAAAGTGGAAGATGCAAGGGTTTTATTGTAATTTTCCACCACATATTTATATCATTATGGGTTTTGTGCTGCTCTAGTCCCCACACAGTCTCACTGAATATCTTCTCATTATGTCACTGAAATTGAAGCAAATATAGGATGATGCAGTGAAAACAAGTGGGCACTGTGTATAGTAAATGATTGCTGGAGATAACACTATGCCTATCAGAATGGGCTACATAATCTGCAGGCCCTGTGCAAGATGAAAATGTGGGGCCCCGTATTCAAAAGGCAGAGGAAAAGTTCCATTAGAGGTAGCAAAACACCAAGATTTTTCCTTCCCTCTGCAGTTTCTCTCTCAAGCTGCCATGGTATTGTTTATGTGCTAGTCAATGTTGTGTGTGACCCCCTCAGGGCACAGGGTTACCTGCAGAGTGAGTGCAGAGCTGGGGTACCAGCCCACATTTGCCCCCATGTGCACATAAACTGCCCACCCATTAGATACTGAGTCTCCTCTCCCTCCAGCTGCAGAGGAATGCTCTGTGCAGCTACTAGGGGAAGGAAAGTCAAGTCAGGGATCTCCCTTCCCAAAGGCACAGCACCCCAACCCATCCCCAGGGGCACTGCAATTTCCTACACAAGGAAATATCAGGTACCTTATTTGGGGTAGATGAGAAGTTCACCCCAATGAGGCATCATTGTGACACTCTGGGATGGGGACAACCGCATCAATGTCCAGTCCTGAAATGTCCTGGGCTCTTGCTCCAGAGCCCACCACATCCCTGCCAGGTACTGAAGACTGCGGCAGCTGTGGATCAGGAGCATGAAGGAAGAGGCCAGGTCCTTGAGGCCCTAGGACGTGTGTGAGCAAGCAGTTGAAAGCAGAAGAGAACCTACTATCCCAGTGCTGGGGCAGGCTCCATTACCCCCATGAGACTTCACTTACAGAACACAAATTCGAACATAAGACTAAGGACTTCAAGACAGCAAAGCCAGAGCATTAAACCTTAACTGAATGCTCTGGTCACAGGCCCAAGAAGCCAGCCCTGATTCATAAGAAACCCAAGTCCATGGGCCTGTGCTTTCTGCTGCAGCATATACACCAAAATTGAACAAAGAGATACTAGCATGACGGCTGCCCAAGGATGACACACAAATTCATTATGTATTGCACATTTTAGTTTTATAGAAAAGTACAAAAAAAGAAAAAAAGAAACCCATAAATGAATCACACACAAAACTGGGAAAATCTGAGTAAAACTGGAGAAAGGTGGACTGCATCAATGTCAAGACCCCAGTCATGATATTCTACTTCAGTTTTGCAAAATGTTACCATCAGGAGAAACCATGTACACTATATAGGAATTTCTCTGTACTATTTCTCACAACTGTATATTGTAATTATCTCAATTTTAAAAAGATCTAAGGCCTATTAAATGGACAAAAACCAGCATACAGGCCATCATTACCAATATATTCATAACATTAAATTGAATGTAATTTGACTTTGCTATGACATAAAGAACAATTCTTTAAATAACTAGCTCAAATACAAAATCTGCAGTCAGCACGTTAACCTCATCGTATACTATCAAGAGGAATGTGTTCAGCTATATTTCTTGTTAAAACGTCTCTTATCTACTTAAGATAAAATGAAAACACACAATCTAGAAACTACAAAAATCCTCTAGAAACCAAAGTGGTCTATGCAAAAGTATGCCTTTAATCACAAAAGGGGGATAAGTGTGTACTGAGTAGCACAAAATCAACTTTCAAATGTTAAGTTGCTGAGCCCAGAAAGTTGCTTTGGGTACCATTTACAACTGAAAGTGTTTTTTTGATGCTGGTACAGTTACTTAATTTTTATATACATAAGACAAAACATCTTGCTTGGCACATGCTAGGAAAATTAAAAGTATAACAGGGAGAATCTGAATTCTCCAGACTGAGTTCCCAAGGACCTGAGCCAAATGAGAATTCTATATTGCTTCTTAGGACTGTGTACATGAGCAAATGCCCAATGGGGATCAATCTTGTCACAGTCCTAGGGGAAAGGGGGTGGCCCTGTCTGTAGGGCCTGGGTGATAAAGACTGTTCAAAGGACACCTAATTCTACTTAGAATGCATTAAGTAAGATAATAGAAGAGACTCAACACCATGGAACCCAGCACACTGGAAATATTCTAGAGTTATTAGCAATTTATATCAACTATGGCAGCCTGATCCCATTCTGACCTCTCAAGTGCTTAGCACCAACTCAATATAAATTATGCATCCAATTACTATTTCTGGCTCAGCCAGACAGCATTCATAGCCAAGATAAACCCACCTTTGGTTCAAGCCAGGACTTTACAAAGACCTGAAGAACTGATTAAACAAAGAGGCTTGGGATCCAAATTAATCTTGCCGCTGCTAACTCTGTACCTCTAGTTAAAACACTGAGCTGTTCATTAGTAAAATGGAATTTGAATTTCAAAGATAAATGAATATTCATTCACTTCGGGGAATTACATACTAAGGCATTCAAAAAAAAATTGTTGAATGAAAGACTGAATTAATGAATGGATATGTACAGACTTTTCCCCAACCCGGCTTTTTTCTCTTCACTAGCTAAATTCCCTTTCAGCTTCATTTTAGAGTTAAAATATCGAAGTAGAAGGGGAGGAACCACAAATAAAACAGCACTTTGCTCACAACCTCACTTGACTGTATCGTGCTCCACTACTACGTAATTAATCACTGTCAGCACCAGTCAGATGTGGATATGCCAGCAACTCCGTGTCAGGGTTTGCCAGGTGTGGCAAATTACTGAGTCTTCATCTAGCCAAGCAGTGAGCCCGGGAGTCTAACAAAAAGCACTTAAGAAACCTCCCGAGGCAGGAGAGCAGTGTTGGCTGCCTATCAATGTCTCCTTGCTCATGGTGCCCTAGTTTTGCTCTGGCAGTCTCAAGTTCCTATGGATTCCTCGGCTCAGGACTGTGCCAGTGCACTGAAGAACTGGGCTTTTCCCTCTCCCATCCTGGGCCTTCAGGTCCCAACCAGCTTACCTCTAAGGTATGCACGTACCCTAACCACAGTCCACACACCAGACTTTGATACACTTTCTCAAAGGCTATCAACGCCCTCTCCACTCGGTATAGGCTTGGATCTCAGGCTGGCTGTGTGCCCCCTCGGCAATTCCCTGCTGCCTCCATTGCTGGCACCAGCACAGACACAGCTTTGTATCTACTCACCACAAAAACCTTGCCTCTGTTCTATTCCATCATTGATTCCTTAACACTTGAAACTAAGCTAACTATATTTCATGAAATTTAATTCACTACATGCAAAAATATTAATGACTAAGCAAAATATAGATTAAGAGCCAACCTGAACTGTGTCACTATATAAACAGCGGAAAGGATGGCTTAATATTTAAATACGTATCCATCTAAAGGAAGATGACAAAATGTGTGGTTGAACATAGATAATCAATGCAAAATGTTTTCTGCTGATTCTTAAAAGCTAGTTTTCTAAAATGTGTCATTCAAATCAGTGGCCACTCTAACTTCCTTGCTCTTCTTCCAAGCTCTCTTTCAGAGATTTCTCACTACCTTTAAAGCTAAAACGCTACTAAAAATGTGCATCAAGTGACCTTTTAATCATCAAAGAAAATTATCACAGTCAACTGCACAGTCCTATAATATTCAATAATTAATTATGTCATGGCAAAACTACCATTAGAAGTCTCTAAATTATTTACGATAAATCAAACATCTGGTAATTAGCTATTTCTTTCCAATCGGCTAGTATATCATAGTTAACATGAATACCATAGAGTTTCATGATTCATGTCCTCCCAAAATATTTTCACCTCTCCATTCCAGAAATTCAGTACCTAGAGGGAAACTGTTGAGAGCAAGAGGTTAAACACGACAATGAGAGGAGAATGCAAGTGCATAATACAAGCCTTTGGCACAAACTCAGGTCTGAATATGAAAAAAGGAAATATGGAGAAATTTATTGATAACAACCTAACCAATAATCCAAGTTGTACTTAATTAGAAAGTCTGGAGCCATTTACAGAACTAGGCAATGGAATATTCCCTAAGAATTCAACCTGATGCATCATGTAACATCTACCTCTCAAGAGTCTCCTCCTCTCAGTGTGCTTCCTAGGCCATTAACAATGAATGTACTCTAAAAGACTTTAAGTGAACTCAGAGTCCACTGAACACTTTTGACTGTACTTCTAATACCGTACAACTCCAGACCCCATTTTTATTTCTGGGTAAACTACAGAAATTATAAAAGCTCTTATGTCTACCAGTTTCAATGTGGTACCAGTGTTCTATACATTAATAACACTCATTCCTTCATTAAAAAAAAATTTCTCCCTCCAACGTAGGAACAAAGAAAGGGAAGAATTTAATGAATAGAACACAGCCATGTCAGTAATCAAAACTCCCCTTGGAAGCTTTTTATCAGCAGTTAATAGAAATCAGCACAGAGAGAAAGCCAGAGTCCCTGAGCTACCCCCACAGCCAAAAGAAACAAAAAACAAAAACTAACCATCTGCCACAATAGAACCATAGTGGTGTGGATTTCATTTTCTTTCTTTTTTAAAAATACAGTTTATTGTTGGGGTGTCTCGCTGGCTCAGTCAGTGGAGCATGCAACTCTTCATTTTGGGGCTGCGAGTTCAAGTCCATCATTGGGGATAGAAATTACTTAAAAATAAAATCTGTAAAAAAATATATATAATTTACTGTTGCTTAAATCTTTTATTAAATTTATAAAATATAATTATAGAAAAAATTTTAGGCATGAACACTTTTAAATAATTTGGAAAGTTATTTGCTTTTTAAGTTCGCATCATTCACTGTCCAACACATGAACTTCTTTTAATTACCTACTGACCTTGGTGCGCCTGGGTGGCTCAGTCGTTTGAGCACCTAACTACTGATTTTGGCTCAGGTCATGATTTCTCAGTCATGAGACTGAGTACCACGTTGGGCTCCATGCTGAGTGTGGAGCCTGCTTGGGAGTCTCTCTCACCCTCTCTCTGCATCCCCCCAACTCACGTGCAAATGCATGCTCCCTCTCTCTTTCTCAAAATAAACATTTTAAAAAATAATCACCTACTGTCCTTAACTGCTTGGGTGACCTCTTTTTTCTATGAAATATATATATATATATATCCTCAGCCATATCATTAATAATCTTCAGAGGTTTACATTGACTCTGACTTTGCCTTATGTTAAGAGGTTGGTTAGGGATTCTTTAGCTTTGCTAACAGTTTTATATTTCAGTGGAATATAAAAGCTGTTGCTATGGACTGAATATTTGTGTCCCCCATTCATATGTTAAAACTCAAATCCCCAACATGATGGTATTAAAAGATGGGGCCTATGGGAGGTAATCAGGTCATGAGAGTAGAGCCATCAAGGCATTTAATGCCTTTATTAAAAGAGACAAAAGATCTTGGCCTTGCTTGCTCTCTCCTTACAACACAAGATGGCCATCTGCAAACCAGGAAGTGGGCTCTCACCAGACACCAGATCTATGGGCACCTTGATTGTGGACTTCCCAACCTCTAGAACAGTGAGACATAAATGTCTGTTGTTTAAGCCACACAGTCCATGGTAATTTGTTATAGCAACCAGGACTAAGAGAGTTGTCATTCAGCATATTATGTCCTCAATAAAGTAAATAATCTATTTCCTAAAACCCTATGATTACAAAAAATGGTCTTCACATACTAAAATTGTTCTTGTCCTGGTAGTTCAAGAGATTATGTCGTTAGTCTGTTGCTACCTTCAGTATAAAATAAACTACCTCTAATCTACTAGGCTTCAAAAACTATTCATTCTAACCACATTTAGATTTTTAAAAAGACATCTTGGGGCAAGTCGGTGGCTCAATTAGGTGTCCGACTTCAGCTCATGTCATGATCTCATGGTTCGCAAGTTCGAGCCCCATGTCAGGCTCTGTGCTGACAACTAAAAGCCTGGAGCCTGCTTCTGATTCTGTGTCTCCCTCTCTCTCTGCCCTACCTCACTCACACACTCTCTCTCTCTCTCTCAAAAATAAACACCAAAAAAAAAACTTTTTTAAGACATCTTAAGGACTGAAGGTTTCCAAATAATTTTTCTAAACATACATTTATATACTCTACTTTTATGCTAGCTGGATTTGTGTGTCTGTGTGTATGAGTGTTTTAAGAATGAGCCTATGTCTCTTAGGATCAACTTTGAAAATGTGTTTTCTTTCAAATTTACATACCTGACATCTGTGAAATTTTAAACTAAATGTTCTTCACAAGAACTATAGAGTAGGGCTCCTTCTAAATCAAAATGAAGCCATGCTACGAGTAAGAAGTCCAGAAGTGAGTAAACATAGTTAGCCTTTCAATAATGCCTTCTCCCAATCCAGCCAAAGCAGAGATGAGTGGCAAAATGATGCATTTCAACTTTTGGGAAGATTAAATGCCAAATTGCTCTATACTTCTTCAATTAGGTTCCCCCTGCTTCTTTAAGGAGGACTCTGAAGAGCCCTAGATTGTTTGCCACTAACATACTATGAGCAAAAGGATCAGTGTGTTAGGATTGAGGGAGGGGAGATACATGTTTTTGTTCAACAAACACATACCACTGGCTATATTCTAGGCACTATTTTAAGGGTTTTACAAGCATCAACTCAATAAATATCCTCATAACAACTTTATGAGTAGCAACAGTTATATAATTCCTATTTTATAGATGAGAATACAGAGGAACAGGGAGATGGAATAACGTGCCCGAGACCACTTGGCTAGTGAACTGCCTGAGCCAATATTTGAACCTAAGCTCTTAAGACATCAGAGTCCATGCTCTTAATAACTACCTTACTCTGCTTCTCCTGGCCACTGTCTCCTTAATTCTTCTCATAAATACCACCCAAAAATCCAATAGGAAAGAAAAGACAACATCTTTATTACAACAAGGAAAATAAAAGGGTATAGATCTTTGGAGACATTTCCTTTTCAGTAAAAGGCAACATAACTATTTTTCATTGGAAAAAAAAAATGGACTTCCAAACACAAATGACAAAAACGGCAGGGAAGGAAATTCTATTTTCAAGTTTCCAGAAGGTTATCATAAGGAACAAAGAGAGAAAAGCAAATTAAAGTTTTCAAAACTGGCATTTGACAGTCTCGCTTTTACCTTGCTGCCTCTGACAAGTTGACTGCACTGTGGACGGTGACTGCAGAGCACCCTAAGGTGTGAACATTAAAGATGCCCGTGCTTGGAAAGAAAAAAGAAGCATATTGTAAGCTAATGTAAATGCACAGTAAGGTCTGAATGTTGTGGAAATAAGCCCAGTCTGCTTCTCAATTCATGAGTTTAGCTGAGATGTCAGAACAGATGACAAACAACAACAAACAGAAACACCATACCACACAATTCTCTCCGATAGCGATAGTGGGGATACACACCCTGAGCAGCCTCTTTAATTTGATGCTAATTTACCTCTTCGTTTAAACATTCTAAATATTTGTTATCTACTAAATATTCATGTACCATGTTTTACCTTGAGGGTTTTATTCTCCAAGGAATTAATTTATAAACACCTGTAGTAAAAAGTACTTTCCTCAAAATAACAATAAAAGCTTTTATTTGAAGATTTAATAACAATTCACTGGTCAACATATGGACATGGATGAACTCAATCTTCTTGGCATTTAAAATTTCAAATACTGAGATATTTCATTTGAAATAAATACTTCGTCTTATTTCAAAGTAAAACAAAAATTTTACCTGTTCTTGAATACAATTATTTTTGTTGGGTTTCAGTATCAGTGAAAACCCAATAGTAGACTTTTTTTTCTGGCAGTACCATAAGCAGTTTATTTATTTACTAAAAATTGGTTTATTCCATCTTCTTCTTTTGAATATAAACACCTTTCGAAGGATCTGCTTTATTTCTGTTTCATAAGTAACATTAATTGACTAAAAGTAAATTAAATATTAACAGTTTTAATACAATAATTATTTATTCTATATGTGGTGATAGCCTATTAGCTCAACTCCAACTATTAGTTAAAGAAAAGAATGATAAAGCAAAATCTACTGAATATATCAAACGCCCAAATAAGGAATGTTCTACTAAGAAAAGAGGGTGGAGTACATGGTGTTCTTCAACAGGCAACGTCATGTAATACAAAGAAAGACTATGGGAATATCCACATTAAAGGAGGGTAAAGACGTAAACCTATCAAATGCAATACCTGATCCTTGGCTGGATCCTACTAGAGAGGAAAAACACTCTAAGGGAAGTTGCTGAATCAGTTGATAAAACTGTAATACAAATGATAGGTTAAAGTATTTTATCCATGATAAATTTACTGAGGTTGATAATTATATTCTATTGTATAAAAGAATACCCTGTTCTTGGGAAATACACACTACAGTGGATGGATGCAAGTAGGTGTGTATGGAACACATTCAGATGGTTCAGGGGGGAAAAAGCATGAGAATGAGGGAAAGGAAAATGGGGTCAAATTATTTAGATGAACCTGGGTAAAAGCCAGAGGTGTGATCTCTGTGTTATTTTTAGTTTGCAAATTCTCTGTGAATTCAAAATTATTTCCAGATAAAAAGTAAAAAAAAAAAAAAAAAAGGGGGGGGGCAACAATGAAAACTTACTGACCCGAATTAGAAGTATGAATTTAACCCCCTGGATTGAGGCTCACTGTTCACAGCACACAGACACTCAGAGTCCCTGAAACGTGTGCTCAAGGCACTGATGTTATGTTTGGACTATCAGAGACATTCAAGTCTCAAAAGACCTTGGTCCACAAGGAGTGACAGTTATTTCTAAAACTAAGGTCTCCAAACAGGCACTGCTGAATTCCCTCCAGTTCCTCAGACACCATAAATTCACAATGTTCACAATGAGAAGATGAGGAACATCCATCCACTTTAAACCTAATCATTGTAGGATCACAAAGCCAACCTATATCAGCCCTGGAGATAAGATTCATCCACACCACCAATCCAGAGGCAAAACTTAATGGCTACAATTTTAATGGTCTGACTACTCAGTGAATATTTACTTAGTGCCTACTAAGTGCAGACACTGGGCTATATGCTATGAAGAAAAAATGAATAAGCTTTGACACTAATCTTAAGGAACTCACAATCTCAGGACATAAAAAGACACATAATTCTGTAATTACAATATCATCTATGAAATATTGCTGTAATAAAGGTGTAAATGGAGTGTTCTGAGAAGGTCTCCATGAACAGGTGAGATTTAGCTTCATTCAGTTTTTCAGTAAATATTTACTCTGTGTCAGAGGAAGCAACCTCAAGGATGAGGAAGTGCTTCCCCAACTGACAGGAAAAGAAGTGAGAAGGGAATTCTAGGTGAAAGCAAGTAATAACATTACGACAAAAGCATAGAGTCATGAAAGGGTAAGCTCTTCTCACTGAATAGTAAGTAGCTAAGTACGGCTGGGGGAACAGCATCTCCTGGGGTGTGAATAATGGGGGAGGTAAGCCCAGTTGGAGCCAAATCCTGAATGGCCTTGTACAGCATGCTAAGAAACCACAAAGTAATTCTATGGAGGGAATGGTAGAATATGTGTAGCAGGAAAATTTAAGTGATGAAATAAATGTTTGTTTTAGAAAGACAATTCTAGTGGAAATGTCAAGCATGTATTACCAAGAGAAGATGGGAGTCAGGAAGAAGAGTCCACATGTAACTGCAACAGTCCTCAAGTGTTGTGATCAGAGCTTGAACGAAGACGCAAGGAAAGAGACATTTAAGGAAGTAGACTGAGCAGGGCTCAACAACCAGATGATTGTGTATGACAAGATATGGTGGGGGTGGGAGTCACTGATAGTGATTGAGTTTAAAATTCCAGTGGAGTATGCTTAGAGATGTCCAATACAGAATTTAGGATTATGGGAAATACACTGAAGTTGAGAAGAGAAGTTAGGGTAAATGTAAAGATGTTAGGGTCACAGGATGAAGATTAAATACAAGACACTTGTATTCTCTAAGAAAGATTGTATACATTAATAAGACAGTTAAGAATACATATTTAAAGATGAGCAGGAAAAAAAAAAATAAGCCAAGAAAAGGAAGAAAAATGAGATGGCAGAATTAAATGGTAACCAGTATTACATGGCTCTTGTATATGGTTTAGACACCCAGTGACCACAGTTCAACCAACACCCACAATACACATTCACCATGGTGGTAGGTACCAGATATTTTGCCACATCCTGATTATTATACTATCCCCAACTTTCTACTATATCTGAATAAGACAGTGACTTCTAAGTGTGGATACAGTTCAAGTTAAGGTCTCATTCTATTCACTCTTGCCTACACACTGAACTACAAAATTAAACAGAGGACTTTATTTTAAAAGAAAGCATAATCATGGACACTCGAGAGCCTGTATCACCATTTGGGGCTTATAAAGCAACACAGAGAGAAAAAGTTCACAAACTAATTCTTGGACGCTATTCTTCAACTTTTCTTTTAAAAATTACTGATGAAACAATATTATAATAAGCCATGGTCCAAATAATGCAAACTTCTGATTTCACCATGGCAATGCCAAGTGATTCTGAATGAAACAAAGAGCATCCTCCACATGGAACGCCTGCAGATCTCATGTGAGAATGTGTACACACACACACACACACACACACACACACACACACACACACACGCACACACGCTCCTCAAACACAGACTTCACAGTCACAGCAACCTTTTAAACACATTCAACCCCCACAGGGACCACCAGTCTCATGCAAACCTCTATGCTCTCAGGCAAATGGGGATACTTATAGTCAGTAACTCAGCCTGGCAACTAGGTTTTACAACTCCATGAACTAATTTGTTCTCTATATAATTTTTTTTTTAATTTCATGATTAATGCACTGCCCAGATCTTGAATGTTTTGGCCTCCCAGGTCACCACAGAAAGCAATCTGTTTTTCTATGATCATTTGAATTAGTAATACCTAGTCATCTGACTGCAAGTATTCTTTACATATGAGCTATAGAAAATAATCAGTCACAGATCAAGTTTACTAGTCTCAAAGCAAATGGCGTAGGTATGATTTATACAAAATTCTTCAAATAGTTTCTCCACAAATGATCTGAATTTTGTTTAGTGTGCATTGTTCAACCTTCTTTTTTCATTTTGTGGATATTTCTCTTGGGTCAATATTCACTTTATTCCTGTCTAACTCAGCAAATGAAGGCTCAGATCCAAAATGGTTCTGCCGTTGGTCTAGCATGCTAATAGAGCAATAATTATTTTAGTGCTTCAATCTGGTCAAAAGATGACCTTATGATGAACCTCCTGTAAGAGAAACATCACTGTTTATAAATAAAATCTGATGCAGAGAGATCCTTAGCTTCCAAAGGAAGAAAGCAATCACTGTGTTTGCAGGCAGTTAATGTTCTGCCCTTTACTTTAGGTACATAATATCTAGATTTTCATCAACATTTTTTAAAATGTTGCTCTAAGTACAGAATCCTGGGTTTTGCTCATGCATATCTGGAAACTATTCTGTTTAGGGAATATCCCACAAGCAGCTAGGATGCGAAAAGGACATTCTTTACGGATTCTTGCTACTAAGAAAATACTCCCATAGTTCTTGATTGAGTCCCACCACTTTCTTAAAGGGGCATCTAACTAAAAAGAGCTAGATATTTTTGTGAAGAATCAAAATATCCACACAAATCCAAGGAAAATTTAAAGTTAGGCCAAAAGTAAATTATACAAAGGACTAATTCAAGAGTGGAAATGGTGCAGTCCAGGTTTGAAAATCACATTTGAATTCAAATAGACCTGGATTCCAAGATTTACAGGCTGGATAAACTTGGACAAGTTACCTGACTGTGCCAAGAATCCAGATGGAAATAATTGAATATAATATGTGAATATAAACTGAGCCTACCACTTGGTAACCCACAGGCACTCACTAAATATTACCTTCCTTCTTAACTTTCCACGTTGATACTGTAAATGACAATACCATTAGGGAACTCCATAATGTTTCATTATGCAAGTGTGTGGCTTGGATTTCAATGATTACCTGCTATTCTGTAAACAAAGACTATCACAAATATCCCATTTTGATACATGGCGACTATCAAAAGTGGATTGGATTCATAAGCTATTTTTAATGTTAGTTATTTTCATAGCCTATGGGTCATAGAATAATGCAAAAGAAAAACCACTCAAATACAAACACATTAAAGTATACACATGATGAAAAAATATAAATATAAACAAGGCTCATAATTTTAAAATACCCACGATCTTAATCCCATTAGACTGATGCAAATGACAAAATCATTGAATGAACACCACATTACTACTTCCTTTGTACTTCCCTAGTAAACTGGATTAAATACAAACACTCTTTAGTGGGGCTCTGTCCCTATTATATAATCCAAAAGCTGACATAAAAAAGAAGGTCAAGGGGTGCCTGGGTGGCTCAGTCCGTTAAGCATCCAACTTTGGCTGAGGTCATGATCTCACTGTTTATGGATTCAAGCCCCACTTTGGGTTCTTGCTGTCAGCACAGAACCTGCTTCAGATCCTCTATACCCCTCTCTGCCCCTTCCCAGCTCGTGCTATTTCTCCCTCTCTCAAAAATAAATAAACATAAAAAAAAATTGTTAAAGAAGGTCAAGTCTACTTTTGTAAAGTTCTTTAGTAATAGGTCAGGGGACAGAAACATTAGGATGAGACTATTACAAACTGTTGATGGAAGAGGGAGGGGAAAAGGATTATAGTTTTTGGTTCCTAATTATAAATATCCCAAAATATCATATTCACATTAATGAACATTTTTCATCTTAATAATGAACAGCCACCTGCTTAAGTCAAAGAAACAGGAGCCCACTTCTAATTGGAAACAGCAAGATTGTGTGTGTTTTCCATTGTGTATTTTGGCTCTCCAAATGTTCAGTTTGAGAACTCTGAGGTTAAGCCTTAGAAACTCCCCCAGTTCTTCATAAACTGACACATTCCTCGGACACACACTGCATGCATTCAGTATAATCAGAATACGCACAGTTGGAATGCCATGCTTGAGTCCTCTGCATTTTTTAATCAGTCTGTGTGAATTTTAAGTGAGTTATCAGCTATGCTGATGGTGCAGCAATTCTGTATTTGGAAAGTTCTTAAACGGGACTAATAGAATCCGAACGTTTTATGGTTCCTTTATTCTTTTCAGAGAGACAGCCTCTGTCACACTTGCTATCTTCTGCCAAAGTCTACAAGGATCAAACTTAGTGGTAGCAGACTAAGCTAAATAATGTTTTGTCCAAGTTTCCAAAACAAGCTTTCACAATTTTCCATTTATGAAAATTAAAGGTAGGAGTTCTATTTTATCATTGGGATCAACCAAAATAATTTAAAAAATAAACTTGATTCTAAACTGTTCTGTCCCCCTTCAAAATTCTAACCACCATTTTTTTTTCAACGTTTATTTATTTTTGGGACAGAGAGAGACAGAGCATGAACAGGGGAGGGGCAGAGAGAGAGGGAGACACAGAATCGGAAACAGGCTCCAGGCTCTGAGCCATCAGCCCAGAGCCCGACGCGGGGCTCGAACTCACGGACCGTGAGATCGTGACCTGGCTGAAGTCGGATGCCCAACCGACTGCGCCACCCAGGCGCCCCCTAACCACCATTTTTAAGTAATACCAGCATATGGTGGCCCCTTCCCTTCCCTGCTAAATGAGCTCTATCAATTGGAAATCAATTTAGAGTCAATATCATTTTCTGTTCAGAGCCCTATACAAATAATCAGGCATGATGTTAGCCTCTCCAATTATAATCTACGTATCAAATGACTTGTCAAAATGTTATTCAAAAAACCAACAACATTACTAACACTGAGAGACTAGATTCATACTCAAGAAATGCATTCACCACACTAATGAAATTATTATATCAAAAACTGTTGATTATATTCTTTCACTGGTTGCCAGTCTAGGTGACTTGAAGATAATTATACAATCAGTCATATAAAATCACTGGATACTTGAGGATGTGTCTTGTTTGTCTGTTTTAATTAGTGAGCCTTGTGGTTACAAATTTCCCAGCATTTGTCAGTAATGATGACAACATATTTAGTCCAACTGGACACTAATTCAGTAGTCAATTCAGGATGTCAGTACATAATTGAAAAGTCAGAAAATTAATCGCCTTGACAGGGGACCCTTTCAGATTAAGCTGCATCCCATGCGAGGACTGGAACATTCATATTTTAAAATTTTTATTGAGTATGAGAATTTTCCAAAAAGAGATAATACTTTTGGCTCTAAAATCTAGTGGACCTCCTGTTTTCCTTAATGAGAAATTCAAAGATAAATATTTTTTTACTGGGTTTCAGAAGAGAGTTTTTCTCAGATTACATGTGCCAATAAGTGTGATAAGTGCTTCCTGGTGAAATAAGAATGAAGACTTAACATAATCCAAAGTAGGATATAATTTTTAAAAAGATTGTTTCTTTACAATGTCATGAGTGCTACAACAGATGTATGCATAGAAAAGAGTAAAGGCGTGACAGATATGAGGTCTGAAAAAGTGATATTTGAACTGACATTTGACAAGTAATAAATAGCAACTGTCCAAACACTCATGTCTTTTTGTGTGTGTGTGTGTGTGTGTGTCTGTGTGTCTGTGTGTGTGTCTATGTATGCATGCACATGCACACATGCATGCATTTGTGTGTGTTTGAGGAATCACTGCCATGAGGCAAGGAAAATTCATTCTAGTAAAAGCACACATTTCACTGGGATAGAGAATGAGAAGTGGATATTTGCCAGATCATGAAAGACTGTTTATAAGAAGTTTATATGAAGGCATGGACTAATCCCCAAGGGGACGGTTATTAAAGAGTTGGAAAGGGATAATGGCATGGCTTGATACACATTTTATTCATGCCATTGTCAAGCAGGATTTTAAAGACTGGACTGTTTATCAACACTAACTTTCTGAACTTTCCGAATAGGACCACCAATATTTTGTCAACATTCCATCAAGAAGTGATGTCTGCATCATCAAACAACAGAATTCAGTGGAAATAATGGTATGTAACTTCCCAGGTTTGCCCTTAAGAGACAATGGACCTCTCCCCTGTCTTGCTTAGAATTCTTCCTCTTGGAAATCTCCCTCTTACAAGGCCTCTCTTGGAAACCACCTGCCATGATGTGAGACACCCAAGCCACAGGTCGTGGACATATTGAGTCTTCAATCATCCGTGCCCAGGAGCCAGACATGGAACCAAAGAAGCCTCCAATTGATTCTAGCCCCCAGCCATTCAAATCTTCCTAGCTGAGACCCCAGACATCATGGAATAGAGACAAAATAGTTCCCTGTACCCTTTCCTAATCCTAACCTATAGCATCTATTAACATAATAAAAACTTGTTTTCTATCACTAAGTTTTGGGTGACTTGTTACATAGCAAGATAACTGGAATAAGGTTCATCCTTAACAGAAATAAGATCCATTACAAGATCCTTTAAGTAGTTCACTATCAGATCTTTCATAAGTAGGATCCAAAACTCCTAATGCAAACTTAACAGGAAAGAGTGTCACAGTATGCTTTTAATTTTTTTTTTAAGACTTTATTTTAGAGGCGCCTGAGTGGCTCAGTCAGTTAAGCAACCGACTCTTGGTTTAGGCTCAGGTCATGATCTCAGGGTTTTGTGAGTTGAAGCCCCGTACGTATCAGGCTCTGTGCAGAATCTGCTTGGAATTCTCTCTCTCTCCCTCTCTCTCTCCCTCTCTCTCTCCCTCTCTCTCTGCCCCTCTCCAGCTCGCACTGTCTGTCCTCTCTAAATAAATACATAAGCTAAAAAAAAAACTTAAAAAAACTTAAATAAAATAAAGACTTTATTTTAGATCAGCTTTAGGATCACAGAAAAATTGAGAGGAAGGTACAGAGAGTTCCCATAAAGCCCCTTCCCCCATACACAATATCCTCCACCAAAGTGGTACATTTATTACAACTGATGAATCTACCACACTGACAAATCATTATCCTCTAAAGTCCATAGTTTACCTTAGGACTCACTACTGGTGTTGTACATTCTATGGGTTATATTTATGCAAAATGCATAATGACAGCTATCCATCACTCTAGTATCATATATTTTCATTCCCTTTTTAAAAAATTTTTGTGATGTGTTTTTTAAACTGAGGCATTTTAAATAAAACTTCTAATTTGGAGGGGAAAGAAAAGGTTTTTTTGTATGTTTATTGGTTGTTTCCAGCTACTCATGCTATAACAAGAAGCATTTTAAGGAATTACCCTTGGGCAGGAAGCCTAACATATTTCTCCACTAACACAGACCCTCACATCTAAGAAAAAGAGAAACATGTTCAAGTTCACACAACCTCCTCACTTATGCCTAGTCTGAACTGGATGTTGTTCCTAGTCACGTGCTGCTTTTCTTTTTCACTTCACTGAGGTCATATTTACTGCTAAAACATTTCTTTTAAACTTGCATTTGCATATCAGAGAAAATAAACAAAACACAAAAGTGAAAGACAACTGATTCACTTATTTCCTTTAAGCTGACAGATTTCATAGAAAGTGCTTTTGTAATAAAAAATATTAATGAAGTGGCAATGTTTTATGCAGACATTTGCTCCTCTGTCTACTTCATTTATAAATACATTTTAATGAGGTAATAGAGACTACACAGATCTGCAAGTGTTCCTTTTTCTAACATTTGTTCTGAATTCAAAGATTAGAAACAGCTAATCTGCCACATTTTGGGGGTTGGTTTATGAATACAGCATTTAAAGCACATTGTTTGAGCATCTGGAAAGCTAACATCTCATAAATAGCCCATCCTCCCAAACATATGATTAGACAATAAGGGTAATCTGAAATTGTTTAAAATCAGTAGCCATAAAGCAGATACAGTGTACTAGAAATTGTCCCTCCCTCCCTCCCCGCCCTCCACCCCAGAGTGTGTATTGAAACATGCCTTAATGGGCCTTCGCTTGCCAAGAAGACATTCAGAGTACAGTTGGTCTTTGTACAATTAAATTATGCACATTGTCAAATCTTCTCATTTAAGAAATCTATATTTTACTGAATTATATCTAAGAATTAAGTCAGGTCTACCCTGGAAGTACTCCTTATGTCTCCATTCTCATGTTACATGATTAAATACTGTTTTCTCAGTAAAATATTTTTTCACTCGTCCTCAAGTGTGTATATATTTAACCACAACAATCAGCAGACTTAATAAAGGACATGGCTCAAGGACACAGTCTACCTTCTGATAGACCTCCTGATAGGAAGAAAAAACCATAACATATAACACATTTAAAATGTTTCCTTATTTCATATATATATATATATTTTTCCTTTCCAGATTAAAAACGACAATAACACTTAGAAAAAGTATAACCAACTCACTTTATATAAAACATGGGTCCCCAGGAGTCATAAATATACTGAGTCTATTGTAATACGTTGGAAAAACCTATCTAAAAGGAGTCTCTAAAAAGGAAAATATTCTTTATGATTGAAGTATCCATCCAATAATTGATCTGTGTAATGAATTTGAACTTGAAAGTCATGGCTGTAGTAATTTACATTTACTGAGTGATGATACCTGTCAGAAACACAGCTAAGTGCTCTGTATTAATTATTTCATATACTCTTCAAAATAACCCTATTAAGTATTACTATTAGTCCCATTTTAAAGATGAGTAAACTGAGACATAGAATGTTTATAAAACAGGCCTAGTGTCACACAGCTACAAAGCTCATAAAATGTTTAAGTTTGGAACAACCATTTAAGATGGCCTAATAATATCATCTTGTTTTGGAGATAAGCCACACAGTTTAAGCAGTAACAGAACAAAATCCAAACCTAGTTTTTCCTTGTTCACAGTCCAGTAATCATTCAAACTTTTTTTTTTTATTTCTCATTCTGTATAGGGATTTTTAATTTTTTTTTAAACGTTTATTATTTATTTTGAGAAAGAGAGCATGCGTGCATGTGCACGAGCAGCAGAGGGCCAGGGAGAAAAGGAGAGAGAGAATCCCAAGCAGGCCCCACGCTGTCAGTACAGAGACTGAATTGGGGCTGGATCTTACGACCATGAGATCATGGCCTAAGCCAAAATCAAGAGTCAGATGCTTAACCGACTAAGCCATCCAGGCGTCCTGGGGTTTTCAATTTTTTTAATCTTTCGTTTTCTCCATTTGTAATCATCCCTCCCTCAATCTTCTGTGTGTCCTTCCAGCTCATGCTTTAATCAATCCATGACTATTCAATAATCACTTATTATAAGAGTTCATAACTGGCATACATGAAACCATTTTTTATGTACACCTTCTGTACTACCAGTATGCTGCTTTGTCACTCAAAATGATGCTTGGGGGAATCTGTCCATGTGACATATGTATGTATATCTAAGCCAATTATATTTAATTTCTAGCTACATCCATCCTATGAACATACCACATAATTATATGTTATTCCTGTTTTTTATCATACCAATTTTATAGTGAACATATGTGAACATGTCCCTTGGGCTTCTGTGCAGAAATTTCTGATTCGGTGTATATGTCCAGCATCACTAGATATGGCCAAATACTTTTCTAAAAAGGTTGTACCAATTCACACTTTTACTCACTATACAGTCAGCCCTACCTAACTCCCCCACCAAAATTTCTCTAATGCATAATATTGCCCAAACTCTTAAATTTTGCTAGTGGCCTTGAAGTGGTATTCTCATTTTTATTAAAGCATGTCCCTGAACACCAGTGCATTAATATTAATTGTTTAGATTTCCTTCTCTTTAAATTTATCATTTACCCATACCTCCATTGGTTTATTTGGATTTTTCTTATTAATTTGTATTTTTTTTATGTTTGTCTGTTAGATATGTTGTTTTCTCTCAGATTAACCTGGCTTTTAGCTTTGTTAATATTATCCTTTGTTATACAAAACTTTAATTTGGGGATAAAGTTCATCTATTTTTTCCTCCTGATTAACACAATAAATTCAAATTGATATGAGAATGTATATTTTTTACCCAAAATGTTTAGAATTGGCACCCTTATTCTTTGCTCAAAGAAAATTAAGAGAAACTGAACTGGACTTTCCTTCTCTGCAGTTAGCAAAATGACCCTCAAAGTAACTATATAAATCCTTGGTTATTATTAATAAAATTCAGAATTAATCATCTCACCTTAAATGGAATTATCATTTCATTATATATAATTTTAAGTAAAAATATTAAACATTATTAAAGTAACATTAGCCATCTTTACAAGGATCCCAGAAATTAGATGATTATACATTTTATCAACTGGCCAATCTGTGGTATTTTAATTTAGCCCATGTTTATACCTGGCTATCACACTTTCTATATGCTTTCTTCTTTATTTCAAGTCAATTTTCCTTATTACTGAGGTACCTTACATTTTTAAGCTTTTGGAGAATTTGGAAATATCAAATTACTGTATAACTGAGAAATATTATACAAGAGATTACAAAGAAACAAAATCTGTTTTCCCCTATAATTCAGTATAGAATGATTCTTTAAACATATATCTCAAAAGTATAGAGTTTGAAAACAATCCATTTTTGAAAGATGGCACCTACCAAATGCCTTCCCCATCCTGCATGATTCTTTTGGAAATCATGTGGATGAGTAAAAAGTACTTTAAGTAGTTCTACATATCTAACACCCTGCCTTTACTAGTGTAACTACAGGTAAATCACTAAATCTCATTTTCCTTTTATGTAAATTAATATATAAGGCCAAGTGATCTCCAAACTTGTACTCTTTTAAAGTTTGCTAAACTACTCATACACATACACATAACTCTTAAGGGCCAAAACAGCAACTATGAAACTAAAATTTCATTTTAACATGCAGCTGGCCCAAAGTAGGATAGGTAACTTTCTTCAATACAGCTACTGAAATAAAATCCATCACTCACAAACCAGAGTCAGTGTGCCTCAGAGGAAATGGATTCTGGTGACGTCAGGTATTTATTGTTGCTTCCAGAGCAGACAGAATTGAACAACCCTTCTTTCCCCATAAAGTAGGAAACATTTCAGTATAAGAAATGTATAATATAGGATTCTACTTTACAATTGACCACATACTCATTTTCAGGGTTATCTCTGAAAGAACTTTACTTTGGTTGATTTATCTTCCTATACATTGAAATTGCTATTTATTGAATTCTACCAATTTCAATTTCACATATAAGAAAGTAATCCCTTTTACTCCTCTATTTTCTATCCATCAGACCCATTACTGAATAGATAGTAGTGAGTTTGAAAAAAGGAAAAGGAAAAACTCACAAGACAGTAGCTATTCAAGCCTCTCAAGGCAAAAGAGAGCAAAGGAAAACAGTTCTCTTCTAGAAGGGCATGTCCTTCTCAATATTCCGCTGAGAGAGATCCTTTCTATAGATTCCCTACAGCAGTAGACCTATTCTTCCTTTAAAAAGTAGTTATATGCGTTTTAATATTAAATTGCATGTGTTCATAAAACTTTAATTTGTCATATCTACAAAAATGTTTTCAAGCAGGATTTCTCAGTCAAAAAAAAAAAAAGCTTAATGAGTTTCATCAAACTGGATCTGCTAGAGACAGAAGCTGTCAGCTGTTGATTGTTCTAGTTGGGGGAACTCATAAAACCAAGTTGTGATTTGGGCAAAAATATAGCTGTTCCATTTATCTAGTTTGCCTGTGTTGACATACTGTTGTCTCTTTTCTTGTTTTGTTTGAAGTAAAGGCCTGATTTTTTTAAGTGATTTTTTTTTTCCCTTTAAAGTAATTCTGTCAGGTTTCTTCACACAGAACCAACATCACTGGTAGTTCAATAATATATTTCTTTTTCTTTAACATTAGTCCTCACATATGACTAAGTTCTTGGTTTTGGTAGCCCTAAATCTCAGAACAAAGCAAACTAATGAAAGCATGCTCTTAATTATTTAATGGTTGGTTTTCCCAAGTTTATTTATAATTTACAAAGAAATAATTTTCTCCTAGTATTTCTGTTTTCTACTTCACTAAATATTAGGGGCACTATCTTCCAACATATTTATTAAAATAGCAATAATGATAATAAGTTACTAAAATTATGAAGCAATTATTATGTGCTATGTACTTCACTAAGCATTTTATAAGGATTATCTCATTAATGTTCATACAAGCTATGAAGTAAATATTATCTCCAATTTAGGAAGGAGGAAACTGACTCACACTTGTTAAGTAATTAAACAAAGGTCATACAACTAAAGGTGGCGAAGCTAAGATTCACATTCAGGCAGTGGACTCCAAACTCAATGCTTTTAAATGCTATTAATTACCACCTTCTATTACATAATGCTGCACTAAGATTGACTTTTTTTCCTCTGAAGAATTAGCCTTTCCTTCTCATTTATGAGTTTACAATCTGATAAATTAAAATTAACATATAAGGAAATATAAACAAGTACAGGAACACCAACCAACAAGTACATTTAATTAAAAATGTGTCATGTACTCATGCTGTGAATGGTGTCCCAGTGCACTGAAAAAAAATAAATTCATTGCATACAAATACTGGAGCAGTTAAAGAAAATGAAAAGATCAAAACTATTCACTGCTTCTACTTAGCAACTTGGTTGTGCTGATGGACCACAATAATATTTTCCATCATATAGTCTATTTCCTGCCTTTACTGACTTGAATAATTGAAAACTGGATAACACATTCTGCTTTTGCCTTTTTTACTGGATGAAAAATCTTAGAATTACATGGTGCAGTTTACCTTTACAGGCATAACAGTGTAAATTTAAAGAAATTAGTTGTTATTTTACACCAACTTTGATCAAACGTTGGCTGCTTCTCGTTCAAGACTCATTTCCTCTCTTGTACTGATCAGACTCTGTAAGTTTGTCTCCTCTATACTTTGCATTTGAAGAAATTATTTAAAAATACAGATATAACCAATAACATATTCTTCTTGAGGTCCAGGATCCTTTTCATATTCCATGCAATCATAAATCCAATAAAGCATTAAAAATTAAAATGTATACTAAATATCACTTAAAAGGTATGAACTAAATATCATATGGGAGATCAGAAGAGAGGACTCCCCAGATGACAATTAAGACAGGCTTCATTGAGAAGGTGGCGATTATGCCAGGCTTTCACTAGAGCATGGTTAAACTGAAACAGACCAGAGGGGAGAGGACATTTCAAACGAAGGAGTGTGTTAGGAAACATCGAACACACCTAGCCAGCTATAAAATAAAAGCATTTAGAGAGTAAATTGGAGCTGATTTAGGGGGCTGAGGCTGGACTGTCTGACTGAGATTTTGGTACTCTATTTGCTAAACCTTGAGAAATCACTGAAGATTTTTAACCATTTGGTCTTGAATCAGAGATGTGAACTAGGAAAATTAATATGGTAATTGAGAGTAGTATGGAATCAAGAGAGGTTTATTACAAGATTAGAGGCTGAAAAAGTGGCCAATGGTATTGAAGACCTTGAAGAACCACTAAGTGATGTTGGAGATGGAGAGTTCAAGAATGATGGTAGGGCAACAGGTGAAAAAAGAGTTCTCAGCTAAGTACTGGAAAATTTGGGTATTACAACAACATCTTAAGAGTTTACCAGTCCGGGGATGCCTGGGTGGCTCAGTCGGTTGAGCGTCCAATTTTGGCTCAGGTCATGATCTCACGGTTCGTAAGTTCAAGCCCCAAATCGAGTTCTGTGCTGACAGCTCAGAGCCTAGACTCTGGTTCATATTCTGTGTCTCCCTCTCTCCTCTCTCTGACCCTCCCCCACTCATGGTCTGTCTTACTCTGTCTCTCAAAAATACATAAACGTTAAAAAAAAATTAAAAAAAAAAAAAAAAAAAAAGAGTTCACCAGTCCGCACTAATGAAGGTGAGTAGCGGCCACTGGCATAAAGTAGAAAGTTGTGACTGTAGAGAAGAATCGCTAAGAAATCACATAACCAAAATCTGGACTCGGCTGTTGGATGTAAGGTTTGCGATGCCTCCTTCCCGTCCTCGTTCAGACACAGCAAGGAAGCAACCTCCACAGAGAAAGCCCTGAGAGAAAGACTAGTGTCCTCAAAGGATCCAGAGTTCAGACAAGGGAGCAATCAGGAATCGTGAAGGCCCTGTAGGGTGAGCAATGGAACACACACTCCTGGTCAATGAAAACACCAACAGGTGGCAAGGCCAGGGCTGAATGACCTATTCTAGGTTAGGATGAAGTTCAGGAGAAAGGAAATTAGAGGAAACAATAGCAAGTCACATAATTCCACAAAGTATTCCTAAAAATCAAAATAAAGCACAACCAGACACCAGGATGGTTAACTCAGTTTCCAGCTCTAAGTGTTAATTAAAATGATTCCACTAGCTCCTTACCCAATAAAAAATCTTTATGTCCATGGCTGGATTTAAGCCTCAAATGGCCCTAAAAACTGAAGAAAAAAAAAATCATGCACTTCCACACCATTCCAATAAATACACAAACTGTCAAAGAAGTGAAAGAAAGGTAATTAAGTACTCTTTTTTCTTATGATGATTAAAGTGCTCTTTTCTTAAAATTTTTTCAAAATTAAATTAAATTAAAACTAAAAGAAAAATAAAAACAAATACCGCTGTTCTGAGGTCTTACTGCTTTGTCGCAGCCTAAAGTACAGGGTTAGTCTGCCTTTAAAAAGTGTAATGTGGTCTATAACACATAAACCATTGCACTTTCAATCAAGTATTTTCTAATAAATATTAGCCATTAACTTTAAGGATGTTTATTCAGCTTTTTTATATGTATTTAGAGAAGCTTAATATTTAACACTATAAAAGTAGAGAGGTAATCAAACTCATTTGTATAAAACCCTTGACTAACTAAAAACCTACTTTCAAGAAAGATTATGATAAAATACAGTAACATAAAATACTTATTTTCATTGGGCACTTATAATCTCTGGCTTTTTCAGGTATAAATTCAGAAAGTCCACATTTTGTACCTAAAACTTACATAAGTAAAATAAAATGTATTGTCATTAATTACAGTAATAGGCAGGGGAATAGTAATCGATGTATATAATCACAATGAAAACATTGATTCTCAATCATTAAGCAGATTCATTTAGGTTTGCTAACTATATTGTAACACATAAAACTATATACAGATATGTAAAATACTGTTCACCTGTATTTTAGAAAAAATGTGATTCAATTTCAAGCATTACAGTGAAAAGCTTTTGAAATTAACTTTGGGTATGCCAGATTTACTTCATCAGTACACCCATTTTTCAAAGATTCTTACTTAGTGCTGTACTATATTAGAAAATACTGCTACTTCATTGTTGTTTGCTTTTGGAAGCACAAAACTCTCAGTTTACATTCAAATACTAGTTTTCCTAGGAGAAGATCTAAGGATGCTTAGCCAAGTGAAACAGATCCTTAGGTTCTTCGGATTTTATAATTCTTTCTGGCAAGTTCCATGAATGGTGAATTCCCTGTGCTCTTAAGTCTGAGAGAATGCTTCTATCTTGCCCTTGCACATTAAGTTCATGTATTGGATACAGAATTCTAAATCTCTTATCTTTTTTCTTTTAATTAGAAATATTTAAAACAAAGAGAAAATTGCAGAGTAGAATAAAACAAACATCATCTCAATTTGTCCATTCTCAGCATTGTGCCATATGTTCTTCCGATCTCTTCATTATTAAAAATAAATTACAGGGAGAACTGAGACTACCTATATAAACCTATCAAGAAGTTACTTAAAGTAATTTAAACTAGTAATTAAGTAAATTAGTAACTTAATTACTTAAAAGTATAAAGTATTACAATATTTTTCAGATATCTGGGTTTTTTTTCGTTAGCTTTTTATCACTGGTATTTCATTAACTGTATAGTGATCAAAAATGTTATCTGTATCATAAGCACATTCCGTGCTTATTGTGTTGGATTTAGACAGAACTTTTAAAGAGGCAATTAAAGAAAAAAGAGGTCATATGGGTGGGTCCTAATCTAGTATGACTGATGTCCTTTTAAGAAGAGGAGATTAGGTGGGGCACCTGGGTGTTTCAGTCAGTTGAGCATCTGACTTCCTGTCAGGTCATGATCTCATGGTTCCTGAGTTCCAGGCCCACAATAGGCTCACTTCTGTCAGAGCAGAGCCTGCTTCGGACACCCTGCCCCTTCTCTCTGCCCCTCCCTCATTTGCATTCTCTCTCAAAAATAAATAAAAACATTAAGAAAAGTTTTTAAAAATAAAAGAAGAGGAGATTAGGACACAGAAGCATAGAGAAAAGACCATGCGATGACACAAAGTGAAGATGGCATCTACAAACCAAGGAGAGAGGTCCTCAGAAGAAACCTTCAGAATTGTGAGAAATAAATTTCTGTTGTTAAAGCCACCCAGGTACTTTGGTATGGAAGCCCTAGAAAATTAATACGGAAGGTTAGTGCAGGATAGAAACTAGAAGCTATACACCAAAACAGCAGATGTTGATGAAGGACAGGATATGGAGCCTGAAAAATAACCCCTGAAACCCTTTCACTGAGTCTCTAAAACCAGAAATAATGTGAAAATTGTAACTTGTTTCATAAACATTTTATTCATTCAATACATCCTAAATATAATAAGTCACCATTGTTCAACAAATATTTATTGAGTACCTGTTCTATGGACTTAGGACACTTCAGTAAGCAAAAACAGATTAACACTCTTGCATTCACTGAAGTGTCCATTCTGGCAGGAGACAGCAGACAGTGAACAACAGACCTAATAAATAAATATATTTATATTATATTGTATGTTGGAAATGACAAATGTTATAAAGGAAACAGAGTGACAAGAATTAAGAGTGATATGGGTAAGGGCTGTTCACAATTAAAATACAGCTACAGGATAGGCTTCATTGAAAAAGATGACATTTCAGCAAAGACTTGAATGCAGTAGCACATTTATTACGGATAAATCTTGGGTCTGATACTATATTAGGCAATGCATAGGCATTATTTCATTTATCCTCAAGATGTTAATCATGGAAAAATATATTGTACCTATTTTACCAATAAGGAAACGCAAGCTTAGAGAAGCACAGAGCTGCTGCGTGGAGGGATTGCGATAACCGAGTGAACCAAATATTCTGCAAGTAGCCAAACCTAGCACCAGACCTTCCGTAAGGGCAAGTGAAGGAAACATGGAAGAAAATAAATAATTTTAGCAGGGATGCTAAGTGCTATACAGAGGCACGGGCAAGGGATTATAGGAGACTGGAGATTTAGTAAAGCCAGGACACCTTTCTCAGAGGGAAGAACTCTGGGAGAAGTGAAAGTGAACTACATGTGCTGTGTTTAAATAGGGTTTTTGACACAACATATCTTCATTTAAAATATAAATCAAAATTTTCCTAGGATAGACAAAAAGATTGCTATATAGTAGAACTAAATAATTACCCAAAACAGTGAACCAATTAAACAAATTATGGTATACAGACATGTTAACTAGATACAAAAATGTTTAAAATGAATCTTAATGATATGAGAAAATGAGGATATAACACTGAGACTAAAATATTTAAATTAGTAAACTGCACTATAAACAGTTCAGCCTCAGCTGTGTGGGTCTGTGTATGTGGCATGTGCTTGTATGTGTATCAAATACACAGACATAGGTAAAGATTGGAAGAAGGAAAGCAATTTTTGTCCCTGTATAGTAGGATAACATGATCACTTGGAAATAACAACAGTTTAAACATTTTAAAAGTTTATTTTTTCCACATTTAAAAAGAATCCTGGAGGTTGGCATCCCAGAGTGGGTATGAAGGTTCCACCACGTTACCAATGACCCGGGCTCATTCTAGTCCATCACTCTGCCATCCTGATGGTATACCCCTCATCCTCATGGTCCAGTGAGGCTGATGGGCCTTATTCCTCAGGTACCTTTCTGGTCAGCAAGACGGAGGAAAGGGAAGAAGGAGGGCACACTCTTGCTGTTAAGATGACTTCTTATAAAAATCACATAACACTTTGAGAGAACATATGATAAACAGTCTACATGGGTGGCAGCATGGCAATCTAACTCCTGTTGTTGCTATTTTTTTCTATTTAAAAAAAAGGGGAGAAGAGATTAGGAAGGGATGTAGCCTCTGCCATAAGACTTTTCTGTACTCTCTAAATTTTCTACAATGCATGGATAATACAGTTGACCCTTCAACAATGCAGGTTTAAACTGCACAAGTCCATATATATGTGGATTTTTTCTTGTATACTACAGTACTATACATGTATTTTCTCTTCCTTATGATTTACTTACCAATGTTTGCTTTTCTCATTTATAACTGCATCAGAGAGAACAAAATACCTAGGGGTAAATTTAACCAAGGAGGTGAAAGAACCATACACCAAAAACTTTAAGACACTGATGAAAGAAATTGAAGAAGACACAAGTAAGTGGAAAGACATTCCATGCTTATGGATTGGAAGAATTAATATTAAGGTGTCCATACTACCCAATGCAATCTATAGATTCAATGCAACCCACATCAAAATCCCACTGGCATTTTTCACAGAACTAAAACAAAGAACTTGAAAATTTGTATGGAACCACAAAAGACAACGAATAGCCAAAGCAAACTTGAGAAATAATAACAAAGTTAGAGGTATCATGTTCCCTAATTTCAAACTAAGTTATAGTATATACGAAGTTATCATAATCAAATCAGTATGGTACTGGTAGGAAAGCAGACACACAGACCAATAAAACAGAATATGCCAGAAATAAACTCATGCACTTATGATCAAGTAGTCTGTGAAAAAGAAGGCAAGAATATACAATGGGGGAAAGGCAGTCTCTTTAATTAATGGTGATAGGAAAACTATGCAGCTACATGCAAAAGAATGAAAGTGGACCACCATCTTCCATGATACACAAAAATAAATTCAAAATAAATTAGAGACTTGAATGTTAAGACTTGAAACCATAAAACTCCTGGAATAAAACAGGCAATAAGCTCTTTGACACTGATCTTAGTTTTTTGGACCAGTCCATTTAGGCAAGGGCAACAAAAGCTAAAAGAAACAAATAGGATTACATCAAACTAAAAAGCTTTTGCACAGAAAAGGAAACCATCAATAAAATGAGAAGGCAACCTACTGAATGGGAAAAAATATCTGCAAATCATACATCTGATAAGGGGTGAATATCCAAAATATATAAAGAACTTATACAACTTAATATAAAAAAATCTGATTAAAATATGAGCAGAGAACTTGACTAGACATTTTTCCAAAGAAAACATACTGATGACCAACAGGTACATGAAAAGATGCTCAACATCACTAATTACCAGAGAAATGCAAATAAAATCCCCAATGGGATATCTCCTCACACCTGTCAGACTGGCTACTATTAAAAAGGAAAAAAATAACAAATGCTGCTAAGAATGTAGAGAAAAGGGACTCCTCATGTACTGTCAGCAGGAATGTAAATTGGTGTAGCCACTATGGGAAATAAATATAGATAAAAAAATCAAGATCAAAAAAGAATAAAAACCACCAAAAAAAAAAAAAAAACAAGATCAAATAAAGATCAAAAAATCAAGATCAAAAAAGAATAAAAACCACCATCTATAAGCTACCTGTAGGATAACTTATAGGTCATAGTACAATGGAAATAATGTCTAAGAGACATGTGTTAATGTCTATAGAATAATAAAGAATAATCAGAAAAAACCTCTATGAGTTTGAGAAAAAACACTCCCAGGTAAGGAAGAAATAAAACTTTCACTATTTGCAGATGACATAATACTATGTATAGAAAACCTAAAATACTTTACCAAAAAACTGTTAGAATTGAAAAAAAATCAGTAAAGTCATAGGATACAAAAATCACTGTACAGAAATCTGTTGCATTTCTAGATATCCATAATGAAGAAGAGGAAAGAAATTAAAAAAAAACAATCCCATTTACAATTGCATCCAAAATAATAAGATACCTAGGAATACACCTAACCAAAGAGGTGAAAGAGCTGTATTCTAAAAATGATAAAACAGTGATAAATAAAGATGACACCAAGAAATGGAAAGATATTCCATGCTCATGGATTGGAACAATAACTATTGTTAAAAATGGCTGTATTACCCAAAGCAATCTATATATTTAATGCCATCCCTACCAAAATACCAACAGCATTTCTCACAGAACTAGAACAAACAATCCTAAAATTTGTATGGAACCACTAAAGATTCTGAATAGCTAAAGCAATCTTGAAAAAGCAAAGCAAAGCTGGAGGCACCACAATTCCAGACTTCAAGTTATATTACAAAACCGCAGTAACCAAAACAGTATGGTACTGGCACAAAAACAGACACATAGATCAATAGAACAGACAATCCAGAAATAATTATATCATCAATTAATCTTTGACAAAACAAAAAAGAATATCCAGTGAGAAAAAGACAGTATCCTCAACAAATGGTGTTGGGAAAACTGCACAGCAACATGCAAAAGAATGAAACTGGACCACTTTCTTACACCAAACACAAAAAATAAATTAAAAATGGACTAAAGACCTAAACGTGAGACAGAAAACCATAAAAATCCTAGAAGAGAATCCAGACAGTAACTTTGACACTGGCTATCGCAACTTCTTTCTAAATATGTCTCCTGAGGCAAGGAAAACAAAAGCAAAAATAAATGACTGGGACTTCAAAATAAAAAACTTCTGCACAGCACAGGAAACAATCAACAAAACTAAAAGGCAACCCACGGGATGAGAAAAGATATCTGCAAATGGCATACTGGATGAAGGGTTAATATCCAAAATATATAAAAATTTATAAAATTCAATACCCAAAAAACAGATAACCCATTAAAAAATGGGCAGACAATATAAACAGACATTTCTCTAAACAAGACATACATATGGCCGACAGACACATGAAAAGATGCTCATCATCATTTATCATCAAGAAAATGCAAATCAAAACTACAATGAGATATGACTTCACACCTGTCAGAGAAGCTAAAATCAGCAGCACAAGAAACAACAGGTGTGGGTGAAGATGTGGAGACAAAGGAGTCCTTGTGCACTAGTGGTAAGAATGCAAACTGGTGCAGCCACCATGGAAAACACTATAAAGGTTCCTCCAAAAGTTAAAAATAGAACTACCCTGTGATCCAGAAATTACATTACTGGGTATTTACCCAAAGAGCAAAAGAACACTATTTCAAAAGGATATGTTTATAGCATTATTTACAATAGTCAAGACATGGAAGTAGCTCAAGCATCCATCAACTGACTAATAGATAAAGAAGATGGGATATATATATACACATTATATATACATACACATACATAATGGAATATTATTCAGTCATTAAAAAAAAGAATGAAATCTTGCCATTTGCAACAACATGGATGGAGCTGGAGAGTATAATGCTAAGTGAAATAAGTCAGAGAAAGACAAATACCATATGATTTCACTCATGGTTTTAAAAAAACGAGCAAGGGAAAAGATAAGAAAGAGACATAAGAAACATACTTTTAATTATAGAGAACAAACTGATGGCTGCCAAAGGGGAAGTAGGTGGGGCAATGGGATGAACAGGTGATGAACACAGGGTGATGTATAGAAGTGTTGAATTACTATATTGTACACCTGAAACTAATATAACACAGTATGGTAATTAACTGGAGTAAATATAAAAACTTCAAATAAAAAAATACTCCCAAACAACAAGCTATGCATCTACTGTTATTAATATTTGGTAAGGACCACACCAATATCTTGTTTAAAATCTGTAATCTAGAATGAGATATTGATACATCTATTTAATAACAAATCAAAATATTATACTAGAATATTAAATATAGACATCAATTCTAAAATTGATATAATTGAAATAAAATCTTAAATTTAAGAAAATAGGATATAAATGTTTTACATAACTAACCAATAAAGTTGCATATTTTTCAACATCTAAGTAGTGATAGTTGTTAGTGGTATTTATTGATTCATTATCAAAATAAATCTGTATTTACTGATGTCAGGCATTCTTCCAAGCTCTGGGGAGACATATATAAACAAGACAAACCCCTAACTTATGAAGCTTAGATTTTGTTGAGTACAATTGACAAATAAATATAAAAACAAATTGCAGGTGGTGATAAGTGCTATAAGGAAAAATAAAACTGGTGAGCAAAACAAAATCAAGCATGAGAGGAAGATGGGTGTATTTTGAATTTGGTCAAGGCAAGTCCCTCTGGAAGGTGACACGTAGGCAAAGCTCTGACTGAAGGAAGAGCAGCACATGAACATCCAGGGGAAGGGCAGTGTAGACAGCTCAGTGAGTGCAAAAGCCCTGAGGCATACACGCTTAAACAGCAAGGAGAAGTGGTGGAAGGAGAAAGGAAGAAAGTCATAGGAGATGAGTCAGAAGGGCATCCAGAGGCAAATCATGCAGGGCCTACTGGTCCATGCTAAGGGTGTCTGGGTTTTACTCAGACTGCAATGGGAAGCCACTTGGAAGGTTTACAGTATGGCAGAGACACTGTAGGACACTTTAGAAAGATAACTCCAATTGCTAAAAAGAGACCATAGACAGACAAGGGAAAAGCTGAGAAACAAGCTGATTGGTAATCTGGCAGGTGAGAGTGGCAGTGGCAAAGCAGGGACATGGTAAACATATGGAGAAGGAGTCAGAGCTGGAATACACTGTAAAGGTAGAGCTGTCCACATTTGCTGATGGATTGGATTGGGGGTGAAAGTGAAAGAGAGAAGTCAAGCATGATACCAGTGTTAACCCAAACAACTGGATGAATGCTGTTATCATTTACTCAGATCAAGAAGACCATGGGAGAAAAAAGCAGGGGAGAGAAACCAAGAGTTTAGTTTTAGACACATTAGCTTTGAGGTTCCTCACAGGCATTCAAGAGATGTTAACTCTGCTGTTGGATATACAGTTCTAGAGCTCAGTGAAGAGGCTGAAGCAAAAATTAAAATTGGGCATCATCACAATATAGATATTTAATTAAGTACATAGGACTTAAAGCCACAGAACTATAAATAACCAGCAGTGAGTATAAAGAGAAGAAAAGGCCAACAACTGAGCCCAGCAGGATTTCAACATTTGCAGGTTGGCGAGAGAAGGTGACATCCAGCAAAGGAGACTGGGAAAGAGCCACCGCTGTGGTAGGAAGAAAGTCAGGAGACTGCAGGATAATGGTATCCAGTGAGAAAGTATTTAAAGAAAGAGGAAGACAACTACAACAAATCAAATGCTACCAACAGCCTGAAAAAGATGTGACTCACACTACTTGGTGACAATGAAAATGGAGTAGTTCAGATTTTTTTTTTTTTTTTTTTGGTTATAACTAATAGAAACTAACTTGAGCTAGCCCAAACAAAACTTTTTCTTTATTTTATTTTATCTATCAGATAGGCCCAAAGTCTCTCTTACAGCAAGGGCAGAAATGGAGTTGAACCTCATGATGGAGAAAGGTAGCCACCCCACAGCTCCCAAATTTAAACATGTTACACAGCTCCAGCTGTACACAGAGACCAACTGCAGGGTCAACAGCAAAGTCCCCAGGAAATATCACCTAACTGGCCCACTTTGGATGAGGCAATGACCCTAGTAATTTCTGTGACTACTGTAGGGCAGAGGAACTGTGTCTAATGCCACTGGCTTCATCCAGAATCTGGTCAAGCACAAATATACTGGGCAAATCCCAAATGCAACCAAGCCCTGCCTTCATGCTCACCACTGTTTCAAGAGCTGTGCCCAGGACAGTGCATATATTATCGCAGTAATCACAACCACCAGTTGAGTTCATGTACAGATGAGAAAACTAAGATTCATGAATGCTAAATGACTATCATACAGCTGGTTAAGTGGCAGAATTGAGATTTTCTGACTCTCATGCAAACTTATCTAAACTAATTAGGTCATGCACAATTAGTGCTCTCTTTGACAACCACTACGAATAATCACAAGTTAGTGAAAGGTCTGGATTTCTCTCCCCGGACATCATAAGCAGGTATAAAAGCAAGTCTTAGAACAAACTGTGACCCACTTAGAACATTAATTACCTATCAAATGCAAAAAAAAAAAAAAAAAAAAAAAAGCAAATAAAACAGTTCTTTAAAATTGTTTATACACTCAATGAGGTCCCAGGTTTCTATTCTTTTAGGGGTTCTGATCATACATTCCATGCAACAATCTAAACAGAGGATTCAGTTATCTTTAAGCAGGTATATAGTAAACTCAATCCTCTAAATTATCAGCTGGCTAGTTTAGAATGCATGCTTCCATTGCCATTACTGAAGACCTCACTGGATCCCATCGCCATGTGCTTACAAGGGCAGGATGTATGTCTAAGATAATGAATCTTGAACACCATTTTTTATTTTTAAAAAAACTCATTTTAGCACCCCTTTATGCTAATAAGAAGCCATAAAAGTTTACCAATAAAAATCCACTGGCTTACTAGTAAAACTTCTCACACTGATTAGAGATAAAGACAGTGGGTGGTATGCATCCCTTCAGATTGACCTTTCGATTAAATGCTTAGCTGTCAGTGATGTGTATCTTGATTAGGGCAATGACCACTCTGGGATGCAGCTTAAACTAACATAAACACACTATACTACTGTCATGATGAAATGTTTTAAAGTAAATTATATCAGTGGATTCCAAAATCCATATCCTGCCACCACATCTCAATACAACATGAGATTTACAGATGGAATTTTATACTTTGCTGTTGTGTCCATATTTCATGATATATTTTTAACTGTTCAGGCTTACTTATTTTCTTCATTCCTAGAATGTACCTCTCTCACTGCATTTTATTTCTACCTCAAATTATAGAATATGAGACCTGAATGAAGTGGCCATCTTAATAATAACTTTAATTTGTAAACTAAGAAATTAAGACCCACAAAACAAAGGAACTTATGAAAGTTTACATTTCTAGTCAGTACCAGAGATGGGACCATACACAGGCCACCTAGATTCCTACCCTTTCCATATATTCCACTGCCTTTACTGGTGATGAAGTTTCTGATGCAAAAGTACCCTTGATATGATCTTTGATAATGGAGAATACATCATAAACTGCATGTACACCCATCATAATGGAATCATTCTATTCTTTCAGCTTTGGGCTTCACCAAAAAAAGTACATCGGATGAAGGATGATACAGTAGAAAGTACATCCAATACCTCACATCATAGACTAAAGGAAGTTGAAACTGGTTGACTGGAAAAGAATAGAAAACCGAAAAGTAGCTGCCAGTCTACACAAAGACAAATCCTTTTGCCAAAGACTACACAGAGTTTTTCACTTGAGCCAAGCATATCATTTTACTTTCCAAATATAGCAACCCAGGCATCAATGTCTGTTCCCCAACCTCCTAAAAAAAAAAGAGAGAGAGAGAGAGAGAGATTAATGCAGCCACTTGTTGAAATACCTGACTAACTGGTAGTACAACCACAACCAAAGATCTGTCAGGTGGCCTAAGCAGAGCAACAAAAGCACTAAAACCACAGATTTCTCATTCCAGTTTTGGGGGAATAAAGTAAACAATCAGCAAAAGTGTCCCTATGGAGTAAGAAATACAAACAGCTAAAGGGTGTGAATAATAGATAAAACTTTATCTAAAATCTGCAGCAGGAGGCCCTGTCAATAGTGAGCATGAAAAGGTTTATCAGCTCAATGTATTAATAGGCTGTTATGTGTTTCCACTTTACATACTCACAAGAGAAGGTAAAGAGCAAATCCAGGACAGAGTTTGAGCACAGAAGGCCCAGGAGGCCTGCTGGAGAGTGACTACCTGAGATAGGAACAGACTGTAGCCTGGTGAGCTGATATGAGAGAAATCAAACAGAACTCAAGCTGTCAATCTTTCCTTTCCACATCTCACCCATCTGCCTCAGCAAACGAGGAGGAGAAAAGAGACTTCAGGATCAAAGAACCTGAATTTGAATCCCAACTCTACTCCTAGCTATGCTGCAGTGGGCAGATTACTCAACTTCTCAGCCTTTTTTCACTGTGGATAGTCAAATTACACATACTGCAGACTGTTGTCAAGACTGAACACTATCTTGAATGCATGGGAAGTATCGAGCATATCAGACAAACAGAAAACACAGCCTCTGATATAATCACTGTCATTGTTCCTGGCTCCCCACCTTTCATGGCACCCGAGGAAGAACCAAAGATAAAGAAAATGCTAGAATGCCACAAAACACTTCCTAAGAGTGCAACAAGATGAGTGGGACTGAAAAAAGCAGTGTGAGGGAAATAAAGTCTGGGGTGCTGAAAATCTGAATAATAGGAAACCAAAACTAGCCAATTTTAAAATCGCCTGCAAGATAGCTGCCTGGAATCCAGGAAAGAGTAGGAAGTCCTTTCTTTCTTTCCCCTACAATGCTTTGGTTTCTTCCTTCTCCCAAGAACCAGAATGCAGGAGTTCATCTTAGCACCACAGTGAAGTTTTAACATAAGTTAGGAGGATTTTTGTGAGCCCACTAGGAATCTTAACTTCATCTTTTAACATTTATTCTGTAGAGGAAAATGAGTCCTATACTCTACAGAACTCACCCACATGACTCCTTGAAAGCAGAAACCAAAAATGTCTCTTTTAAGATAAATAACATAGTTCATTAATGAATAAATGAGCAGATGCATGGTTAAATGAATAAAGGGGGGGGAGGCTTTCCTGATAAGCAGGGGTAAGGCAACCTCCTGATCAATCTTTCTACCCTGATCTCAGTTTGGTTCTCTTCTAAGCACATACAACTGTCGGATGTTATAATAAATAAAATGTTATCAGACCTCATAATAAATATAATAATATTTATTTATTTGTTGATTTACTGTCTGCCTTCCTCATCAGACATAAACTCCATGAGGATATATACTGTTTTTCACACTGCTGACATCCTCACCTAAAACAGTATCTGGCAAATCCCAGATGCTCAGTAAATATTTGCTGAATGAGTGAATAACTGAACTGTACAGGAAATGTCTTCACATGACACTCTGAAGGTGAACACTAAGCCTTTGAGAGCAATACTCTAGGCCCCTCCCCCACTCAGTCTCTACTTCTTGTTTCACACAAGTACCAGACTACTATCTGGACTTGTGAGCATTCCTTTTAAATAAGGCCCTACCAATACTCTGAAACACGAGAGACCACTCGTCATGACACTGGTCACTCTCCTTGGCACCAGTTCCCCCCAAGAATATATTTTTTCAGAGAAATGGCAAGCTTTCAAAGAGAGTTTCCATTTACATCAAAAACAGAAAATTTCACCTATATAATGGCTTTCCCTGCTTTTTTTTTTTTTTTTTTTTTAAGTGCTATAGACTTTTTATCCTTTCTCTTTGAAAAGACTTCTGAAGCCAAATGACATAAATGGAACTGTAAGATCTTCCCATTTCATTTTCTGGAGAAAAAAAATTACTTATATTAGAAAAACACGGGAAGAGGACACTATAAGGTATTTTACATTTGCTGTCTGGAAGTCACTTCCCCTTCAAACCGTCTGCTTCCAATATTAGAGAAGTCTCCCCTTATTTGAACAATAGCACAACACCATTTATGTGTTTTTTCTTTTAAATTTTTTGCATATAGTCGACACACAATGTTACATTAGTTTTGGGTGTACAACAGTGATTTGACTTTCTATACTTTATGCTACGTTCACCACAGGTGTAGCTACCATCTGTCACCATACATCACTACATGGTATCACTAACACTGTGCCCAGTGACTTATTCATTCCATAACTGGAGGCCTGTATCTCCCACTCCCCTTCCCCAATTTTGTCCAGCCCCTCAATCCCCCTCCCCTCTGGCAGCCATCAAGTTTATTCTCTATACTTACAGATCTGCTTCTGCTTTTTGTTTGTTTATTCATTTGTTTTGGTTTTTTTTTAGAGTCCACATATGAGTGAAATCAAATGGCAATACCATTTATTTCTAAGAGGTTATTATCTTTTTAATTATAAAAAAGCCATGACTATAACATTAATGGCAAAAGGCAGGTCAAATCTATCTCTTTAGACCAATGTATTGTTTGTACTAACATAAAATAGTAGACCATTTGTCTACTTGAACAAACTCACACATTAAGAGCTTGATAATTCTCAAATAACTCATGCTGTCAATACTCAAAGCTGAGCTGTTTGTAAACTCTATTTAAAAGCCTGAGGGTAATGTCTCTTATATTCAGTCACCCAGCTTCCCCATTAGATAAATGGGTGAAATAAAACAACCTTCATTTTATAACCCTGATCTCATTATATGAATTCAAAGATAGAAAGGAAAATTTAGCAACTAATCACTAATAATCATAAAGTTACACTACTAAGGAACAAGCATTCAAAGCCTAGAAAGAAACTTGTAATTCTTCATCAGTTGGAAACAATGCTCAGGAAATAACATATTTTAAAAAACAATTAACTCTAACTTAGTCTAAGATACTTCTGTAAAACAATATATAATATTTTTCATAATCAGAATGAGTGTACTAAATGTACTAAAGGATACTTGTAGGTTTTTCGAAAATTGCTTATGTACTTCGGCACTAGTCAAGTCAACTCTTCATTCCTAGAAACTTACCAGCAACCATGGGAGGGGGGCAGTGGTTTCAGAAAATAAACATTTCACCCAGAACACACAAGAATAAATATACATTTGTAATTTCCAAAACAAGTACATTTCTTTCTGCTGGGAATGCAATTCCTAAAAATAATCATGAGTATAAGACAAATACCTTGATTTTTACATGACCCACTATATTGCACTGAAGGCTGTGGAGAAGCAGAAGGTCTGTTGTAGAAAATATTTCCAGCTATTGCTGGAAAAGTTCTGGAAGAATAAAATACAATCTAAATGGTACAGGCAATGTATAGCTCAGAAGGAGGTACAACTATACCCTTCTTAACATAAGGCAAGACAGATGATGACAGTACTCCTAACAGTAAAAGCTGCAAGGCACAAAGGTCAACCCAGGTTTCTCAGACTTGCTGCAACCAAGTCAAGAAGCGACACAAGGAGGTTTCATGATAGCTCAAACTTAAGTTCATTTCGCTCAACTATCATCTGAGATGCTGTTGCCTAGAGCTGGTACAGAGAGTTATTTCTCCTATAGCTATACCTCTAGAAATTAAGATCATTTTAGCTACTGCTTACTGACATCATTATAAGATTTGCACACATTACAAATGCCTTTTGCATTTAATTGTCATAGCTTGTATGTATGTGTTCAGTCACTTGCAATTTAGAAAGTGCTTTTATAAATATTACCTCCTACCCTTTGAAGTAAATGTTTATAATCTCTCTATAAACAAGGCAACTGAGGCTTAAATAATTTAAATGGCATTCCTAAGGTCACTCGATAAGAAGAACTTGGATGTAAAATTAGATCATTTGACTCCAAGGCCAATAGATTTTCCACTACATCAACTTCCCAGCTTTTTCCAGATCTTTATCTTACCTACTTATGTTTTAATTCTGTAACCAGACAGATTATATTTTCCACATTTACTAAAATAACAGACTACTCTAATTTTCAAACCTACATGAAATAGGTCCTCCCTTCCATCTTTTACTTTTTAATATTTCTTATTAAAAATTATTTGATAATACATGAAGCAAGCCAAATTAAACTCATTTTTCAGGCAGAAAAAAATAACAAAACTAGTCCAAATAAACTATAACTGACAGTTTCTAAACCAACTATGACTTTTACCAGGTAATAACTGTGGGGTAAAAATGTAAAGCGAGAAAGGGAAGCTCTCAGTTTGACTGATGCCACTTCTCGTGAAGTGAGTTGGTTTTAGCTTATTTACCTCTAGTAAGAGGTGCCTGACTTATAAACTATATCCTGACACACCATTTCTAGAAGCTTCTATGCCAAATGTAACTCTATCTTATGTCTTCACCAAGTGCTTTCTTCTTTGGCAGTTCCACAGAACAAAACCAACTTTGGCTCTGATAGACAGCAATATTTTTATATTTGGATTAAGCTGCCACTTTAATTGAGAATTTCTTACTGAATAGCAGCAGATCAAGGGTTTCTTTCCACCAACCACTCAAGTGGGAAAAACAACATATTAAGAAAACTGACAGAAGACAGTCAGTTTTGGAGTCAAAAATCAGACTTTTTTTTTTTTTTTTTTTTTTTTAACTTCCTAATCTGGACATTTTGGTAGGCCCCTTTAGTATCTTTTCAATATCATTTGTTTTGTATTTTAACCATAAAGCTCCTACCTCATCATAGAAGACTAGGGTAAAAATAGAGTATCAGATACAAAAGTATTTGGAAACAGTGGAATCAAAAGCAAAACGTTTTCAACTGAATGCTTCATCCATATGAAGAAAATATACCACCCCCCTGGAGCTGAATCTTATTTTTCAGTTCTATTGCCTGTTTTTCATCTGGGGAACCATAACAAAATTTGTATTCTTTTGTTCTTACATGATAACATGCACCATTTATTTTTTATATTCTTCTAATTGTCTTCCCAACATTTTTATTTTGCTGTTTTTTTAATTCACTAAACCCACGTGCCATGTTCCATGATGTTTACTAGGATTACCAATGAATAAAGACAAAGTGTCATCAAATAATGACATTTACTACTGAAATAGCTGCTATGAACAAAAAGGTACTTAGCACTAAGAGAAAGTAGAAGAGACAAGCTTGAGCTAGTATAAGAGGACAGGGAGGGTTCCCATCAGGAAATAACATTTGAACAATACAAATTCTTTTCTTCCCAATTTTCACTTCAAGTATAAGATCTATGGTTCCTATCCATTAGTGTTCTTGAAATGCTCATCTTCCTCTCTTCCAATCCTAATCTGATGGCACTGAAACAAGTTTCACTTTTTTAACTCTCCAACTCATGTTTTCCCTTTATCTCCAAATCTTTCACTCTATCTCCTTTAAAATAAACAAAGATGTTAGGCTCTGGACCCACTGTGGCTTTTAAAACGAAGTGCCCAAAGCTAAATGAGCCCCGAGAGTATTCTTATCTGCTCTGGTCACAAAGTAACTTCTTATAACCAAGGGGAAAAGAAGAAACATAAATAAATTAACATATAGTGGAAAATCAAGCAAAATGCAAGGCAAAGAAAATGTGACCACCATTCTTTTCCCTTTGTTTTCAAGCCTCCTAGAGGCATTCTACATTCTTACTGTTTTTCATATTCCGATAATATTCACTACCCTGGAGAACAATGTCTTAAAATGCACACTTTTTCCCCAAGAAAAATCAGTAAAACATACATTTTTCAGACAATCTAAGGTAAGATGATATGATCTCAAAAACCACAAAATAATAACAGCAATTTCAGCTACTTCTAGGAAACAGAGGGGCTATATGAACAGCCAAAATAATTTTTTTTAACATTTATTCATTTTTGAGAGGCAGAGACAGAGCATGAGCAGGGGAGGGGCAGAGAGAGAAGGAGACACAGAATGTGAAGCAGGCTCCAGGCTCTGAGCTGTCAGCACAGAGCCCAACGTGGGGCTCAAACTCACTAACTGCGAGATCATGACCTGAGCTGAAGTCGGACGCTCAACCGACTGAGCCACCCAGGGGCCCCAATCATTTTTAAGGTAAACTTAAACGATATGACACAATTTTGCAATAAAAAAATGATCATTTTTAAAATACAAATGAACTACATTCTTCTTTTGATCACATTAATTGGGACATTTGGTCACTCCTGGACAATGACCATGTGTGAATTCAACTAAGAACATATTAATATTCCTGACAATGTAATTTGGTCAGATGTCCTTATAAATCTATAGATGGAATCAAAGAGAATAATTTGGAGAGTTTCACTCTAACATCCCAACAGTAGAGCCTGTACTTAAGTCTTCAAGGGTTTCTTAACATGGAATCTCAGTTTATCCACCAATTAATCCAATTCTTTCTTTTTAAATGTAGACTCTGACCAATAAAGGAAGGCACATTCTATCTGACTTCCGTGCATATGCAAAGGACACCTTAGCCAGTCCAATGCTCTGGGTGCAATACCTATTCCTTCCCAAAGACCTTTAGTACTGGCAGCATGAAGAAAAGAAACAAAATAAAAAAAAACATAGCTACTTTTTCTCCTAAGAATACCACTCCTTTTTATCAACAGTGTTTTGTCATTTTTGCCTTGTAAATGGTTAGACCAGACATTTCAATGCCCCCACCACATACACAAGGCAAAGGGAGAGTATGAGTGTGAACATGTAGATAAATTGAAGGACATTTTGGTACCAAAATAAATCACTCTAAGAATAATTTTAAGAAGAAGTTATTTACTTAAAATACCAAGACCCAGGGATTAAAGTAGAAAGGACAGAGAAATAAAGGAACAAGAGGGCTAGGGTTACTTTTGAATAAACTTACGACAGGCCTACTAGATTTATCTCTCTGAACTCTCAGTTTGCTGGAGAATGCTCTTGAATTATCCCTAGGTCCGATCTTCGAAACACATGTTCAAATTATTTTATCAAGCTTTTCCTCAAATAGTTGCATCTTAAATGAAGTGAGAAATTATAGTAGCCTTTCAGATCTTCAACTATTTTTTGTATTTTTCTGGAACTCAAGTCATGTGTGCAAACAACATCTAATTATAAAAATATATACAAAACTGCTACTATATACTTATGATAACATCAAGCAGTCAGGGAATACTTAGTGATCATATGAAATTAATGTACAAAATGCAAGGGAGGGAGGTGGCAAAAAATTGCATGCTCAATTGCATACTGAAGATAATGTAAGCATCATGGGGGTGGATGACTGTGCTAGTCTTATTCTCTTTGTAATAATCTCCACCATCCAACACAACAAAACAGGCATTAAATAAACATTTGCTGAATGGGTAAGTTTTAAAAAATCCTACAAATGAGGAAGTCAAAATGACCATCAAAATGTTTTAGTTTTCTATGTCTCACCATTTGCCCTATCTCTATGTTGTTTCTGGTACTGGCAGAAAATCACAAATTCCACTCATGTGGCTATTCTCCATTCTACCTATTGCAACCAACTGTCTGCTAATCCTGTATTTTATTAAGCAAAAGTATCCATTAACTTCCATACATCTGGGAAAAAATATTTGTTAGTAATTAAAACTTACATAAGATCTTAAAAGTACTTACTAATCAATGAACGTTAACCTTGTGCTCAATACTCAAGTGTAATTTAATTTTTTAAAAAAATATAGAATGCTGCATTATCCAAAATTAAAATGAACAAAAAAACTATTATTCAACCATATCAAATAATGATGTTCACATAAAATAAAGTGACAGAAAACAATGCATGGAAATTTAGAAAGTATACTGCCATGATTTCAGAGAAGGAAGGAAGGAAGGGAAGTAGGGAGGGAGGGAGGGAGGGAGGGAGGGAGGAAGGAAGGAAGGAAGGAAGGAAGGAAGGAAGGAAGGAAGGAGAAAGATGGAGAAAGATTAGCCTTTAATATGGCAAATATGTCATTTAGAAGTCTAATCTGTCTCTGTACCCATTTCCTAGTGAAATAATAGGCAACAAATATTTTATAAGTAAAGTAGTCAAATAGTCAATTTCTTAATTAGCTACATATTAGCACCATATAGCACTTTGACAGCTCTACATGAAAAGAAATTCTGACTTAATTTTCCATCATCAAATGTTTGTCCCATGTCTTTCCTAACATACTTCACTGGGACACAAGATTACAAAGATAAATGAGGAACTGCTATGCGCTATAGGTGCTTTTGTCTAACTGAGAAAACAAGATCTGTGAGAGGAAGGATAAAACACAATGGCAGAAGAGGCAAAAAGCAATAAAACCAACTCCCTACATATGCAGGGCAAAGACAGGTGACACATACCAACGGGAAATAGGGGTAATTAGAAAGGACGTAATTGGAAAGTATTTCCAACAGTTGAGTCTCACAAGATGGATAGGATTTAGACAGTAGACCTAAACAAGATTTAAAGAAAAGAAAGTGGAAGAGGAAGGTTAATAAACAAAATCATTAGGGAAGTTAGAAACAATAAGAAAAATACCATAGTGGGTTTTGAGTTTTGGATTTTATTTTGTTTAACTAAGGTGTAATTGATATACTACATATTACTTTCAGGTGTACAACATAATGATTCAATACTCGCATACACTGTAAAATGATCAACACAGTAAGTATAGTTACTAGCAATCATGATACAAAAATACAAAAAAAATTATTTTTCTTGTGAAAGTTTAGGACTTACTTTTCAAGTATTCACCACAATACTATTGACTACAGTTGCCATGCTGTATTACCCATGACTTATTTCTTTTTTTTTTTTAATTAATTTTGAGAAAGAGAGACAGAGCAAGCACTGCGTGAGCAGGTGAAGGACAGAGAGAAAGTAAGATAGAGAATTGTAAGCAGGCTCCACACCGTCAGCACAGAGCCCAATGAGGGGCTTAAACTCATGAACCGTGAGATTATGACCTGAGCAGCAATCAAGAGGTGGGCATTTAACTGACAGAGCCACCCAGGCACTCTATGACTTATTTATTCTAATTAAAAGTTTACAATTTTTTATCATCGAAACCTCTTGACCCCCTTCACTTGTTTTGTCTATCTCTGACCCCCTCCTCTGTAGCAACCACTACTCTGTTCTCTATATCTATGGTTTTGTTTTGTTTTGTTTTGTTTTGTTTTGTTTTGTTTTCTGGACTCCACACATAAGTGAAATCACACACTATTTGTCTTTCTCTGACTTATTTCACTTAGCATAATTTCCTTGAGGCCAATCAATATTATTGCAATTGGCATTATTTCATGCTTTTTATGGCTGAGTAGTGTGTGTGTGTGTGTGTGTGTGTGTGTGTGTGTGTGTGTGTGTCTATGCCACATCTTTAACCATTCATCCATTGATGAAGTCTCAGGTTGTTTCCAAATCTTGGCTATTATAAATAATACTGCAATGAAAATAGGGGTGCATATGTTTTCAAATTAGTATTTTTTGTTTTCTTCAGATAAATATCCAGAAGTGGAATTGCTGTATTATACAGTAGTTCTATTTTTAATTTTTTGAGGAATATCAAAAGTGTTTTCCATAGAGGATGCCCCAATTTACATTCCCACCAGCAGTGCACAGGGTCCCCTTTTCTCCACATCCTCATCAACATTTGTTATTTCTTGTCTTTTTGACAATAGCTGTTCTAACACATGTGAGGTGGTAACTCATTGTGGTTTTGATTTGCAATTTCCTAATGATTAGTGATGGTAACCATCTTTTTACGAGCCTGTTGGACATCTATATGTCTGCCCTAGAAGACATCTATATGTCTGCCCATTTTCTTTATCAGATTGTTTGGTTCTTTACTATTGGGTTTTTTGAGTTCTTTACATATTTTGGATATTAACCCTTTACCAGATGTATTATTTGTTAATGTTTTTCCCATTTGGTAGGTTTCCTTTTCATTTTATTGATAATTATCTTTGTTGCACAGAAGCTTTTCAGTTTGAGATAGTCCCACTTATTTATTTTTGCTTCTGTTGTCTTTGCTTTAGGAGTCATGTCCAAAAATCATTGCCAAGTCACATGTCAAAGAACTTAATGCCTATATTTTCTTCTGGAGTTTCAGGTCTTAAATTCAAGTATTTAACCCACTTTGAGTTATTTTTTGTGTATGGTAGAAGATAGTAGTCCTTCTAGCAGTATAAGAAATAGTTTCCTTCTTGTGCATATGGCTGCCCAGTTTTCCCAACACCATTTATTAAAGAGATTGTCCTTTCCCCACTGTATATTCTTGCTTCTTTCATCATAAAACTACATAAAATTACATCAGTAATATCCCTGATAACATAGATGTAAAAATCCTTAACAAATATTAGTAAACCAAATTCAACAATATATATCAAAAGGATCACACATAACAATCAAGTGAGATTTATTCCAGGAACGCAAGGATGGTTCAACACTTGAAAATCAATCAACATGATGTACCACATTAACAAAATAAAGATAAAAATCATATAATCATCTCAATAGACGCAGAAAAACCACTTGACAAAATTCAACATTCATCTGTAATAAAAACTCAACAAAATGGACGTAGAAGGAATGTACTGCAACATAATAAAAACCATATATAACAAACCCACAGCTATCATCATACTCAATGATGAAAGACCAAAAGCTCATCCACTAAGACAAGGAATGGCAAATGGGCCATCCTTACCTGAGTGGGCTGCCCAGTATCCCAACTTTTATTCAATATAGTATTGGAATTCCACAGAAATTAAGCAAGGTAAGAAATAAAGGGCTTCCAAATAGGAAAGGAAGAAGTAAAATTGTCACTATTTGCAGATGACATGACGCTATATATAGAAAACCTTAAAGACTCCACCAAGAAGTTATTAAAATCAATAAATTCAGTAACGTTACATTACAAAATTAATATGCAAAAATCTGTTGTGTTTCTATCAGAAAAAGAAATTAGAGAAACAATCCCATTTACAATTGCATCAAAAGAATAAAATTCCCAAGAATAGATTTAACAAAGGAGGTGACAGACACGTACACTGGAAACCATAAGACACTTATGCAAGAAATTTAAAAAGACACAAATAAATGAAAAGATATCCCATGCTCATGGCTTGGAAGAATAATATTGTGAAAATGTTCATATTACCCAAAGCAATGTACAGTTTCAGGGTAATCTCTGTCAAAATTTCATTGACATTTTTCACAAAAATGGAATAATCTTAAAATCTATATGGAACCACCAAGGACCCCAAATAGCCAAATTAATTCTGAGAAAGAAAAACAAAGCTGGAGTTATCACACACCTTGATTTCAAACTATATTACAAAGCTACAGTAATCAAAACAGTATAGTGCCAGCATAAAAAGAGACACATAGATCAACCAGAACAGAACAGAAATCCCAGAAATAACACACATATATGGTTAATTAATTTACAACCAAGGAGGTAAGAGTAAAGAATTTGGATTTTGTTTTGAAGCTTACATACCCAATGCCTAGTGAAGCCTGGCTTGTGGTAGATACTCCACTCCAGCAACCCTCATTTCATCTCCACTTGTCATTGGCTTACCACACCCATAGCCTAACCCCAAAAGTTGTTCTGGTAACTGTTGCATGCTGAAAATCTTGGAAATCAATCTTCTCACAGGGTTTAATCTTTCTGGCTCTCTCAAAACTTCACTCCTATTACACCTTCTCTTCAACCTGATAGAAATTTTACTCTCACAATCTACAAACACCCACCAGATATCATTCTTCAGTGGAGGCCACAGAAAATAAAGAAAGCAAATAAATATAAACTTATAACTTTGAATGTGCAATAAGACAAACAGAGTATAACAAAAGAGAGCTATGGGGAGGCCTAGTTTATATAGCATGGTTAGGGGAAAACTCCATTAGGAGTGACATTTAAGATAAAACATGAAGAAGGAGAAGGAGCCAGCTTTGGCAACAAGAGAGGATAGAGTGTTCAAGTCAGAGGGAACAGCATGTACAAAGGCTTGTAGGTGACAAAGACTTTGGCCTCACCTAGGCTCAGAAAGGTGGCCAGTGTGGCTGGAACACAGTGGTCAAGGGACGGAATAGAAAGAAAGGTCAGACAGGCAGCAGAGGCCACGTCATAAGGCTTTGTGAGCTATGGTAAAGAGTTGGAAACTTAGGCCCATTGTAACTGTACTTCACTGAAATGTTTTAAGCGAAAGGGTAACATGGTCGAATGTGTGTTGTTAAAAGAGGATTCTGACTGTGGTAGACAGAAGTGGCACTAGCAGTGGCACTAGAGGCAGAATAGGTGTGGGGATATATGAAGGAGGTTTCTGACACTCTGTCTAGGATAGCACCTGCCATGTGGGAAATGTCCCAAAAATAAATAACAGAAGTAATGAATAAGTGTGCCAACAACCTTTGAAGCTGCACGTGGCAATCACAAATCAGTCTCAATGATTAGTTTGATAAATTCATGTAGACTATAGAGAATCTGTGTTGGGAGAACATAGTCATGACCCTGAATATCTGGACACTAAAAAACATTCTACAGTTGATTATGCCTTCTGAAATTTGGAGTCAAGCTTTATAGACTTTCTATATTCCAAAATAGCATAGCAGAGCAGGGATCTTATTTATGCAAAAAGGATTAAACCACTCTATGTGAGCTGTTCCTGGAGTTTAATAAGAGTCTTTGTTTGTTTATCTTGTGTCTGGCCGTGTGTGTGTGTGTGTGTGTGTGTGTGTGTGTGTGTGTGTGTGTAATATATGTGTTTAGAAATGCTGAAGACTGATGGTCAATCAAGAGAAAACCATGCTGAAATTGTTAAGCACTGGGAAGTGAGCCAGTTTGCAATCACTATAGGAACTGCTTGAGCTGAGCTCCTTGTTGCCACTCTGGTAATGAGCATTCCTCAAAGGATGCCACTTTGCATAGTTTAGTCCTCTCTGATGCAAAATATGTCACTTCTGAAATCAGGCTGAATTGTTTTAAAAAGGAGTGTCAATAAAATTAAGCTCAACCTATTCACTGATTACAAGAACAATAAAAATAAATGGTGGCCCTTATGCTGTAAAAAAAAAAAAAAAAAAAAAAAAAGTCTACCAGAAATATATGGGAATACACTTTGAGAGACTTAGCTCTGAATCTTATCTTCACTGCGTTTTTTTTTCATTTGCTTTTCATGGAATCATGAGAGAGGAAATGGGGGGAGGTGGTGGAAAAAACTCATCAATTCAATGGAATTTTTCTTCAGATGTAATGAAGAAGAGAAAGCTATGTTCCTGGAATAAAGTGGAATTTTTCAAAAAATATATGTTATTATAAAAGGCAAATGGACAGATTAGTTAGTATAAATTTAACATTCTCTTGCTTTAGAAATGTCTTCACAGAACAATGAAACTATAGGTACAGTATACCAATTTATTATTTCTAGTTCCTATGGAAACATGCATTCAACTTCCAGAAATCAACATGGACACAAGTGCAAGGCAAATACACTTAGGGGGAAATCATATAATTTATATCTCTAGTAAAATGAGTCCTGAGATAACAGAAATAATTGCCAAGAAGGGCCCACAAGTCACTGTGAAATGTTCTCTGAACCTTGAGGTTCAGAGACACTAGTACCATGAGGAGAACAAAAGCAAAAACATAATCCTACACTTTATGGTCCCACAATTGGTATTGCCCAATGCAAACAAACACCACACATAGAAATATGAAGGCTAAGACTAAACTCAAAGAAAGAAAGAAAGAAAAAAGACAGACTGATTTACATATGAATGATGCCTTGTTCATTACATCTCAGTATTTAAAGATGAATCTCCTAAATAAGGTCATATAAATGAGAGCAAATACAGTACTTTTTTTTACAAAGCTGTTTAGTTACACAGAACCTGTGACCTCGAGATAATTAGATAAATGTATAAATAGGTTTAAATCAATCAGTAAATATTTGTTGGGGCTCTATGCTAAGCACCATGCTAAGGTCTGTGAGGGAAAAAATGAATTTTAATTCATTTGATGAGAATTTATTGTGCATTTCTATTGTGTCATGTACAAAGACAATCATCAGGGAACATCAAATAGGTAAGATGCCACCCTAGCAAAATAGAAATTGTTTGTGATAAAATGTATGGACAACATATACTACTGGAATGGCATTATAAGATGGAAAATGGGCCCAATGAGCAGGACAGACATGTACTAATAGTTTTCAGGAGAGGTCATGTAGGCTTAGTTGGTAGGAGAAGTTGGTAGGAGAACTGACTTAGGTTTGAATAATGGGTGAAGAGAAATGGAAAAGTGAGTGCAACCAGCCAAGGTGATAGAGCAAGAATTCACAAGGTTGGTTTGCGCAATGAAAACACCTGAGGGTCAGTGATGGAGAGGTAGGCTGGGGACAGAAAGAGAAATGCTCCTTACTGGAGAAGGCACTTTACTTTGGAGTGAGGCAAATGCTCTGGAAGTAGAGACAGGTGGTAGATGTACAACACTGTAATTGTTACATTATTAGAATTTCACCTCAATAAAAATTTTTAATGTCCATGGTGATGATGAAAATTATTACTATTGTTCATTGAAAAATATTGGAAATATCTAAACATCCAACCACACAGAGACTGGATGTTGAAAATCCATATAATAACACTGGAAAGTCTATCTGATTGAAAAAAAAAAAAAAAAAAAACCGAAGGGCGCCTGGGTGGCTCAGTCAGTTAAGCGGCCAACTTTGGCTCAGGTCATGATCTCACGATTCGTGAGTTGGAGCCCCATGTCAGGCTCTGTGCTGACAGCTCAGAGCCTGGAGCCTGCTTCGAGTTTTGTGTCTGCCCCTCTCCTGCTCACGCTTTCAATCTCTCTCTCTCTCTCTCTCTCTCTCTCTCTCTCTCTCTCTCAAAAATGAATAAACATTTAAAAAAACTGATATATAATAGGAGAATATTCAATGACATAGAAATAGGTTCATCATGTATTGTGTCACAAAGCAAATCCCAAAATGGTTTACCATGTCAAATCTATAATAAAAAGAGTGGAATGATATACTCTAAGTGATAGAATTATAATTGATTTAATTTTTCCCTTTTCCTTATTTTTCATAGCAAACATCTAAAAACTTATTTTTAAAATAGGATTTATTAGAAATGTGTTTTTGTACAAAATACAGAACTTTATCAGAACAGACTTAGTGCAGATATAGAATTTAGCAAGATGATTCATGATCTTTTTCTAGATAGAGCCAGGCATAAAGTAAAAGGATTGCACACAACACGCAGTTTTTAAGTAACAACTTACAATATTTGCTGGGATTAAAATGAGCTTCAGGTGACTAGCTTACTCTGTAAATTCTCACTGTCTCATATTGATATTTCAATATCAATAAATATCTCATGATATTTATTCTCAACTCTGCATAAGTGACATGAGAGAAAACTAGCCTATTTCTACAGTTTTTTTTGTTGTTGTTTTTATTGTTTTAGAAAGCCCATCAAATAACAGTGACTTCCAAGTAGTCCATGGTCTTCCTCCCTTTCTTTTGGCTTACAATACTTGTTTTTCTCTGAAGGTGTTGCCACAGAGAGGGTTCTTCCTCTCAAAATATGAAATTCACCATCATGGCTCACTTCTTCCTTTCCTCATTCTTAACAACTCCCTGGAATACAGTTAACTTCCATCATGACAGTCATCAACTCCAGGTTATTTTCATTCCTTCTCCTTATTTTTACCAAGGTGGGGTAAAACTAAAGGCAATCAGATGAAACTCTTACCCTTAGTTCAGATTTCCTCCATATTTCATGCAATCCATCAAACAAACACCCAGATTGTATTTCACAGTAAGATGAGCAGAAGCACACCTCTTCAGCTGCAGCCCCTTTCCTTGTGCATTCATGGGTGCCAAAATCAGAACCTACAGTGTGGGAGCCACACACAGTTGCATCTTGTTTTGAGTTTTTGTTTGCAAACTGTCAGTAAGATCAGAATAAATTGCACGATATGCAGCCCGATATGTATATTCTTGAGCACATCTCAATGTATCCACCAAAAAATATTCATAGCTGCAGGTGTACAAAAAAAAAAAGGCAGAATTATGGCTTGATTTGCCTTGATAAGCATGGCAATTTTCTGTACACTTTTCATAAAGTGCTAATCAATTTCAGCTCAAAATAGACTGAAACACCCAACAGATTGCTGCCATAGTCCACAAATGTTTGTCATTCGTAGGCTGTGGCAATAATGTGAATTCTGAGGATGGAAACTTCAACACAACTATACCTTGTAAAAATCCCTTTCATTTGCCTTAATAACCCCTGGAGAAATGCTCAGATTTATTCCAAAATCACATAAGTTTGAATGTTCCATTTCTTTCTTGTTACATCTAAGTATTGCTTGTCACATAGTAATATCTGTTCTAAGTATGGTTATAGATGGATTATACTTAGAACTCAGTGTAACGATGGTATTTAAGAACCAGATATCACATCCATATTGTTTAATGCTCTTCTAAAACACAATTATAGATATCACATTCAACTTGGAATTGAATCATCATGGATTTCTGCAATAAATTACTCTTTGTGTTTTCATGTGTTAAATATAGAAAAAATTTTTGAAAATGTTTTGTCAATATTCTAGTCCTTCCATTAAGGTTATTTCACAAACACTTAGAGGTGCTAATATTCATATTAATGCACCTTTTTGAGCAGCAGTGATCCTGCCATGTGAATCATTCATCTGCCTGGGATGTTTTGCCAAACACAAGTGCCAAAACTTTGCTGAGCATGGTTACACTCCTGTAAGTGAGTCTCTCTGCTCAAAACTCAGCAGAAACTTTCCCTTTCGTTAAGTGTGAGAAACAAACGGTAATGACATTTAGATCTGGGTATGATACGCTTTTGATGTAAAGTAGGAAATTAAATGAGAATAGATAACATTTCAAACTTTCACACCTTCCTCTTTAAAACTATAAAAGTGAAAATATTATAATTTGGGGAGGATAAAAGCTACATGGTTTGGCCTTAGAAAAAAAGAGTACTGGAAATTTGTGACTTAAAGCAACTTCTGTGATCACCATCTGCCAAAAACATTATTATCAAAATCAGAGGCAGTATAGTAGACACAGTCTTTGTGGTCAAAAAGCCTGAGTTCTTAAGTTGACCTGGCCATTAAATATGTGATCTTGAACAAGTGACGTGCCCTATGTCTCAGTTTCCTCATCTATAAAAAGGGGATTATTGGGGTGCCTGGGTGGCTCAGTCGGTTAAGCGTCCAACTTCAGCTCAGGTCATGATCTCACAGTCCATGAGTTCAAGCCCTGCGTCGGGCTCTGAGCTGTCAGCTCCAGCAGCCTGGAGCCTGCTTTGGATTCTGTGTCTTCCTCTCTCTCTGCCCTTCCCCTGCTCATGCTCTGTCTCTCTCTGTCTCAAAAATAAATAAAAACATTAAAAAAATAAAAATAAAAAAAATAAAAAGGGGATTATTATAAGTGAGATAATACATGCAAAATTCTGAGGATTAAATGAGGTAATACATACAATGTTCTTAGCAAAATAGGTTCCAGACAATTCTTAGCAAACATTAGCTGTTATTACCAGCATCATCACCATCATCATCATTGCCTGAAAGAGCACATCTAGACCATCTCTCTGATTGTGACAGTAAGTGCTCTTATCTGCTTTACATGAACTGTCTGCCAGGTGTTTGTTTCTAGGTCTGGGTCCTCGTGAGTCTCATTTATTAACGTATTTTCGAAAAGAGATAATAACATGTTTGGAAATCAAGTCAGTTCTGAAATGGTAAGCCTCTTGGCCCAAATTACCATATACTAATCTTCTTAAAATAAGAGTGAAAAGGGTATATAAAAAATGTGAAACACACTTAGAAAGTGTTCCTGACTCTCCTGGACAAATGGAAAATTGTCATCTTTTCCTTATTCCAGACCTAGTAAAACAGCGGCTGTATTCATTGATAAGCTATTCCCATGATGTCACTCTTCTCACCCATTGGTGTCATCCTGGAATTTAGCTAGACAGTCACCTGCACTGAGCCATTAGATTTTCTGGAGCCACAGAGAATAAAATTCATACATCCTGACCGTGAAAAATTGAATTTGATGTTGCTTCAGGAGAGGAAATTCATTTATTTCTTACCCCCCCCAAAAAAAAACAAAAACACACCACTGAGGGAAAACTTACTAATATACTTAAAATGTAACCACAAAAATACATTTCAAATCTTCTTAAATAATTACTACAGTCAAAAGGAAAACACCTGACTGCTTGGACTCAAAAAGCCATTTAAAATCTCCATATCAAATACCTTCCTTTTCTTTCTTCCCCCTTGAATATTTCTGTGTGGTAGTTGCTCTGGAGCAAATAGATATCCAAAGCAGTCAAAACAGATATATTCAAGTGAATTCAGGTCATTAAAAAATATATATTATTTTAGATGTATTTATTTATTTTAGATGTATTTATTTATTTTAGATGTATTTATTATTTTAGATGTATTTATTATTTAGATTATTTTAGATGTATTTTAAATGTATTTTAGACATTGTTCCCCTGAGATCACATACAGTTCTTTGCCAATTTCCCCCTGACATTCTATTAGGTTTTACGTATTTATGTTTTTCTACAAAATGCCAAGACATCAGCACAAACAACTTCACGTGATAAATTATCATCTCATTCGCTTTTCCAAAGACAATTTAAATATAAGTTTTCGAAGAAGGTTGCAAACCTTGCTTTACAAGTAAATTCAATGTCGCTTATACTCCTTTTCTCCTACAATTAGAGGTACTTCCTCAAGGACAAGCTTTGAGAACTTCAGCTATAGTTTCAGTTAAATGTCATTGCATATTTTGCAGAGAGCAAAGCAAGATCACAATATGCACAAAAACGCTTTGTGCATAAATATTCAATATGCAGTTGTGAATTAATTTGAGTAAATACCCTTTAACACAAAGGATATTTTAAATACTGGCTTTAAAAAGTGCCTGAACATAACACACAAGATGGCTGTTAGCCATTTTTTTATGAGTAGTGCACACAAGTAGAGGTGTACCCATCCCAGAAATGGGCAAGAAAACCCAACGTACAGAGAAAGAAAATGGAGATTCTATTCCTATTAAACTATTCCATTTTGTATTCTTACTTTTATACAATAGATTTTTATTTTATAATTTGTAAGTTGTATTACTACAGTATCATTTACTTTCGCCGATGGTGTGGGTGTTCAAAAGAGATTAAAGACTACACAAAATGGAAAATTCTTCATTCACAGATCAAATTCATGCAGTTATTTTAAATGTTATTAAGATCTATTCTCTAACAATTTGATCAAATGCAGCTGCCACATGTATTAGCATATATTTTCACTGCTTGGTAGTATATATGTAAAAGCTGCATGTATCCTGAATAAGCAGGTTGCTTTGTAAATCTTACACATTTCAGCTTTAAGTTTTAGCTCATGTTTTAATTTTAGTTTCAGCTTTAGTTTAGTTTAGTTTCTGTTTTAGTTCAATGAGGGGGAAAATAAGGACCAATGATGAATATGTGTATGTTAAGCCTTCACAGCTGTGAAGATTTTGCCCTGAGAGATACAATGCAATTATCTTAGGCAAACTTCTGAATTTTTCAAAGCCTCGGTTTTTACACCTATAAAATGGAGATAATGGCTCACAGATTGATAAAATTGGCAGGTGGAGTAAGAGGCAGGGGAATCCACAAAAGCCCAGAAGGGAGGAAGTATTATCATTATTAAGGTCCAAAAACCATACCTAGAACAGAAAACAAGTATTTGCAATAACGTGGAGACAATGGAATCCTGACATGCTGCTGGTGAGGGATGTAAAACTTGTACCACTATGAAAAAGTTTGGTGGATCCTCAGAACGGTTAACATAGAATCACCACATGACTCAGCAATTCCACTCCTAGGTATATACCCAAAAGAATGGGAAACAGGTACTCAAAGGGATACTTTTACACCCATGTTCATAGCAGTATTATTCACAATAGCCCAAAGGCAGAAACAACCCACGTGTCTGCAGATGAATCTGTAAACAAACTGTAGCATACACATATAACGGGATCCTAGTCAACCATAAAAAAGAGTAAAGTTTTGACATATACTACAACACAGATGAGCCTTTTTATAAAGTTTACTTTTTATTTATTTTGAGAGAGAGCAGAGGAGGGGCTGAAAGAGGACAGAGAGAATCCAAAGCAGGCTTGTGCTGTCAGTGCAGAGCCTGATGCGGGGCTCCAGCTCACAACCGCGAGATCACATGAGCCGAAATCAAGAGTTGGATGCTTAACTAACTGAGCCACCCAGGCGCCCCTCACAGATGAGCCTTTAAAACATTAGGTTAAGTGAAACGAACCAGACCCAAATACTGGATAATTCCACTTATTTGAAATATCTAGAATGGGCAAGTTAAGAGACACAGAAAGAGATTAGAAGTTACCAGGGGTTAGAGGGAGGAAGGAATGGAAAGTTACTGTCTAACCGGTAAAGAGTTTCTGTTCGGGAGACTGAAAAAGTTCTGGAATTAGACGGTGGTGTTGATAGCACAACATCACGAATCTACTTAATGCCACTGAACTGTATACATAAAATGAATACAGTGATAAATTTATGTTCTGTATACTTTATCACAATAAAAATTTTTAATAAATAAAGATGAAATTATATTATCATATCCTCTCTAGTATAATTCTTTCTACTCTATTGTCTCCTCCTCCTTACAGTAAAAATTCTTGAAATGGTTGTCTTGGCTCCTAGCCTCCACTTCTCATGTAACTCAGCAACCTGTTTCAACCTGCCGTGAGCCCCACGGCACTCCTAAAATGCCTTCCACCAAGCACACCACCCAGACCTTGCTGCCAAAGCCTTCCCTGATAGGCTCCATTCCCAAAACACCCTGCTCCCTTGGTTTCTTAAAAGGACACTCTGCGCTTTCCTCCTCCCTCTCTGACCCACCCCTGCTCAATTTTGCTTTGTTTGCTGTTTTGTTTTTGTTAGTTTGCCCAGGTTTGGTTGTGAGCTGTTCATCCTCTGTTAATTCTTCATTTTCCCCCACTCAGGTCCTTATTTTTTACTTCTTTTGGTCCCATTTCATGGACCCTCACTAGGCTTATCCATCCCCTTCTAAGTGAAGGGGATCCATCCCCATTTTCAGTGAAGATGGTTGTGTTTTCCCAAGCCCTCTCCTTCCTTTTCTGTCCTTACCATGGGGAGCTGCCCCAACACTCACTCAACAGTCCAAGCCATAATGTCATCCTTTTCCTTCCCCCACAAACACAGATACACACAAACTCACGCTCAATAATCTTAAATCTTAAGTCTTAAAAAAAAAAAAAAAAAGCCCAAATCAGCACAGTTTTTATTGCATCTTTAAAATATCACATGGGCACCTGGGTGGCTCAGTTGGTTAAGCATCAGACTTTGGCTCAGGTCATGACCTCACAGTTTGTGAGTTCGAGCCCCACCTCGGGCTCTGTGCTGACAACTCAGAGCCTGGAGCCTGCTTCAGATTCTGTGTCTCCCTCTCTCTGCCCCTCCCCTGCTCACACTCTGTCTTTGTCTCTCTCTCTCAAAAAATAAATAAATAAATATTTTAAAAAGTATCACAAGTAAGTCTGAAAACTCCTGCAACATCTTGCTGGTTTTGTAGCTGGACAACTTAGATCTTATTCATCAGCCTGCTGAACTGTTCCTTTTTCAGAAACATAGATATCATCCCAAATTTTTTCTGATATCCTTGTTTTTAACTGCTGTGGCTTGCTGAATCAAAGCAGCTGAGTTTGATATAAGTTCAATGTCATTTAGTTCAAAGATAAACTCACCTTTCTGGGCTTGAGATACTGAACAAGCAACACCTGGCCTCATCTGAAGCCCACAGAAGTATTTTTCACCCAGGAAATATCTGAGTTCAACAAGAGAACCATTCTCCTAAGTAACAACGATGATGGGGAAGTGAGCATACATCCACCTCATCATGTAATGGAAGCTCTGGACCATGTTCTGTATGTGACCCCAGACAATGCAAAGAGCAGCCAATTCTTTTCTATTCTCCCACTATTTGTCAACTCAGAGACTCTTCTTTTTCTTTCCAAGCAGAATGAGCTCCACATTGATGCAATCAAAGTTCCTTAGCAGGGTTCCTCTGGGGCCGTTCACAATAAAAGTTCATCCCTTCAGAGCAATGTTGGTATTTTCTGGAATGTCCACAGTCTGATTTCTGAGAACGGTCTTCATTCTTGCAATAGATGTGGCACAGAGCAAGTCTAGCTTTTTAATAACTCTGGAATTCACTCACTTCTTTCTATCACTACAACCAATGTCAGTTATTGCCCCCACTATACTGCTACCTTATTGATGGTCCTGCCTCTTGTTCTATTTCAACCTCCTGTCTTCAGTGAATCCAGCATCAAATGTTAAAGTACACACCTTTCTATATAATCTCCTCTATAAAAATCTGGCATGGTTCTTTACCAGAATCATGCTACAAGGTGGCATAGATCTTCATAATAAAGCCTCTCCTTCCCTATGGCATCTCTTAACTCCGCCACCCCAAACTCAATGTTCCAAGCACAGTAAACTACTGTAAGTTACTAAGCCATGTTTTCTGAGCCCTACAGGCAGGCATCAAACCTGGACTTAGAACAGTGAAAGAGAAACCACGCACTCCAGGACAACAGACATACAGGACTACGCTAGCAAAACTGAAACACAAAATCTTCTGCCCATAGGCCTCTGCATTTACTGTTCCCTCCATTTTCTGCTCCAACCATTTCACCTAATTAACTTACATTTCTCATTGAACAAAGCTACTGGTTCTTCCATAAACTGTTCCTTGAAGCCCCAAAACAGAAACCCTGAACTCTCAAAACTTCCTATCTTTTCCCATCACACTCTTAATTTACCCCTTTCATAATCTTTATGGTACTTTATTACAATTTTCTGTTTGTTACTCCCCCCCCCCCACTCCACTCCAGTTGACTTCAGATTCCTTGAGGACAAGACTTAAATTATTCATCATCAAATAACTAAACCCAAATCATTCTCCAACACAATACTAAGCAGTAAATAAATATGTAAATAAATCAATGCTTCTGGATTATAAATTACTAGCCATTAAAAAAGCAAAGGAGCTCTGTTAAATACATATTTGAAAAAAGTGATTTCAATACTTTAGTTAGCTTTTAATTATTCCACAAATAACAATTTACAATGTCCAGTGTTTTCCACCAAAAGTAAATAAAACAATTTAGGGACAAGAGACCTGCCACTGAACCTTAACTAGGTTTTCTTATATACCTGCATTTGACCAGTAACATGTATTATATCATAACCTTTTCAGAGGCCTAAGACGAGTCCTACGTATATATTCTGTAGAAACAATTACAGCTAAAAATAAATAAGCTCCAGTCTAAAAATTATACTTTCTCTCCAGTTTCTCTCTTTTTTTATGGTGGTAAAATGCACATAAGTTAAAATTTACTGTCTTAACCATTTTTAGCTGTACAGCTTAGAAGAGTTGAGTATATTCATTGGTGTGCAACCAACCTACAAACCTTTTTTACCCTGCAAAACTGAAACTCTGTACCCATTAAACACCTCCCTGTTTCTCCCTTTCCTCAGATCCTGGCAACCACCATTCTACTTTCTGTTCCTATGAATTTGACAACTTTAGACACCTCATATTAAGTGGAATCAGATGGTATTTGTCTTTTTGTGACAGGCTTATTTAAATTTATCATAACGTCCTCATCATTCATCCATGTTGTAGCATGTGCCATAATTTCCTTCCTTTTTTAAGGCTGAATAATATTTCATCTGATATATTATATTATATATGGTTTATCCATCTATCCCATGATGGGACACTTGGGTTGCTTACACCTCTGAACATGGTCACCCATTATTTCTAGTAACAGAAAATAAATAAATGATATCACAAGCATTAAAAATAAAGAAGTAACAGTTAACAGAAAAAAGAAATATTTTTCTGTGTGTATATTTATTGTTTTTTTCTATAGATATTATTTTTAGATGAAATTTTCTTTGTGACTCACACTTTCACTAACAGACATATGTTTAACACAATCCAAACAACATGTCTGTTCTAAAAATGAATATTCATTCATTTTAATGACAAAGTAGCTCTTTCTGGCTACATTTAGAAGGAACTTACTTTGGTAAAAAACTTGATTCTGATTTCTGGGCATATTTGATTGACATATCATAAAATACTTTATTTCATGCATGAGTATATAAATGACTACTAGCCCTTCAGGGTTACATCTGAGATTTGCCACCTAAATGTGCATAGTCCAGAGACCCTCAAGACTGGGAACAAACATAAGCAAAAATGAATAAACTGAGAACACAATTCACAATTATGAAACTTCTGCAATCTGTCTTTACTCACTGCTCTCAGATGCATCATTGTCAGTATCTGACCCCGTTAGGTGGCTGATAAGAGGATTTTGAAGGCCAGCAGATTTTATTTTTAACCTCTCCATATGGTTGACCTTCTAGTTTCAATGAGAGCATCATCTGCAGAGATGCTCATCAAATGGCAACTTCTACCCTAAAATGTTTTGGGTAATTTTGTCAACTCAAAAATGATGCTCAGTTAAAGAACAATATGTACAGTGCGATGTTTTTGCTTAAAAGTTTGTACATAAACATGTTTTAAAAGATATGCAGGGGTACAGATAAAAATGTCACGAATAATTTACTGACATTAGGATTAAAAAATTTTTTCAAAATGTATGCCATGTTCTGCCTGTACCATACATATATGAATAAAATTTATTTAAAAAAATTTTTTTAACGTTTATTTATTTTTGTGACAGAGAGAGACAGAGCATGGACAGGGGAGGGGCAGAGAGAGAGGGAGACACAGAATCCGAAGCAGGCTCCAGGCTCTGAGCCATCAGCCCAGAGCCTGACGCGGGCTCAAAGGACCGTGAGATCGTGACCTGAGTTGAAGTCGGACGCTTAACCGACTGAGCCACCCAGGTGCCCCAAATAAAATTTAAAAGAAACTTTCGCTGTTAAGATTTTCAATGAGCTAACTCCTTTTTTAATGTGAAACATGCATGACAAATAATATTCCAAATGTAAAACTGGACTGAAACACAGAGAAGTAATAAGACTTTATAAAAACATACATGTATACATGTATACACCATTGTATCAATATTTCAAGCCTAACATTAGCAATGCCAATGATAACTTAAAAAACACATTACTTATTTCAAAATTAAAATAGACACAAATTATTTTGTTTGAATTTATAGTCTGAAATGTTATACACTCATGAGCCTTAAAGATGAAGATAACAAAGATGATTTTCCATACGTGAAAATTCTCCATATAAGAATAATAACCATTATTCATCCATTACTCAACAAATATTTAATAGGTGCTAAAATGTTCCAGAGACTGATTCAAAGGTATAGCTAACCAAAAAAATAAAAAAAAAAGAAAAAAAAAGTCAATCTCAACACATCAGGATTCAATCAAGTGACAAAGACAGATGCTAGCTTATTACTAAACAATGGGAGGAGTTCACTCAGAGTGGAAGAGAAGGAGGCTAGGGTTCAGAGTGAAGCAAGCATAGAATTCTTCCCTGAAAAGTCAAAAATGGCACTCCACAAAGCAGATGAGTAAATTAAGCCTGAAGAAAGAGTAAAAATCCACCTGGAGTTGAGCCGAGTTTGCGTTAAGTCAAGTGACAAATGTCTAGGCAGTGGGAACAAGGAAGGCAAAGGCAAAGAGATGAGAAAATTGCCGTAAATGTTTTTCTTAGTAGGCTCTATTCCTCAGTCCTGAGAAAATAAAACGTATAGTTTCATTTATCTCTGAGACGAACTGTAGGTGGGCACTATTATTCAAAAAGGGCAAAGCAGTGTAATTCTGTTAACATTTATGATCTCCTCCTCATCCGGAGGACCCCGTATGTTTTGGACTAAGCTGGCTCTTCCTTCGTATTCCTTTATAAATTACCATTTACTCAGGACTTAAGAACACCACCATATACCAATATAGCACAAACAGGGGGCTTTGGATATTTATTAAAGGCAGTTTGTAGACATAATAACAACTAAAAACTGCCTCATTTCCTGACAAAACTAGAATAAGAACAGCACTTAGCAGAGTTAAGGGGGAATTCCCCATTCCCTAAGGATTTAAATCAAAATACATTTTTTTTCTGATACAATGGTTGGAACGAGTTTACAGAATACCTGAGCTATGAGAAAATACTCTCCTAGGTCCACACAAAGCCTCTTTAGGCAACAGCACAGTGTGGTTGGCAGGAACTTGAGCGAAGAATGAGGGAGCGGAGAGGAAGACACTTGCTCCCCACTCTGACACATTCCTGAGCAAGGAGAGCTCACAGTAAGTTCCAGCCGCTGGCATACACTGCAATTCATTAATATTCTAGAAATCAATGGAATTTTAGGGTGTACCTGGTACGTTCAACAGTTCAACTTACTTCTGTGCCTTAGCATTCTTGCAATGTTTAGCAGTAGCTGCCAAAATTAAAAAGGCATGAAACTAAAACATAAAGGATTTCTATTATGTCTAAATGTAGATACATCCAGACCCAGGTAAAACATGAAAAGACTTCGGATAAAAGTCGATTATAACCACTTCTCACTCTCTCTTGTTTTCTCTCTCCCAACCAAAAGGAACAAAATCATAGTTCCAGTAAACCGATGGCAATGTCTTTTACGATAGAAGAATCTCAGGAAGAACCTGTCAGTGTGTTTAAATGAACAATTTTATTTTCAAAAATCATATTTGAGAGAGAGTTCCTGGAAGCATACTGAACTATGCAATGATAAAACTTACTCTGTGCCTAGCACCATCTGCTGACATCCTTCCAGCCAATTCTCTTAATATAATAAACCATACAAGCCAAGAAATGTAATGCAGTCAGCAGAATGTGACCACACCCACTGTACATGTATATTCAATGAGATAGTCTTTAACAGATTCTATAGCTATTTTGCAACAGAACAAAAGATGGACTGAACAACTACATTTGTTAGTCTTCCTCTGTCGGCTACATTTATCACAGTATTAATCATCCTGATTTGTATGTGATGGTAAAGAAAAAACATGAATTGTAGTTGTTCTCCCTCCTCTGATGGTAGGTGCTGTCATTTTAACTGGAATGATTGACATTCGACATCGAGCAGTTTTCTGGAAAGGAACTTGTGCACCTCTCAATGGCACATCTGGTAGCTGCAGATGGTGAGGATTAGCATAATTTTCCCAGCAAAGATGCGCCAAAAGCATAACGCAAATTAAGACTTATGCCTGATGTCAATTGTTTGTTTCTTGCCAATGTTAATATAAAATCTTCTAGAGATGGTTTTAATGCTTACTCTCAAGTCAAACTCCAGGAAAAGAAAAAAAACAAAAAAACAAAAAAACAAAAAAGCAACCCTGACTGCCCTGGGGATAGACATGAATTAACTTTTCTCACAGCCTAATGCCACTATGGCTCTCCTGTCCTCTTGCACAAGGATGGTCAAGACCCCACTAGGGGTGCAACTAGTACACGACTGTGGAGTCAACAAAATGCATGCGCTCAACAGTGCATGAAGATTTGATCTGTATGATAGCTGTATGTGTATATGTTTAATGAGTCCATTTTACTGAGGCAGTAGGAGTAATATTTCTTTCAAATAAGCATTAAATAAGCAAGCTGTTCTGTGAAGAGAATACATGAAAAAACTCAGTACTTAATTCATACAAGGAATAGCACTAAGCTCCTTGAAAAATACAGGAGTATATAAGGTACAGAGCTTTTTTTTCAAAGACTGCACAAAGAAGAAAAGCATAAGTTATTAATATACAATGTAATACGTCATAAGTGATATGAGTCTCATTGAGGACTTGAGGCGAGGCACCTGGATGGCTTGGTCAGTTAAGCATCCAACTTCGGCTCAGGTCATGATCTCACGGTGCGTGGGTCCAAGCCCTGCATCAGGCTCTGTACTGACAGCTCAGAGCCTGGAGCCTGCTTCAGATTCTGTGTCTCCTTCTCTCTCTGTCCCTCCCCCACTCACACTCTGCCTCTCTCTCTCTGTCTCTCTCTCTCTCTCTCAAAAATAAACATTAAAAAAAATTTTTTTTCAACGTTTATTTATTTTTGGGATAGAGAGAGACAGAGCATGAACGGGGGAGGGGCAGAGAGAGAGGGAGACACAGAATGGGAAACAGGCTCCAGGCTCCGAGCCATCAGCCCAGAGCCTGACGCGGGGCTCGAACTCACGGACCGCGAGATCGTGACCTGGCTGAAGTCGGACGCTTAACCGACTGCGCCACCCAGGCGCCCCAACATTAAAAAATTTTTAATAAAAAAAAGAATAGGACATGAAGCAATCTATAAATGCCATATGAGTCAAACAACATAATCATGCAGGAAGGCCTACAGAAAGATATATCAACTTTTACATGAAATAGGCTAGAAAGGCATCTCATGAAGGGATACTTGAGACCTGAAACACAGGTTATATTTTAGTAACCTATTAGCAATAAATATATTCAAGAGAAGAAAAAAAAATCAGACCTAACTGGTTTAATCCAAGGTTAACAGGACAATAAACCACTGCAGTATTTGAGGGAATCTGCAACAGCCAAAGTGACCAAAAGGGTTAACGTAAGTGAGTAATGAGCATGAAACTCCACACAGCAATGAAACAGGAAAAATGTGGAGGAGTGATTGAAAGACCACCACACAAACCAGAGATTCAGTTCCCAGGTAAGCCATAATTTATTATTATCACAAACCTAAGTTGTTCATAGTTCACTCAGCTCAAAAATTCCCAGAATTTATTGACACATACTCAACCTTGTTTCTAAAATGGTTAACAAAGAGTTTACCAAAAAAGCGTACAACATGCAAGATGAAATAAGCTAAAAATAACATAGTGAGTAAAGCCGGGCAGCGCTAGCCCTTTATTATTCCAGCAGTGATAGTGGCCTAAAGCTCTGAAACAGGTATCTTCTGTCCCCTGGATTGCTGCATTCCTAATGTGTTCAAACACACCATAAGATTTACATGTTTGGGTTCTTCTCAGATTAACATTACTAAAATTAGTGGCATTAGACCTCTAGTCCTTGCTACTATTTTCTTAAGCTTATTTTAATTTTAATGCAATTTAAAAGTATAACTACTGCTAGCCTCATAGGGTTGAAATTGTGATTTTAAAGGCAATTATGTTTAGGATATGAAATAGAAAGACTATTCCCAAACCAAAATTTTGATTAAGATTTGTAGTTGCAATGATCTCTACCAGTGTTTCTTTAGGTAATATACTAACATCTATTAGGATTATGGATTAAAAAAAATACCATTTTCATGAAAAAAACTATAAGAAACAACTAATATCATTACTTAATAGTGAAGCACTAGGAGTATTTTTCTAGAAATACTGTTGTTCACATTTTAAACTTTTTTTTCTGAAGTTCTGACCAACGCCATGGACATTACTTTTTAATGTTTATTTATTTATTTTGAAAGAGAGAGAAAAAAGGAGAGAGAGAGAGAGAGACCATATGAGCAGAGGAGAGGCATAGAGAGAGGGAGAGAGAGAATTGCAAGCAGGCTCCACACTGTCAGCACAGAGCCCCATGTGAGGCCACAACTCATGAATGGTGAGATCATGACATGAGCTGAAATCAAGAGTCAGATGCTTCACCAACTAAGCCCCTCAGGTGTCTGATTTTCAGGGACATTTTAAAAGGGAATAAATGAGGGGTGAATGAGTGGCTCGGTTGGTTGAGTAGATGATTCTTGATTTCAGCTCTGGTCATGATCAAGACCTGCGTTGGGCTCCATGCTGACTATACAGCCTGCTTGGAATTCTCTACCCATCTCCCCCACTTGCTCTCTCTCTCTCTAAAAGAAAAAAAAAATTAAAAGGGAATAAAAAAGTTACGCATTGAAAATGAAGTAACAGTATCATTTGCAGTGTAAGTGTACATCTAAATAGAGAAAGAAGCACCTGAAAAACTACTACATAAGTGGCTATTTTCTTCTTTGTCCAACAAGAATTTACAGAGCATATATGTATGTGTGTGTGCATGCACACATGGGCACATGCATATCCTAGGCTACAAAAATACAGAAGGAAACAGAAAAGTGTCCTTGTGGAACATGGAGTCCAACAGAGGAGCAGCAGTTAGAGAAACACACAAATAAATGTGAAATTACACTGTGGTAAGATAATAACATCTTAAGTACTACTAAAGAAAAAAAGAAGGACAAATTCAAAGGTCTATGCTACTCTAGCATAAAATAAAAACTTCTTGCATTGGAGCTAAAATAATATAGTCACACCCCCCAAATTATGAGAGGCACAGAAGTATACCCTAGGCTGTAACCTGAGAATATTGGTGATAATAGCTGGCAATACTCCAGTCATTGGAGAATTCTGATCTGAAGAAGCTCACAGATATACTTCAACCCTGTCCATTCTCCTTGACTCCAAAAGAGAAACTTTTGGGCAAATGTTAGCCCTGAGGAACATAGGAAATCACTTAAATTAAAAATATTTCCTTGGCAATTCTCTAACAAGGCTCTCAAATGATTTGTGTCATTTTCTTTATGCATATTAACTTCTTAAATGATTTAAGTAGTAGTATTGATACTACTACAGTAGTCTTTTAATACTTTTGCCAATATTTTATCAAATACAGTTCTCGCTAGACACCATTTTGCTCTAAGATAAAGCCAAGAACTGCCAGTTTCTGACATGCTCAGATATTTCAAATGTTTCATTTTTTTCTCACTGTTGGAAATTTTTATTAATTCTCCCAAACTGTGATAAGTAAAAGAATAAATCTCTGGATGGCATCTTTTAAAACTGAAACCCCACCAAAGAAAAATCTCTCTAAATTCAATTCTTGTTCATACTTCACTAATTGAACAAGAGAGCTAAGCCCCCTAATTCTCAGTTCTTCATTTATAAGCAAATATACTGGAAGGAATAACAAATGCGGCCCAGTACCGGACATATTAAATGCTATCCTAAAATAAATATATACCTTGTTTCTGTGTTGTGTGTAGGTGGGGGTAGATGATTGATAGATGCATAAATAGATGAACAGATACATAGATGGGCAGATAGATGATAGAGAGATAGAAAGAGACAGACAGACAGGCAGGATGGTACATAGATGAACAGACACATAGATAGATGACAGATATGCAGATATAGAGAAACAGACAGAAAGATAATAGATGGATAGATAGATAGATGGATGGATGGATAGACAGACAGGTGAGAAAACTCCTGACAACATAAAGAATGAAGGTGAGTTAGGCAATAACCTTAGAAAATTCAGATACTCTTAAAGGACTATCACAGGACTAAAAGCAATCCCTTGACCTGCCTTTTTTCAGTAAAATGGCTAAAGAAAAAATATCCCAAGTATCTTCAAAGTAATGAAATCCTATAATGCAATAACTCTTCCAAAAGAAGACACTGCCTAACTAGCATACGAATAGATGAAAAAGAAAACATGGAAACCATTATACAAAAAAAGCCTGATTGCTGTTTGACAGTGCAAACTCTGATAAAGAAAGATATGGGGGCGCCTGGGTGGCTCAGTCGGTTAAGCGGCCGACTTCGGCTCAGGTCACGATCTCACACTCCGTGAGTTCGAGCCCCGCGTCGGGCTCTGTGCTGACAGCTCAGAGCCTGGAGCCTGTTTCAGATTCTGTGTCTCCCTCTCTCTGACCCTCCCCCATTCATGCCCTGTCTCTCTCTGTCTCAAAAATAAACGTTAAAAAAAAAGAAAGATATGTAACTTTTTGATAAAACTAATCCACTGTTGTGAAATTAGATGCTTCATATGGCTGAAAATTATATCTACCACCATGGTCACAGTTTCTTCTGGTAAGTTTTATCTGCATTTTGTATAAAATATACCTGGTATTAAATAGCAACAAAGAATCTCTACCAAAAACATTAACCAAATATTTAACAAATGCCTGCTTTATCCAGGCACTGTTCTAGACACTCAAGACTTATGAAGGAAGAAATGCATCAACACACAACATCTCTTATCACCCGATGGATGCTAGCAGGATGCCCAAAAGACAACCATGTAATAAGCTACAAAGATAAATGAATGAGCAGAAAAAAAATTATTTAAAGGAACATAAATATCATTGGTGTGGGAGACCTATAGACTTCTCAGAGACTCAAGGTATGACAACAGCAGCCTACTTAGAGCAACAATCAGAAATAGAGTGGCATTTTATCATATAAAGCAGAGCGACCATGGATGGCAAAACCCTCTGTCCAATTCAGTAGTGCAAACCAAAAACCACAAGTGAAATATTTAGTTAGATACCAGTTTTCCTCTCTCTCTCTCTCTCTCTCTCTCTCTCTCTCTCTCTCTCTCCTGGACACATGCATAGGCTATTTACTACTATAGTCCATAATCAAAAGTCATGATGGGCCACCTGGATGGCTCAGTTGGTTGAGCATTCAGCTCCTGAATTCAGCTCAGGTCATGATGTCATATTTCATGGGATCGTGTCCTATGTCTGTCTGTCTGTCTGTCTGTCTGTCTGTCTCTCCCTCTCTCTCTCTCTCTCTCTCTCTCTCTCTCAGAATAAACAAACTTTAAAAAAAAGTCATGATGCCTCTCCTTTCTCCATCTTCATATACACAAATAAATCACTCCTCTTGAAGATCTACTCCAGTGCTTGCTTCTTCTGTAAAGATCCCTCTAACTGAATAGAATCTTGCCCTCTTTTGTCTCTCCAAGGCACGATCTCTCACAATCTGCTTTGACTACTGAATGGTATATTTTTAGTTTTTATGATCTCCTTTTCAGATAAAAAAAATACCTCTATTTTAACCCTTACAAAAAATATACATTGGCTGAAAAATATCTAGAGAGATATTCATGGAATTAAATTCCATAAACAGAGTTTACATGTAGGTAGCTATTTATAGATACATATATCAACATACCAAAATAATCTAAATTTATTTTTGATAAAAACTTCTAAAGGATTTCTCTATTCATCTCTTAAAATTCCTAAAAAAAAATTGTCAAAATTTTTAAGGCCCACTGATGGTGACAAATAAGTCACTTAATTAATTGTCTTGATATTAATCATAAGGACTTCAATTTGGCATAAGTTAAGAATTACTTCATTTCACCAAACTTCCTGTCCTCTTCATATATGGGGGATCACACACTTCTTACAGGTCACACTTCTCCAGGCATTTTTTCTACACACAGCTCTTCAGCACCTTACTTTCTTTCATTTCAACATATAACCTTTAATAATCTTTCTTTCATTTAAAAACACACCAATGGATTGACTGTAATACTTGATAAGTGCACAGGAGATACTAAATAATTGGTAATTGAATTTTCTCTTTTCAGTTAAAGGACTCAAATTCCCCAAACACCTCAGCCAAACTATTAAGGAAGTTTCTCTTTGTGTCAAGGACAAACTTCTTTGCCTTTTTCTACTAAGTGTAGAATCATTTCTGGCCATCGATACAAAAAAAAAAAAAAAAAAAAAAAAAAGAGGAGTATTAGGCATTCTCTCTTTCAAGAGTTTGTTTTTCAGTTTCCATGCTGACAGAACTCATAATACAAGTCTTACACAAATTACCCTCCTTTGCAGTGCCAAGAATGACTTAATGCAAAAAGGTCTATTCCATATATGCCTTGACCTCCTATCATACTAATTCATGGAAAAGGTAGAGTCTCAAGGCTGAATCTTCTCAGGTGTGCACTCGCTTTCGTGTGCTGAACAATGGTACTTTAGAAGGGAATTCATTAGACTGAGATCATATCAAATGTTATACAGTGTCCAGCTGGCATTCTAAAATGGATTATTATTAGAATTGATAATAATAAATATGAATGGCCATTCATTGGAAGGAAAGTCGCTAAAATTCTAGGTGGCTTCATTCATTGCTTACAATTAAGAATCTGTCAACATTTCCATCAAATACATCTATTTCTAGAATGTTACAGCCACAAAAGTTATTTTGGAATAGAAGCACCATTAAAAATGTCCATAAAAGACTATTTCTTCATAAAGTTAAAAATAAATTCCATTCAGCTCTATGAATCTGAAATACTTAGAATACCATGTGTATTTCAATAACATGTTTATTTGCTTCTGAAATGGCTAATGATAAACCTTAAAATATATATTCAAACTTTTTAAAATGAATCAATGAGATAAAACTAAGCTATATTCTGAGAGATTAGTACATTCCATTTTCTAGTAGAAATAGTAGAAAATAAAGTTTCATAACAGAAAAATGTAAAAGATCAGATTTTAATACATTTAACAGACTAATTTTATTACTGGCAAAACCAAATATTCCTGTTTCAACTTATACTTTATTGAGGGTGTTAATGACCAAACTTATTCTGCTTTAAACTAACTGGAATTTCTTTCTTTTTAAAATAACTATTTTTTAGTTTTAGTTTTGTTTTTCAAATCTTATTAATGTCATTCTTTTTGTCTTTGCCCATGTATTTGGTACCAAAGCTTTCTCTCTCTCTCTCTCTCTCTCTCTCTCTCTCTCTCTCTCTCATTTTTATTTGTTAAATATAACTTTGTTCTCAAAGTTACAAAAAAAGTCAATAATTTCAGTTACAAAAGTATATTATGTTCATATGTTATAATAAACATATGAAATGAAAAAATTATACACTCTTTCAACTTCAAAACTGAAGGATGAGAAATGCCTTGTTGACATAATTTTCTTTAGCATGTGGCTCTTAGGCTCTTACACAGTACTGCTGGGTTCATGAAGATCAGTTTTGGCACAGGAAAGAATACACAGACACCTGGGTTCTAATTCTAGTTTGAGTTCTCATCATAATTCTGAATTTTAGTTTTGCTTCTAGGTCTCATTATATACTATAACACATTAAAATTTCCTTGATAATCCCTGAAAACAACCCATGAAGCTATCTGCACTCTCAGAACCCATTTTCTGGGCAGTTAGTGAGTTAATGAGTACTCTGTGTGTCCAATCTCCGAGACAGAGATTTAAAAGATAAACAAAAACTTGCTTATATTTGACCTCACAAAGCCTGGAATCTAGCAGAGAAGAGAAACATTATGCAAATAGATACATGAATATTCATATAAAGTCATGCCACCTGCTACAAAGGAAACATTTAGTGAAAAATGGGAGTGTATAACCAAGAAAGGATTGTCTGAGGAAGCAACATTAAAGCTGAGACACTCAGGATGGGCAAGGGTGAGACAAGAGAAGAGGAAGGGAGGGAGAGGAAAAGTGGTCCAGTCAGAAGCAATGAGAAATACTAACTCAGGGAGATAGGAGGAGCTTGGGGTCTTTAAGGAAGTGAAAGGTAACTGTCAAAGTCAGAGATGGGGAAAGGGGCAAGCTGAGTCTCCTGGGTAGATCTGTCAGACCCTGCAGGGCCTTCTTTACAGATTTTTGTCCATGCCATATATTGCAGACTTCACCCTACACTCAAGAAGAAGCATATCATCTTCAACAGGAAGCTAAAAGCCAAAGGATTTATGGTGATGTGGTCTGTATCTCCTGGGATACACAGCAGGACAGAGTAAGGCAAACAACGAACCGAGACCTGTGGAAAATAATCTACAGAAGTCACCGAAGAAGTGGTCTACACAGGGGTGTGATTTGATGACACCTGAATTTGTAAAAAATTCTGTTTGCTAAGTAGAGAATGCAAGAAGATACTTGTAGTACAAGCAAAACTGATGACATCTGAGACCATGGGGTTAACAGTGGAGATGGAGAGAAGTAATCAGATTTCAGATATCACTCAAAAACACAACGGACAAGACTTGGTGATTATAAAACGGGGGATAGAGAATGAGTGGTACTGAGAAACATGTCTCAATTTCTAAAATAAGCAAGGGTAATACTGAACGACCCCTGGGTCATATGCTACATGTACTGTCAGAGGAGGCACACAAGCAATCTTTCTTGAGCTTGGAACTTGATTTCTCCAAAAGAGTTTTAGTAAAAGTAATCTGAAACTAAGAGGTACCATTTAATCTCTAGACATCTAACATCAAAAAGTATACATTCAAATAATAGTATATATTTGAATTCTAAGCCCTTAAGAAAAAATATGAGAAGTGGCTACCCTCTGGCTCAACACCATGTTTGTAAGAATAAAGACACCTTTGTTTCTATGTGCTTCCTGGATGATGCTTCCCACCCAGGCCGCTCACTCACCCAAGCCACCATCACCTCTCACCTGAATTCCTGTAAAAGGTCCTAAACAGGCTCTCTCTTCCCACTCTTACTCCCACAGTTTAGTCTCCATATCACCAGCCAGAGGTGATCCTTTCAAAACTTAAATCAGGTCACATAACTTCCCTCCAAACATGCAATGGTTCTTGTCTCCTTCAGGGGGAAAGCCAGAGTCTTTAAAGAGCCCACGAGCTGTTGCGATCTGACTGTACCTAGCCCCCCTCATCTTACTCAGTCCACTCCAGCCTAAGTGGTCTCAATGCTTTCCCTCAAACACCACAGGATTTTTGCCTTGGCTGTCATCTCAGCCTGGTACATTCTTCTCCCACATGTCCACATGGAGACTCTTCCATCTGACTTCCGTCTTTACTCACATGTCACCTTCTCAAGGAGGCCCACCCTGACCCCCTATTAAACACTGCAGTCTGCCCACCCACCACCCTACTCTGCTCCACCTGGGAGTACTCCCAGGTCTCCTTATCCACATCTTTTACTTTTACCCACAGAACCCATCATGTTTTATATATACTATTTATTGTTTATGTTTCATTGTCTACCCACTAGAATGTAAACTCGAAGGAAGTAGGGATTTTGTCTGTTTTGTGCACTAATAGATCATGTGCTTAGAATAATGCCTAGTATACAGTATGTGCTCAATATATATTGGAGAACAAATGAATGAAGAAAGGACTGAATCATGTCTCAGACCCTGTAAAGTAATAGGGGAACAATGATCTCTATTTCATAGACGAAACAGAAACTGTAAGAATTTACATAATTTTCCTATATAGTTAATACAATAAGCCAGAGCTTAAATCCAGATTTCTTGACTCTTAAGTTCAGTTAACTGATTTATCATTAATGCTTCCCAGTCACCAGATTTTTAAATATTTTTTATTTGAGCATAATTGATACACAATATTACATTCGTTTCAGGTGTACAACATAGTGGTTCAACATCTCTATATGTTCAACTGTGCTCGCCGTTAAGCGTAGTACCATCTATCTCCATACAACACTATTACAAGATCACTGACTATATTCTCTCTGCTGTGTCTTTTATTCCCAATATTTATTCATTCCATAACTATAAGCCTGTATCTCCCACTCCCCTTCTCCCATTTTGCCCACCCCTTAACTCTCTTCTCTCTGGCAACCACCAGTTTACTGTTTTAATGGCTGCACAGTATTCCATTATATGTATATACACCACATCTACTTTATCCATTCATCTGTGGATCAACACTTAGATTGCTTCCATATCTTGGTTACTGTAAATAATGCCGCAATAAAAATATGGGTACACATATCTTTTCAAATTAGTACTTTCATTTTCTTTGTGTGAATAATCAGTAGTGGAACAAGTGGATCATATGCTGTTTCTATGTTTAATTTTTTGAGGAACCTCCACACTGTTTTCCACAGAAGCTGTGCCAATTTACATTCTCGCCAACAGTGCACAGTAGTTTCTTTTTTTCCACATCCTCAACAACATTTACTTACCTTTTTTTATTTTAGCCATTCCCAAACATCAGAATTAAAGCTTCTACATGCATGTGTACATGCGCATGCATGCGCACACATACACACACACACACACATACACACACACACACAAACATTCCCCATCCAGACTTTTAGCCTAACTTAGGTTTGCTTTTCCCTCCTGCAAGTAGTATTTAAGTGACAGAAGAGGAAGTAGATATCAGTGGTTTTCTCTCCCCGAAAATCAGTAAGCTATCAGTAAAATAAAAAGAGAATGTATTTCTCCCACCATCAGCAAAATCTTCAGATATGGTTATAAAGCTGGGAAAACACAATAGAAAACAAGATAATGGGGCAACCAAGTTAAAGTTCATTACGTTATGGTGGCTAGGCTTTAGTTACACAAAATCGTCTAAAAGGCCTGAGCTTTAAGACATTCCAATTTATCATGAGAATTAAACATACAGAAATCAGGGAAGGGACAAGGACCTCCTTGGCTTCTATTACCACAAATAACATGCAAATGAGTCTTCTTGTACGTGCATTAGAAGAAAACAAACCAAGTAACTAGAATGGGGGATATGAAAGGGGCTACAGATACCAAGTATAAAAGAAAAGAATGACATTATCGATAATGAAAGTTCCCTAAATATTCTTCCTTTCAAAAGCAAAACAATGTTTTCTTGTATTTTTCTGATTATAATAATTCACACATTTTTCAAATTTTATTAAAACTGATAACATCTATAATCCCATCAGCCAAAAAAAACCATTGACCATTTTAAATGATCAGAATATCTTTCTCTACCACATACACCTTTCAAATAAATAAAAACATTGGTCTACACCCATATTTTAATGTCTGCCTAGTTCTTCATTATGTGGATATAACATAATTCATTTACCTAACCCCTTACTGTGAGATATTTGAGCTGTCTATGATTTGTTTCCTTTCATAAGCAACTATGCACTGGATATTCCCACACATATGACCATATACACGTGGGATTTCATTTTTAAAAATTAAAGAAATGGAATTGCTAAATTAAAGGACACACATATTTCTATGTCTTCTAATACATATTTCCTGACTATTCTCCAGAAAGGTGATTCCAAGTTTATACTCACATCAACAACATACAAGAATAGTCATTTCCCCACACCAAGTTCTAGTGTTTACGTCTTTATGGATTTAATAGGTGAAAATCAGTCTCTGAAGAGATATTTTATGTGTTTTTATTAGCAAATTTCATACGCTTATTGGCACAAGTCTATGTCTACTTCCACTGCTACTACTTCTTTTATTCTTTTTACAGTGGCCTGTTCATAGTCACCAAATCCACAGAAGTAGAATCACTGGGAACAAATCCCAGGACTCTGTACTCAGCACTCATGTACTCAGCAGATGATTCTCACAAACACTCAAATCTGAGAATCACTAGCTCATAATGTGAAATGTTTCTAGAGCTGAACAGCTTTCAGAAATCTTGAAAATGTCTACTGAGTTGTAGAATATTTGGTAGTAAAAGGTGTGATTCAGGCAACTCACATTTAACCTTAGGGTTAAAAGTCACTAGATAGGGATCATTATATAACATTTTTATGTTTCAAAAGGACATTTTAGAAAGGAATTAAAAACAAACACTCTTATGAAAGAAACAAAGAGGAAATGTGTATTGGGGAGGCAAGTGTGCTCCAAAGCCCCCACTATTTCTCTACCCTGATGGAACCACACCAACAGCTGTAATGTTTCCAATTCACTTTAAAAAGAGGAGCGTTTTCCATGGCAAGGTGACAAATGCCATACTTAAGGCAAACCTGTGCATTGCACTGTAAAGATTCCTGGTGTGGATCCACATAGTGGGAAAACAAGTATTTTGAAGCAAACAGACCTTTGCCATTTACTAACTATGCAGCCTTGTTATTAAATTCTTTGTGTCGCAGCTTCCTAATCTGTAAAATGAGAACAATTCCAATCTCAGAGTATTTCCTATGAAGATAAAAAGATAAAGTGCTGTGTATCTGGTAGGTGCCCACTTATTTTGTTTTTTCCTGAAGATATGATTAAGAATTAGAGTTCTGGTCTCTTGAAGATGGCGGCGTAGGAGGACACTAGGCTCACTGCATCCTGCTGATCGCTTAGATTCTACCCACATTTGCCTAAAAAACCCAGAAAACCGCCAGAAGACTAGCAGAACGGACTCTCCAGAGCCAAGTATAGACAAGAGGCCCACGGAAGAGGGTAGTAAGGGCGGAGAGGCAGTGCTCACTACACGGACTGGCGGGAGGGAGCCAGGGTGGTGCAGGGGCGGCCCGCCAGGCAAGGCAGAGCCCCCAAGTCTGACTTGCAAAAGTAGAGGGGCCTGAGAGAGTGAGTTCTGACAGCCAGTGGGACTTAACATCTGGAATGTTATAAGTCAACAGCTCTGCTCAGAGAGCGGGAGGGCTAGAGGACAACGGGAGGGAGAGTTGTTGAGCCCCGGAAGACAGAGCTCAGCTCAGCGGGGAACAAACGTGCTGGGAAGCGCCATCTCCCTCGCCCATCCCCCAGCCAAAACCACAAAGGGAACCAGTTCCCCTCACGGAACTTGCTTACACCATGCAAACACCCAACACTATGCTTCTGTGGATCCGTCACTCGGACAGGTGGGCCTCCCTCCCGGTGCCACAGGGCCCCTCCCAGGACCACCGAAGGCAAAGCAAGCTGAGCCTGGCCCTCCCGCCCCCATGCACCTTGCGGATCCACCCCGGCTAATACGCCAGATCCCACAGAAGCAGCACCACAAGCCTGGCAGTGCGCAAACAGCCCATACAGGGGCCACACCACTACACAGTGAGTCCTGTCCCTAAGAGAGGGGAAGATACTGTACACACCAGTCTGACTGTGGCCCCAGCGGTGCACTGGGGGCAGACATTAGGTCTGACTGTGGCCCCGCCCACCACCACAAGCTACTCCACACAGCACAGGGGAAGAGCCCTGCAGTTCCACGCCACTCCAGGGACTATCCAAAATGACAAAACGGAAGAATTCTCCTCAAAAGAAACTCCAGGAAGTAGCGACAGCTAATGAACTGAACAAAAACAATTTAAGCAATGTAACAGAAAATGAATTTAAAATAATAGTCATAAAATTAATCACTGGGCTTGAAAAAAAGTATAGAGGACAGCAGAGAATCTATTGCTATAGAGATCAAGGGACTAAGAAACAGGAGGAGCTAAAAAATGCTATAAATGAGGTGCAAAATAAAATGGAGGTGACCACAGCTCAGACTGAAGAGGCAGAGGACAGAATAGGTGAATTAGAAGATAAAATTATGGAAAAAGAAAAGCTGAGAAAAAGATTAAAAAAATCCAGGAGTATGAGGGGAGAATTAGAGAACTAAGTGATGCAATGAAACACAACAATATCCGTATAATAGGGATTCCAGAGGAGGAAGAGAGAGAGAAAGGGGCTGAAGGTATACTTGAACAAATCATAGCTGAGAACGTCCCTGATCTGGAGAAGGAAAAAAGCACTGAAATCCAAGAGGCACAGAGAAGTCCCTTCAGACGTAACTTGAATCGATCTTCTGCACGACACATTATAGTGAAACTGGCAAAATACAAGGATAAAGAAAAAATTCTGAAAGCCGCTAGGGATAAACATTCTCTAACATATAAAGGGAGACCCATAAGACTAGTGACAGATCTATCAACTGAAATTTGGCAGGCCAGAAAGGAATGGCAAGAAATCTTCAATGTGATGAACAGAAAAAATATGTAGCTGAGAATCCTTTATCCAGCAAGTCTGTCATTTAGAATAGAAGATAAAGGTCTTCCCAAAAAAGAAAAACTGAAGGAATTCATCATGACTAAACCAGCCCTACAAGAGATCCTAAGGGGGATCCTGTGAGACAAAGTAACAGAGACATCACTACAAGCATGAAACCTACAGACATCACAATGACTTCTAAACACATATCTTTCTATAATAACACTGAATGTAAATGGATTAAATGCTCCAACCAAAAGTCTAGGGTATCAGAATGGATAAAAAAAATAAGACTCATCTATTTGCTGTCTACAAGAGACTCATTTTAGACCTGAGGACACCTTTAGATTGAACATGAGGGGATGGAGAACTATCTATCATGCTACTGGAACTCAAAAGAAAGCTGGAGTAGCCACACTTATATCAGACAAACTAGACTTTAAATTAAAGTTGTAACAAGGGAAGAAGAAGGGTATTATATAATAATTACAGGGTCTATCCATCAGGAAGAGCTAACAATTATAAATGTCTATGTGCCGAATACGAGAGCCCCCAAATATATAAAACAATTAATCACAAACATAAGCAACCTTATTGATAAGAATGTGCTAATTGCAGGGGACTTTAATACTCCACTTACAACAATGCATAGATCATCTAGACACAGGATCAATAAAGAAACATGGGCCCTGAATGATACATTGGATCAGATGGACTTGACAGATCTATTTAGAACTCTGCATTCCAAAGCAACAGAATATACTTTCTTCTCGAGTGCACATGGAACATTCTCCAAGATAGATCACATACTGGGTCACAAAACAGCCCTTCATAAGTATACAAGGATTGAGATCATACCATGCATACTTTCAGACCACAATGCTATGAAGCTTGAAATCAACCACAGGAAAAAGTCTGGAAAACCTCCAAAAGCATGCAGGTTAAAGAACACCCTACTAAAGAACGAATGGGTCAACCAAGCAATTAGAGAAGAAATTAAAAAATATATGGAAACAAATGAAAATGAAAATACAACAATCCAAACGCTTTGGGATGCAGCGAAGGCAGTCCTGAGAGGAAAATACATTGCAATCCAGGCCTCTCTCAAGAAAGAAGAAAGATCCCAAATACAAAATCTAACAGCACACCTAAAGGAAAAGAAGCAGAACAGCAAAGATACCCCAAATCCAGCAGAAGAAGAGAAATAATAAAGATCAGAGCAGAAATAAACAATATAGAATCTAAAAAAAAAACTGTAGAGCAGATCAATGAAACCAAGAGTTGGTTTTTTGAAAAAATAAACAAAATTGATAAACCTCTAGCCAGGCTTCTCAAAAAGAAAACGGAGATGACCCAAATAGATAAAATCATGAATGAAAATGGAATTATTACAACCAATCCCTCAGAGATACAAGCAATTATCAGGGAATACTATGAAAAATTATATGCCAACAAACTGGAACCTGGAAGAAATGGACAAATTCCTAAGCACCCACACGCTTCCAAAACTCAATCAGGAGGAAATAGAAAGGTTGAACAGACCCATAACCAGCAAAGACATTGAATCAGTTATCAAAAATCTCCCAACAAATAAGAGTCCAGGACCAGATGGCTCCACAGGGGAATTCTACCAGACATTTAAAGCAGAGATAATACCTATCTTTCTCAAGCTATTCCAAAAAATAGAAAGGGAAGGTAAACTTCCAGACTCATTCTATGAAGCCAGCATTACTTTGATTCCTAAACCAGACAGACACCCAGTAAAAAGAGAACTACAGGCCAATATCCCTGATGAATATGGATGCAAAAATTCTCAATAACATACGAGCAAATCGAATTCAACAGCATATACAAAGAATTATACACCATGATCAAGTGGGATTCATTCCTGGGATGCAGGGTTGGTTCAACATTCGCAAATCAATCAATGGGATACATCACATTAATAAAAGAAAAGATAACCATATGATCCTGTCAATCGATGCAGAAAAAGCATTTGACAAAATTCAGCACTCTTTCTTAATAAAAGCCCTCGAGAAAGTCGGAATAGAAGGAACATACTTAAACATCATAAAAGCCATGTATGAAAAGCTCACAGCTAACATCATCCTCAATGGGGAAAAACTGAGAGCTTTCCCCCTGAGATCAGGAACACGACAGGGATGTCCACTCTCACGGCTGTCGTTTAACATAGTGTTGGAAGTTCTAGCATCAGCAATCAGACAACAAAAGGAAACCAAAGGCATCAAAATTGGCAAAGATGAAGTTAAGCTTTCACTTTTTTCAGACGACATGATATTATTCACGGAAAACCCAACAGGCTCCACCAAAAGTCTGCTTTTGGTGAATTCAGCATGAATTCAGCAAAGTCGCAGGATACAAAATCAATGTACAGATATCAGTTGCATTCTTATACACTAATAATGAAGGAACAGAAAGATAAATAAAGAAACTGATCCCATTCACAATTGCACCAGGAAGCATAACATACCTAGGAATAAACTTAACCAAAGTTGTAAAAGATCTGTATGCTGAGGGGCGCCTGGGTGGCTCAGTTGGTTGAGCGGCCGACTTTGGCTCAGGTCATGATCTCATGGTCCGTGAGTTCGAGCCCCGCGTCGGGCTCTGTGCTGACAGCTTAGAGCCTGGAGCCTGTTTCAAATTCTGTGTCTCCCTCTCTCTGACCCTCCCCCGTTCATGCTCTGTCTCTCTCTGTCTCAAGAATAAATAAACGTAAACAACAACAACAAAAAAAAGATCTGTATGCTGAAAACTATAGAAAGCTTATGAAGGAAATTGAAGAAGATATAAAGAAATGGAAAAACATTCCGTGCTCAAGGATTGGAAGAATAAATATTGTTAAAATGTCAATACTACCCAAAGTTATCTACACATTCAATGCAATCCCAATCAAAATTTCACCAGCATTCTTCTCGAAACTAGAACAAGCAATCCTAAAATTTGTATGGAACCACAAAAGGCCCCAAATAGCCAAAGCACTTTTGAAGAAGAAGACCAAAGCAGGAGGCATCACAATCCCAGACTTTAGCCTCTACTACAAAGCTGTAATCATCAAGACAGCATGGTATTGGCACAAAAACAGACACATAGGCCAATGGAATAGAACAGAAACCCCAGAACTAGACCCACAAAAGTATGGCCAACTAATCTTTGACAAAGCAGGAAAGAATATCCAATGGAAAAAAGACAGTCTCTTTAATAAATGGTGCTAGGAGAGCTGGACAGCAACATGCAGAAGGATGAAACTAGACCACTTTCTCACACCATTCACAAAAACAAACTCAAAATGGATAAAGGACCTGAATGTGAGACAGGAAACCATCAAAACCTTAGAGGAGAAAGCAGGAAAAAACCTCTTTGACCTCAGCCGCAGCAAATTCTTACTTGACAAATCCCCAAAGGCAAGGGAATTAAAAGCAAAAATGAACTATTGGGACCTCATAAAGATAAAAAACTTCTGCACAGCAAAGGAAAAAAATAACAAAACTAAAAGGCAACCAACTAGGAAAAGATGTTTGCAAATGACATATCGGACAAAGGGCTAGTATCCAAAATCTATAAAGAGCTCACCAAACTCCACACCCAAAAAACAAATAATCCAGTGAAGAAATGGGCAGAAAACATGAATAGACACTTCTCTAAAGAAGACATCCGGATGGCCAACAGGCACATGAAAAGATGCTCAACGTCGCTCCTCATCAGGGAAATACAAATCAAAACCACACTCAGATATCACCTCATGCCAGTCAGAGTGGCTAAAATGAACAAATCAGGAGACTATAGATGCTGGCGAGGATGTGGAGAAATGGGAACCCTCTTGCACTGTTGGTGGGAATGCAAACTGGTGCAGCTCCTCTGGAAAACAGTGTGGAGGTTCCTCAAAAAATTAAAAATAGATGTACCCTATGACCCAGCAATAGCACTGCTAGGAATTTACCCATGGGATACAGGAGTACTGATGCATAGGGGCACTTGTACCCCAATGTTTATAGCAGCACTTTTAACAAGAGCCAAATTATGGAAAGAGCTAAATGTCCATCAATTGATGAATGGATAAACAAATTGTGGTTTATGTACACAATGGAATACTACATGGCAATGAGAAAGAATGAAATATGGCCCTTTGTAGCAACTTGGAAGGAACTGGAGAGTGTTATGCTAAGTGAAATAAGCCATACAGAGAAAGACAGATACCATATATTTTCACTCTTATGTGGATCCTAAGAAACTTAACAGAAGTCCATGGGGAAGGGGAAGAAAAAAAAAGAGGTTAGAGAGAGAGAGTGCCAAAGCATAAGAGACTCTTAAAAACTGAGAACAAACTGAGGGTTGATGGGGGTGGGAGGGAGGGGAGGGTGGGTGATGGATATTGAGGAGGGCACCTGTTGGGATGAGCATTGGGTGTTGTATGGAAACCAATTTGACAATAAATTTCATAAAAAAAAAAAAAAAAGAATTAGAGTTCTGAAAGACTGAATTACTAACTTGGCAGAAACTGACTGCTTCCGTATGATCTCATAGTATTTTGACAGTTTAACTACCTGCTCAGTGAACAATAGCTGTAGTAAGCTATCAAGTAACATAGGACTCACCAAAAGCCTATTAAGCCATCCAAGAAAAGCTTGGTTATTGCTAAAGAGATAGCGATGCATAGTTATCAGAAAAATAGATCTCTGCAATACTCAAAACATTATCTGCACATGAAGTTCGATTTGGAGGGCATTTTACATAAAAACAGAAAACTAATAATGTTTTCTTTTCTTGAGATGAGTTGAAATATTAAAGTAAGGGGGGCAACCCAAGATGGACACATAGGAAGATCCTGTACTCTGACTATGGACACACCAAATCTACAGCTACAGATGGAACAATTCCCTCTGAAAAAGTCCTGAAAACTAGCAGAATAGCTCCTTCACAACAATCAGTAACAAGGCCACATCAAGGTTGGTAGGTGAGGCAGAGACATGGTCTTGCCACAAACTACCACCCCAAGTGCCACAACCAATCATCAAGAGGGATCTCACAAAACCAGAGCATCTCCCTGAGCACTGGGTATCACATCAGGTACCCCAACCCTTGGGACCTGCAATGGAGACATGACCCATGCCAAACATCCGGCTCTGAAAATCAAAGGAGCTCATATGCAGAAGACCCAAAGGACTATATGGAACTAGATACTTCTCTTATAGGACTTGCATGTAGACTCACCCCAAGGACCAGCACAAAAGTACCTGTGCTCTCCCACAAGCCCACAAAAGCTGGCAGGCATGCCCTGGCCCAACAGTGCCCCGATGCCTTGCTACAGTCAGTGTGCCTGTGTACTACACAAGAGGACACCCCTTGGTCATCTGGTGGCCAGAGGCTTGTGTTGGTGGGTCTCATGGGACTGCAACATTAAAGAGAAAGTTCCTGGCAGGTTGCCACCTCCAGGGCACTATAGAGACAGTAGACTAAAACACATCCTCCCCACAAGCAGTCTTTCAGTTTCACCCTGAAGGGAAGACTTCAGGTTTACCATATATCTTAAAGCTACTAAGCTGCTCTAAAGGGAACATAAGCTGGGGTGCCATTTTTATGCTCTCCCTCAGCTTCACTATAGCTCACATACTTCGGATCCTCTGTTCCCCCGTTCTCTGCCTCTCTCTCTTCTCTCCCAGAGAGAAGCTTATATAGTCGTCTGAAGCCCAGTGTTTGCAATTGTCACCCAGGGGACACCTCCAGATCTCCTGGTCTGTAGGTCATGAGGGTATATGAATGCAGTCCCACAGAAAAGTATACATTTGCATGCTTTAAAAGCTGCTGCCTGAGGGTCTAGTTTCTAATCAGTCTGTCACCAGGTGCTGATGGAGATCCCTCCTTTTGGAACTTGGGTAGGTCTTAAGACACCATCAATGACTGGTATCTATCAAGAATAAGTCAGGGTGCATAGACAATCACAAAAATTTGAAAGACAAAGAAGGGCTAGGGCAAGTTTGGAAATAGGTCTATCTCTTCCAAGACTAGGCAAGGTAGCTGTTTCACCTGGATACACAATAACAAACACAGAATGTCAAATAAAATGAAGAAACAGAGCATTATGTTTCCAAAAAAGAAAATAAAAACCTTAAGAAAAAAAGTTATTGAAACGGAAATAATTTACCTGATAAAGAGTTCAAAGTAATTGTCATAAAGATGCTCACTAAAGTTGGGAGAAGAACGTATGAACACAGAAAGAAATGATGACACCATGAGAAAGAAACAGGGAACATAATAAAGTACGAAACAGAAGTCACACACTAAACAACACAATAACTGAACTGAAAAATATGACAGAGAGGTTCAACAACAGACCAGATAGATGAAGCAGAAGAGAGGATCACTAAGCTTGAAGACAGAGTGGTGAAATTCACCCAAACAGAGCAGCAAGAACAAAAAAAAGAATTTTTAAAAGTTGACCTACAGGACAACATCAAGAAGAATAAATTTGTATTATAAATACAGAGACAGAAGATTTATTTGAAGAAATAATGGCTGAAAAAGCATTTGACAAAATTCAACATCCATTTTTGGGAAAACCCTCAACAAAGTAGGTATAGAGAAACACACATCAATATAATAAAGGCCATATATGAAAACCCACAGTTCAAATCATAGTCAATGGTGAAAAGCTGAAAGATTTTTCTCTATGATCGGAAACAATACAAGGATACCCACTCTCACCACGTTCATTCAACACAGTATTGGAAGTCCTAGCCACAACAATTAGGCAAGATATGGAAACAAAAAGCATACAAACTGGAAAGGAAGATGTAAAACCTTCACTATTTGACATCTGCAGATGACATGACTTTCTTTATGTTACAGAAAACCCTAAAGACTCTGTTAAAAACCTGTTATAACTAATAAATGAATTCAGTAAAACTGTATCAAAAAGAATAAAATACCTAGTAGTAAATTTAACCAAGAAGATGAAAGGACTGTACACTGAAAACAACAAAACACTGATGAAAGAAACTGAAGAAGACACAAATAAATGGGAAAATGCTCCTTACTCACAGATTGGAAGAAACAATACTGGTAAAATGTCCATATTAACTGAAACAATCCACAGATTCAATGCAATTCCTATCAAATTCCATTGACATTTCAATGAAACAGAACAAACAATTCTAAAATTTGTATGGAACTACAACATAGACAAAGCCAATAGCCAAGACCACAAAAATCCAAAGCAATCTTGGGAAGAACAAAGCTGCAGACATCATGCTCCCTGATTTCAAACTATATTAAAAAGCTATAGTAATCAAAACAGTATGGTACTATCATAAAAACAAAAACAAAGATCAATGAAATAGAATAGAGTCCAGAAATAAACCCATGTATACATGGTCAATTAATTTACAACAAAGGAGGCAAGAATACACAATAGGGAAATGACAGTCTCTTTAATACATGGTGCTGCGAAAACAGGCTAAAGAACTAGACTACTACCTTACATCATACACAAAACAATTAACTGAAAATAGGTTAAAGACTTGAACATAAGACCTGAAGCCATAAAACTCCTAGAATAAAATGTAGGCAGTAAGCTGCCTGACATCTACCTTGACGATGATTTTTTGGATGTAACTCCAAAAGCAAGGCAACAAAAGCAGAAATAAACAAGTGAAACTTGTTTGAAGAGATAAAAATCTCTTCACAGCAAAGGAAACCATCAATAAAATGAAAAGGCAACCTGCTAAATGAAGAAAATATTTGCAAATCATATATGCTATAAGGGCTAAGATCCAAAATACATAAAGAACTCATATAACTCAGTAGCAAAAAATCAATCTGATTAAAAAATGGGTGGAGGATCTGAATAGACAACTTTCCAAAGAAGACATACAGATGGACAACAGACACCTAAAAAGATGTTCAATATCACTAATGATCAGGTAAATGTAAATCAACACAATGAGAAATCTCTCACACCTGTTAGAATAGCTCTTATCAAAAAGATTAGAAATAACAAGTGTTGGCAGAGATGTGGAGAAAAAGGAACTTTTAGGCACTATAGGTAGTAATAATAAATGAATTCAGTAAATTTTCATTAAAAGAATAAAATGCCCAGTCGTAAATTTAACCAAGAAGAAGACTATAACACTGAAAACTCCAAGACACTGATGAAAGAAATTGAAGAAATTGGTGCAACCACTAAGGAAAACAGTAGTGAGGTTCTGCAAAAAATTAAAAATAGAACTAATACATGATTCAGCAATTCCACTTCAGGGCATTTACCTGGGTATTAAAACAAAAACATTAATTTGAAAATATATATGCACTCCCCCCACCATGTTCACTGAAACAGCATCTATATTAATCAAGATATGGAAACAATCTAAGTGTCCGTCAATGAATGAGCTGAGAAAGATGTAGCATATATACACAAGGGAATACCACCTGGTCATAAAAAAGAATGAGATCTTGCCATTTGTGACAACATGAATGGACCTTGAGGGTATTATGCTAAGTGAAATAAGAAAAAGACAAATACCATATGATATCATTTATATGTGGAATCTAAAAAAGAAAACAAATGATCAAACAAAACAAAACAGAACTCATAGATACAGAAAACAGAATGGTAGTTGCCAGGGGGCAGGGAGGCTGGGAGATGAGTTAAATGGTTAAAGAGAGTAAAGAGGTACAAACTTATAGTTATAAAATAAGCATGGGGATGTGATGCATGGTCAATAAAGTTAATAATATAATAGAGTCAATATAATACAGTCAATAATACTGTAGTACATATTTGAAAATGCCAAGAGTGAATCTTAAAAGTTCTCATCCCAAGAAAAACTTTTGTGACTTTGTATGGTAATAGATGGTCACTAGATTTACTGTGGTTATCATTTTGCATTGTATACAAATATTGCATATACAAATATTGAATCATGTTATACATCTGAAACTAATATAATGTTAAATATCAATTATTCCTCAATTTAAAAAAAAATTAAGGAATGGAACACATTGTCACATATGCTATATCACTAAAGTCAGACATATAATTTTTAAAGTTGGGGGAAAAATTAAAAGTTTTTGAAATAATTTGATAAGTTCTTTTCCTCAGCAGTAATCAGTGTTTTCTGGCAAAAAGATAAGTTCTGAAAACTAATTTTCAAGAAATGGTAGTTTGTATTTCTTATATATTAAGATGGCTTCTCAAAATAATTTTGTATACTAATATAGTATACTAATATACTATGCTTCTTGAAATGTAAAGGAAAATATAATGTATGTCATACATTATGTTACCCCTTTAAAGTTAAGACAAGTTAAAAACTGAAATGAATTTATCCTAAAACCACTACTAGTTCCTTAATTTCACAAATTTAAAAATTAAGTTTTTAGTTACTCACTGTATTTCCAAAGTTAGTAGTATATCCAATATTCCAATTCTGGATTTTGCAGATCTACATTTGTATGCATTTTTGCACATTAAGGCGAGAAAATGAGGACTCTCTGTATAACATTTATTTAATATATACAATATATAATTAATGAAATATATGTAACATATAATAATGTAACTTAATGTAATCTAAACTTGAAACAGCAAAAAAAAAAAAAAAGAAAGAAAGAAAAAAAAAGAAAACCTATTTCTTTAAGAGATTCAAAGATTTCACTATTTTTTAGCTAATATGCCTAAGTAAGCCATGACATGCTCTTTGAGCTCCTCAGGGAGGGGCATGGTCTTTTTCTCAACATTTGAGAATACCAAGTTTATGTGTGCCTAGGGCAATAAAGAACATTACAAAATGGATAATGAATAAATGAATCCCAGATTACTCAAATACTGATGCTGCTGATGGATAAGTGGAAAATATATCACATTTCATCACTTCACTTGGCTATTAGATTTCTTAATTTAAGGCGAAGCACACCATCAGTTCATCCATATCACTATATCTTCAACATAGATTGATAAGTCTGACCAAATTAGGAGCCACCATAATGACCATTCATGTGAGTTTTGTTTTTAATTGAGCTGGCTGAGATTTTGACTAAGTAGGCTCTAATGTCCAAATGATTACATCAGTTGTGTCTACAAAATGCGTAAGCCCTCCTTTGCTATTTAGCACATTTTTAAATATTTCTCTTAAAACAGAAAGGAAGTGAGATACATTTTAAAGAACAAATCAATGTTACAAACTCTAATCTGTATGTTAGTTTAGAGGGCAGAAAGCAGAGTTTATCGTTGTGGGCTGGTAAATTTTAATACTCATCCAGAAGGTTGATTTACAATATCTTGATCGCTGGAGTGTTCTGAAGTTTAATCGATTAATATTTATGAAATGTTCAAAGTGCAAATTCTCATACTTGTGATGCAAATATGAAAATATTTATATCAAGGTTAGCACTTGCTATTTTTAATTCAATCTACAATTCACTAAATATCAGCACAAACACACACCAGTAGAATGCAGTTTACATCAAATAAATAAAGTATTTTCATAACACTGAATTTAGATATATTTGTAAATAAAATTTAAACCTCTCTTCTTGAGAGTTACTATTATATAAATTATTTTGCCAGTTTTCCATTGTCAGAAAATTGTAGAATCAATTCTTTTATACAATATACATTTAATATAGAGAGGTTGTTTACATAAAAATAGGAATTTACCATTCAGTATTTTGCCCATACAGTCCTGAAATTATGACCTTAATAATGCTGTACGTGAGGATGTCGGAGCAAGCATGGATTGACTGCCTAGCATTGTGTGTTCTACGGATGTTATCAACCCACATACTAATCTTATAAAATTATTATGATGATGCACAGGCACTTATTATCCCGATCTTATGGAAAAGGCAATTAAGATCTTAAATAAACTGCCAAAAGTTACTTCAGAAAGCAAGTAACAGAAACAGGATTCAATGCAGGCTTCTCCTCTCAACCATTCCCTGATAGAGTTCACAGCAAGAGCCAGTGCTAATAAAAAACCCTTGGCTTTGGAAGGAGAAAAAGAAAAATCTTTATAATAGCCTTACCGTAAAGCAGTTAAAAGGTAAAGAAAGCAGAATACTGAAAAAGAAAAGAAAAGCTGGAGACATCACAACTCCAGACTTCAAGCTATATTACAAAGTTGTAGTCATCAAGACAGTATGTATGGTACTGGCACAAAAACAGACACATAGATCAATGTAGCAGAACAGAAAACCCAGAAATACATGACAACTATAATGTCAACTCATCTTCGACAAAACATGAAAAAATATCCAAAGGAAAAAAAGATAGTCTCTTCAACAAATGTTGTTGGGAAGACAGGACAGCAACATGCAGAAGAATGAAGTAGACCACTTTCTTAAAGCATACACAAAAATAATTCAACATGGATTTATGTGAGTGTAAATACGTGAGACAGGAAACCATCAAAATCCTAGAGAACACTGGTGGCAACCTCTTTGATCTCAACCACAGCAACTTCTCACTAGACACGTCAATGGAGGCAAGGGACACAAAAGCGAAAATGAACTACTGGGACTTCATCAGGAGAAAAAGCTGCTGCACAGCCAGGGAAACAGTCAACAAAACTAAAAGGCGATCTATGGAATGGGAGAAGATATTTGCAAATGACATAGACAATAAAGGGTTAGTATCCAAAATCTATAAAGAACTTATACTCTACACCCAAAAAACAAACAACCCAGTTAAGAAATGGGCAGAAGACATGAATAGACACTTTTCCAAAGAAAACATCTAGATGGCTCACAGACACATGAAAAGGTGCTCAAATCACTCATCATCAGGGAAATACAAATCAAAGCCATGACGAGATACTGCCTCACACCTGTCAGAATGGCTAAAATTAACAACACGAAAAGCAATAGGTTTTGGTGAGGATGTGGTAAAAGGGGAACCCTCTTGCACTGTTGGTGGGAAGGCAATGGTACAGCCACTCTGGAAAACAGTTTGGAGGTTCCTCAAAAAGTTAAAAATAGAATTACCCTATTATTAAGCAATTGCATTACTAGGTATTTACCCAAAGGATACAAAAATACAGATTTGAAGGATTACATGCATTCTGATGTTTAAAGAAGCATTATCTACAACAGCCAAATTATGGAAAGAATCCAAATGTCCACCAACTAATGAATGGATAAAGATGTGGTGTGTATACACACACACACACACACACACACACACACACACACACACACACACACACATACACACTGTGGAATACTACTCAGCCATCAAAAAGAATGAAATCTTGTCATTTGCAATGACATGGATGGAGCTACAGTGTATTATGCTAAGTGAAGTAAGTCAGGCAGAGAAAAACAAATGCCATATGATTTCACTCATATGTTGAATTTAAAAATAAAACAGATGGACATATGAGAGGGGGGAAGAAAGAAAAAAGAGAGAAAGAAACAAACCATAAAAAACTCTTAAAAATAGAGAACAGGGACACCTGGGTGGCTCAGTAAGTTAAATGTCCGACTTTGGCTCAGGTCATGATTTCACCATTTGTTGGTTCAAGCCCTGCATTGGGCTCTCTGCTGATAGCTCGGAGCCTGGAGCCTGTTTCGGATTCTGTGTCTCCTCTGTCTCAGCTTTTCCCCTATTCATGCTTGCTCTCTCTCTCTCTCTCTCTCAAAAATAAACATAAAAAATTTTAATAAAAAAGAGAGAACAAACTGAAGGTTGGTGGAGGGAGGTGCGTGGGAGATGGGCTAGATGGGTGATTAGGAGGGCACTTATTACGATGAGCACTGGGTACTGTATGTAAGTGATAAATCACTGAATTTTACTCCTGAAACCAATATTGCACTGTATGTTAACTAACTAGAATTTAAATAAAAATTTAAAAGGAAAAAAGAAGTAAAAAGTTAATTTTAAAAAGATAAATGAAAGGTAAAGCATAAAAGGTCCATTTATTCTATGCATGTTCAACTCCACGTTTATCATTTAATCAACTTATATTTGCATCTGATCCACAGTAACGTGAAAATGTCAAACTATTTCACTGGATAATGCTACCTTATAATTAACATTGCTCGGCCCTTTTCAAAAATACTCCCTCAGGCCATTTTTCTTCTGATCCTTACAACAACAACGTCTGGTGGTACCAACAACAGGTATTACTACTGTCCCTGGTAGATGAGACACTTGTAAAGATGTGGAAGCTGAGGATTCACAAGTTAGAAGACTATGGAGAATCCCAAAGCTGTGTGAGATTTTTATCTCCAGGGCTTACAACAGAGTTTAGCACACAGTAAATACTGGATTTACATCCATATACAACCATGACCTAGGTCTACTACTCATAAGCCAGTATTTCTCTTTTCACATTGTCGCCCTGTCACCCTCCTCAGGGCGTACAGGGCTCAAGGCATGACTTGGAGCAAGGTGCATTGGGACTGTCATTTATTCATTTTCATGGCAAGAAATTCATTCAAAATACATTATGCTTACTGGAAGAAATGGGTGAAGATATTTTTATCAACAATATGGTTTGTCAAAAGAATACAATGCCTCCCAAAAGTGAGGCCAATACAGTAAAGCTAAAGCATCAAATTAATGGTTGTTTAGCTGAAGCTGTCACTCCCTTTAGAAGATATTTTTTTGAGAATGGATCATTACATCTTTTGCACTAGTCCACAGAGGAGGGTTGAAAATGTGTCTCCTATAGGGATGCTCCAACGATGGAATGAGGTACTGTTCAGAAAGTGCTGGGCGTACAGCCCTGGTCCATAAAGGTTTATTTGGTAAATTCAAATAAGTCTAATTCAAAATGACAAAATAAAAACTGTATCAACAGATCTTTAATCTTGAAGGACCTTGGCTCTGCAACCATAATTCTTTTATTAGTGTTTCATTATTCAGTTTTTAAAAGTGTTTACATCTTTTCCTTATGACTTTTATTATCATGCATATTATAAGGAATTTAGAAAAATAAAAAGAAAATAATAAAATAAGCTGTCTTATCCCAAACCAGAGATAACCACTATTAGGACTTTTGTTATTTTGTTTATATTCTATCTTACCTGAAAAAGGAAAAAAAAAGACAAACAAGACAAACAAGGGTGAGGACAAAAGCAAAGTAGGAACAAATTTAAAACCGATGCATGATGTGCTAAATACCTGGTCTTTGGGCCCCCTATTTTGGCTCTAACCCTTAGGACAGTCAACACAAAACAAAATAAATGTTAATTTCACACTTCACACTGTTGGTGACATTAAAAGCATAGGAATGGCTCAGGAGGTAAACAAGTATTCTTGGACTTAAAATTTAACAGGAATTTTCCCACAGGTTCCTCATAAAGACTACTGAACACTATAATGAACAACATATTGGGCCTTACCCCAGACCTGAGTTTCATAGGATCATCCTGCTTGACAAACCTAGAAATGGATTAATGGCATCACCTCAAGTAATTCTGCATTTCACTAATGCAATGCCTTCTGACACACAACTTTTTAATATAACTGGAGTCAGGAATGTACTTTAAAATATCTAGAATAGATAAGCACATGTATGTCCTTCAAGCCATTTCTATTGAAAGCCAACTCTCACATGAGATACTAAGCAGCAAGCATCATTACAATGCCTGGAGTACAATTTTTCTTTGTTGCCAGTTGAACAGAGAACCACATGTCCTACTAGAAAATGAAATTTAAGTGTCAGGACACTTACAAAGCCAAGCACCTAAATGCAAGGCACCCAGCCCCAGAAAGAGTACTACTATAACACCAGGATTCTCTCCAAAGCTTATTCTGAAGACTCTCCAGAATCTGGATTAAAATAAATCCTAATGTTAGCTTCAAAACAATCCAGAGAAAAGAGGTTAAAGGGGAAATGACTAGGGAACAAAAAATTAATTATTAATGAAATAAGACTGCCTACAATTTTGATAATTATTGAAGCTAATTGATGGGTATAGAGAGTTCATAATTTAAAAGTAAAGATAAAAATCTAATAGAGTATCCAATGAAAGCCTAACATTGTACAGGATTGGTCTTAACGTACTCTTTATGATAAACTATTTATGAGGATACAAAGGAACTTAAAATAAATATGCATATAGATTTTATAAATAATTATATATTTTATAAATACATATATCATATATATATTTTCACAAATACAAATATATACACACATACATAATATGAATCCTTCTTTTAAACCAATTATAAGCTTGGAAACACTGGCACACATAAAGTTAGACTTTTGAAAGTTTATAGGTACCTGTCTTCATTGCAATAATTAATTAACAGGGTCAGTCTCTAGTCTGGGCTCCTTGTAATTGCAAATAATAAAATGTACCTATTTATAAAAGAATAGTATCTTTGTGTTCTCTAAAATAGGCATTCAGCTCATTGAAAAGTATTATCAAATGCTTAAGAAACAAGGTAAAGGGAAAAGAGGTCAATCTAAATTTTTTTTTTCAGATTTATTAATCCATCTGGAAATATTTAAGACATTCTATATAAATAGTCTGGTAGTTAAGTCCATAAATTTTGGAGCTTTGATGCCTAAATTTAAATCCCAACTCTGTCACTGCCTGTGTAATCCTGGATATTCTTTCTGTGCCCCAATTTCCTCCCCTCTAAAAATGAGGGTAGAAGTAGTTATCTACCTGTTGGGTAAATGAGTGAATCCAGGTAGGTCCTTAAAAGAATGGTATAGTAATGGCTGATAAAGTTAGCTATATTAAGGATAATCATCACCATCATAATGATTGCTATTAATATTTTAACTAGTCTATCAGAAGTTGATTCCTACTGATGTTTACGCCAGTGGTTCCTTACTGGGCAGGTTATGAGACCTTAAATTATCAGGGCTATATGCTGAGTTCAATTAGATTAGCTCACAACTGGTTTTTGTTCATGGGTTCAAAGGCCAAGGTGAGATTAATAAAACCTGAAAGCAACTCCTGGTTTAAGAAGGTGGCAATAATGAGTATCTAAATCCTGACTGCTCTTAGTGTAAAATCACTGGCCTAAAATACCCACATTTAGATTTTTAGTTGTGAATCAGTTTGGACAAAAGGTCAATAAATCAATAATTTGTGGAAAACACATGGTCACTTTTTTTTAAGAGAGTTCAGTTGTACTATGGGTCTGCCAGGTGAGTGACATCACTTCCTAAGCTGATTTTCAGGTGCACAACCACAACGACTGTGTGAGATGGACCCCTAAAGATGAAAGAGCACACCTTCATAGGAGTCAGAAAAATCCTCAGAAGGGAAAGGCAGGAAGGTCACACTACACCAGCAAGAGTGTTGTAATTTGGCCTAATTCCCAAAATATGACTATTTGTCCCCTCTAGGGACTCTAGTCTTCCATGTCCTCACACCCCCAAGGAATTTGGCGAGGTTATAGTCAATAAAAAATAAACAAGAGGATATATATCAAGAGGATGTCAATATCAACATACCATTTGTCTATCAAGAGGATTACTCTTAAAATGCCTGGATAAAAGGTACACTTGATGACTGTAAACAGCTATTTGCCAGTGGAAAAAACACACTGTATTGTGAAAATCCAAGCTGAGATAACTCCTGTTCTCACCAGCTGCTTAGTTCTTTGTAAACTCTTAACAGGAAAGGCAGGGACCATCCTAGGAATAAAACAGCCTAGAAAGCAGGATAGTTTAAAATTTTTTAAAAATGACTGCAAAATTGCCACTGTTCCACCTCTATATTAAACAACATGGGGGTATCACCTCCCCTGGCTTAGCACCAAGGTCTGGGAGAAGCCCTCCCCAGAAGTGACTGTTGAGGTTATACATACTTCTGGCTTATAGCATACAACTGCCCAAAATACAGTGGTTATGTAGTTGGGAGTGACAGATTCCTCATCTAAGGGCTGGATGTTATGTTAAAAAGCATCAGAGTTCCAGAAAATCAAATATGATATCCACCCAGTGGGGTTTATGACTCTGGAGAAAATCAACTTATGAGGATCTATCAGACATTTAAGAATGTCCTATGAGGTTTAAAACTGCATGAGAAAGTAAATTATGAAGGGGAAAAAAAAAACCCAAAACAGCAGGGCAGAAAATTTAAAACATATGAGGTGTAAATGTGGGTTGTCAAGAGCTAGAATTACCAAGAAGAGAAAGTTAAAAAATTAGGAAAAGACTTCTAAAAATCCCAGAAAATAAGCAATGCAAACAAACATGCACAGATAGATGGATATAAACATAATTTGACACTGGTCATCTAGTATACAACAAGAAAGTGTGAATAAAATGATTTTCAAAACAAGCACAATTTTAAGTCATTTAAAAAACTGAAGTTTGACTTAAGAAATACCAAACACAGAAATTGATACGTAAAAAGTAAAAAATTAAAGTAACTAAGGTTAAGAATTGTCAGGAAACAAAGAGAAGGTAAATGGTTTTAAACTGTAATCCTACTGACTCACCTAAGAGCAGCCAAAATGGTAACTATTAACCATTAAAAAGTTCCTGGGGCGCCTGGGTGGCGCAGTCGGTTAAGCGTCCGACTTCAGCCAGGTCACGATCTCGCGGTCCGTGAGTTCGAGCCCCGCGTCGGGCTCTGGGCTGATGGCTCAGAGCCTGGAGCCTGTTTCCGATTCTGTGTCTCCCTCTCTCTCTGCCCCTCCCCCGTTCATGCTCTGTCTCTCTCTGTCCCAAAAATAAATAAACGTTGAAAAAAAAAATTAAAAAAAAAAAATTAAAAATAAAAAGTTCCTCACTGGGGGCCACTCTGTAGAATGTTCCCTGTCAGCCCATCTGAGTTTCTCAAATTCACTTCACAAGCCGGGGGGGGGGGGGGGAAGCAGAAACTCAGCAAAGAAACTTCCAGCTAACATTGGTTGAGTCTGTCACTTCCTGATTTTTTTTTCCCCAAAGACACTATCACCATCTCTCCATCACCATCTCTTCTACCACTGTATTTCATATGTGAGGCTTTTTATGATTTCCATAATTATGTTCTTGAAATCTACAGGTAAAGTAGGCTGCAGTTTGACAAGTAAAACATTGAAGTGTCGTTCATAATATTTCAATGAGGTATACACTAACAACCACAAAAGACTCCTGTTCCAAAGACTCAATTCAATTCAACAAATATTTATTCAGGCTCTACCATAAAATGCTTTCAGGAAGGAAGGCTTTCACTGGCTTTAAATCCTTGGCCCAATTAGATGAGAAGAATACCAATCCCTCTGAAGAGTCTCAAATCCAAGGGTTTCCTGTTTGTGTGGTTCCTAAATAGAAGTCCAACATTTTCCCTAAGTATCTCTTATCTCCCAAAACACCTCTAATTCACTTTTTAAAAACACTGATTTGAATATTAATTATAGATCAAAGGTAAAAACAGCACTTCCTAGAAAGCCCAGATACAACATACACACACACACACACACACACACACTTCATTTGCATACAGACTGACCACAGAGTTCTGCTTCTAGGAACTTAACAGTAAATAATGGGACAGATCATTCTTTCACATCATTCAGTGCCAGGCACTGTTTTAGACATCTGACATATAAGAGTAGGGGTGGGGAGGACAAGCAATCACTGCCCAAATGGTGTTTATACTCTTAGGTGATTTACTGGAACTTACTTACTTTATCTAATAAAGATGCTCCTGAAACTTTGTGTGTAAATAACATTTTCTCAATCAAAACATATTTTAAGTTAATAAAGACAACTCTACAGTATTTAATACATGCAAAGTCTTCTTTCGGAAAAGAAAGGGCTTTTGGTGAAAAATGGACTTATCAAGATGACACCCACACATATATTTAAAACACTCAGTTTTTTAATATTTCAGGTTTCTAAAGAACACTATTGAGAACTGAACAAGAACAGAGTGAAATTTTACTTTTAAGAAATTATTCTATGGAATTTTCTTATAGATTTATAGTATTGTATGTTTTTCATACTGCTTTTTAAAAGACGAAAATGGGGTATCTGGGTGGCTCAGTCGGTTAAGCATCCAGCTTCGGCTCAGGTCATGATCTCACAGTTCATGGGTTCAAGCGCCGCATCAGGCTCTGTGGTGACAGCTCAGAGCCTGGAGCCTGCTTCAGATTCTGGGTCTCCCTCTCTCTACCCCTTCCACACCCATGTGTGCTCTCTCTTTCTCTCTCTCTCAACCAAAAAAAATCAATATTAAAAAATAAATAAATAAAAATAAAAGATGAAAATGAATGTGGTTATACAGAGAAACTATCAGGCCAGTGCTTATTGAAAAAAAGCAGGAAAGTGGAAATTGTTAATTTTTTTTTCAATTTTATTATTTGTTCACTGTGTACTTGCTAGATATATTTCATATGCAGTCTACCCAATAATGAATTTCAGTATTGGTTATCAAGTATAACAGTTCATTCTGCACCTTGTTTGCTTCAATTCATTTTTCTCTTTATTTTTTTTTAAATGTTTATTTATTTATTTCTGAGAGACAGAGACCGAGCACGAACAGGGGAGGAGCAGAGAGAGAGGAAGACACAGAATCTGAAACAGGCTCCAGGCTCCGAGCTGTCAGCACAGAGCCCGATGCGGGGCTTGAACTCACAGACTGTGAGATCATGACCTGAGCCAAAGCCGGACGCTAAACCGACTGAGCCACCCAGGGGCCCCTCATTTTTCTCTTTAAACACAGAGCAAAAATACCTCAAAACCTAAGTATTTATATTTTTCAATTTGAAAAAAAGCAAAGAATCCCTATAAAAACTATAATCTAATATTAAGAATATTATAGACAATATCAAAATATTAAAAGACAATATTAATCTTAGGAATATTAACAAATTCCAATAAATATATTATATATGTAAGTGGGAAAAATCTGCCAAGTTATACGCATGAAGATGTGAAAAACAAAAACAAAAATTGACTGGCTCCTACATAGCCAGTAGTAGGGGCCAGGTGAAACATACTGTGATAAACCCATATGCCAGATCTAGTCAGACATTAAAAAGTGGTGTCCTAAGCATTCTTTCTTATATTTATAGAGGAAGATACTGAATTAAAAGAATGATCTTATGAGTTGTGACTACAAGATGGTCAGGTAAAACTCCCAAGAGGCTGCCAACACTCAATCACACATATTTAGTATTTGTAAGAATCTGCAGCCTTATGAGAAAGAAAGAACATAAAAAATGCACTTGTCTTTAGTATAGATACAAAAGGGATTCACCTATCTTAGGAGCTAAAGAAATTCAAAATCCAATCAAATGATCAATCTCGGTAGGAATCTAAGCCTTTCCAGCATACAGAAGTAACAGATAAATTTTATCTAGGGGTGTAAGATACAAGACCACCCACCACCCCTTCCCTAAAGTTATGGCATCACTGACAGAAATAGAGTTCTGTAGTAATGATTAACAAAACCCCCAAGAATCCAACCCAAAAAAAAGCAGTGGGGGTTAAGCAACCTTAATCAAGCCAGAAAGATAATGGAAAAAAATGTATATGAGAAGGGAATTCCACAAATTGTGTGGATCAAATAATTATTTCAGAAGTGAAAAAGTATCTTTTAAACATGAGAGTATTTGAAATTAAATATTGAAGTCTTTGAGAATCAAAACTATAATATCAATATTTTTGTGCATATTATATACATATAATTAAGCAATTAATTTTGGTGTATGTGTATAACATTGGAACAAACAGGAACTTAAACTTTACCATATTTACAAGTTTCATTCACTTGATATATAAGAATTACTTAAAGGCATATAAAGATTTATCAAGCAGGTGATTGCAGTATTTAAAGGAAATCAAATGTATTAAATTTAGAAGTGCAATTTAAAATGTCTGAAAGAATCTAAATAATTGGGTTTGTAAAAGATACTAATAATTCTTCAAAGGTTCTTAAGTGTGACTATTAAAATCTGCGAAGTTTCCCTTGCCTTCGGCAACGTGTCTAGTAAGAAGACATGCTTGCTACGGCCAGGGTCAAAGAGGTTGCTGCCTGTGTTCTCCTCTAGAATTTTGATGGTTTCCTGTCTCACATCTTTCATCCTGTCTTTCATCCATATTGTGTATGATGTAAGAATGTGGTCCAGTTTCATTCTTCTGCATGTCACCATACAGTTTTCCTAACACCGTGTTAAAGAGACTGTCTTTTTTCCATTGGATATTCCATCCAGCTTTGTCAAAGATTAGTTGGCCATATGTTGTGGGTCCATTTCTGGATTTTCTATTCTGTTCCACTGATCTGTGTGTATGTTTTTGTGCCAGTACCATATTGTCTTGATGACTACAGCTTTGTAATAAAGCTTAAAATCTGGAATCGTGATGCCTCCAGTTCTGTTTTTCTGTGTCAGGATTGCTTGGCTATGTGGCATCTTCTCTGGTTCCATACAAATTTTAGGATTGTTTGTTGGCAAGGGAAACAAAAGAAGACATGAACTATCGGGACTTCATCAGGATAAAAAGCTTCTTCACAGCAAAGGAAACAACGAACAAAACTATAAGGCAGCCTATGGAATGGGAGAAGATATTTGCAAATGACATACTGGATAGAGGGTTAGTATCCAAAATCTATATAAAGAACTTATCAAACTCAACACCCAAGAAATAAACAACCCAGTTAAGAAATGGGCAAAGATGTGAAAAAGACATCTAAAGGCTAACGTCTGTTAGCCATGAAAAGATGCTCAACATCACTCATCATCAGGGAAATACAAATCAAAACCATGATGAGATACCACCTCACACCTGTCGGAATGGCTAAAATTAACAACACAAGAAACAACAGGTGTTAGCAAGGATGTGGATAAAGGAGAACCCTCTTGCACTGCTGCCAGGAATGCAAACTTGTGGAGCCATTCTGGAGAACAGTATGGAGGTTTCCCAAAAAACTGAAAACAGGGGCACCTGGGTGTCCCAGTTGGTTAAGCTTCCAACTATGACTCAGGTCATGATCTCACAGTTCATGAGATTGAGCCCCACATCAGGCTCTGTGCTGATAGCTCAGAGCCTGGTGCCTACTTCAGATTCTGTGTCTCCCTCTCTCTCTGCCCCTCCCCTGCTTGTTCTCTATCTCTCTCTCTAATATAAACACTTAAAAATTAAAAAAAAAAAAAAAAGCTAAACTAAAAACAGAACTACCCTACAATCTAGCAATTGTACTATTAGGTATTTACCCAAAGGATACAAAAATACAGATTCAAAGAGGCATATGCACCCCAATGTTTACAGCAGCATTATCAACAATGGCCAAACTATGGAGAGAGCCCAAATGTCCACCAACTGAATGGATAAAGAAGATGTGATGTATACATATACTATGGAATATTACTCAGCCATCAAAAAGAATGTAACCCACCTATGTAATGACATGGATGGAGCTAGAATGTATTATGCTAAGTAAAATAACTCAAAGAAGGACAAATACCATATGATTTCACTCATACATGGAATTTAAGAAGCAAAACAAATGAGCACATGGGAAGGGGGGATAAAGAGAAAAGAGGGAAACAAACTGCAAGAGACTCTTAAAGATAGAGAACAAACTGAGGGTTGATGGACGGAGGTGGGTGGGGTACGGGCTAAATGGGTGATGGATATTAAGGAGGGCACTTGTGATGAGCAATGGGTGTTGTACGTAAATGATGAATCACTAAATTCCTCTCCCAAAGCCAATGTTGCAATGAATGTTAACTAAAATTTAAATAAAATCTGCTCAACACTAAAAAAAAGTATAAATTACACTAGATACACTAGAAAGATTAATATCTTAACCTGTAACTTTAACAACTTGAATATTAAATTCTAAAACCAAAATAAAGATCTGAAAAGTCTTTTCTCCACACAAAAACTACCCCCAAAGGCATTTTATATTTAAAAACTGACATAGAAAGACATACAATCAAATTGCCAAGATAAGGAAACACCTAAGTGTCCATCAATGGATGAATGGATAAAGAAGATGTGGAATATATACAAAACGGATTACTCAGCCAAAAACGAAGGAAATCTTGCCATATGCACAAACATGCATGACCTTTAGGATATTAAGCTAAGTGAAGTAAATCAAACAGAAAAAGACAAATACCATATGATTTCATTTACATGTGGAATCCAAACAACCAGTCAAACAAACTCATCAATACAGAGAACAGATGGGGGGTGATTATCAGAGGGGAAGGGGTTGGAGGATGAATAAAATGGGTAAAAGGGATCAATTCTATTTGTCTAGGTGACAAATGGTACCTAGACTTACTGTGGTGATCATTTTGTAATGTATGATAATATTGAATCATTATGATGGACACCTGAAACTAGTATGTTACATACTAATTTTATCACAATAAATTAATTAAAAGAAAAAAATAAACTATGTGGTTGTGATAGTTATAGTAAATATAGAGTAAAAATTGTGAGTTTAGACACTTTCTCTGTTCTATCTCTATAAAAATTGATTAGGAAGAGACATCCAAGAGTCATCCAAAGAGATGCTGCATTCCTATGTTCACTGCAGCATTATTCACACAATAGCCAAGACACAGAAACAACCTGAGTGCCCATCAGTGGAAAAATGAATAAAGAAAATAGGATGGATACACACACGAGTGCACATACATGCGCGCGCGCGCGCACACACACACACACACACACACACACACACACACACACACAGAGGAATATTTTTCCACCATAAAAAAGAAGGAAAGCCTACCGGTTGCAACACATGGATGGTCCTTGAGAACATTATGCTAAGTGAAGTAAGTCCAAGGAAGACAAATACTCTATGATTTCACTCACAGGCAGAATCTAAAAAAGTTTAACTTCATAGAAACAGAGAACACAGTGGTAGTTGCCAAGGGCTGTGGGGTGGTTTGAAATGGGGAGATGTTGGTAAAAAGGTACAAACTTCCAGTTATGAGATGAGTAAGTTCTGGGAATGCAATGTAAAACATGGTGATTATAGTTAACAATCATGTACTGTATACTTCAAAGTTGCTACAAAGTAGATCTTAAATATCCTCACTATAAAATAGATTGCAATTATGTGAGGTGATGGATGTATTAAGTAATCTTATTGTGGCAATCATTTTGAAATGTATACAGGAATCAAGTCATTACATTGTATACCTCAAACTTACACAATGTTATGTGTCAGTTATGTCTCTATAAAGTTGGGAGGGAAAAATAAACCAGAAAAAAACATAGTATCAGAAGAAAAGAGCAAATAAATCACACAGAAGTTATGATGAGCATCTTCTCTTGTAGAAAAAAAGTCTGATACTAAAATACTTTAAATCTGAGTAGTATGATCCATTTAGAGGCTTAACTGAATTTCTCACCTTTCCTCCAGTGAACCTGGCATATTAGTTTCCTGTCACTGCTATAACAAACTACCACAAAATTAGTTTTTAAAAACATAAATTTATTCTCTTCCATTTCTGGAAATCAGAAGTCCAAAGTCACTTTCCTTGGGCTAAAGTCAAGGTGCGGTTCCCTCTGAGCTCCTAGAGGAGGATCATTTCTCTCACTTTTTGAGCTTTGAGCTTTCAGTGTTGACTGTATTACTTGGTTCCTGACCCCTTCCTTGCATCAGTCCAACCTTTTGTTTCTGTGGTCACATCTCCTACCACTACAACCCTTAATTCTCTTGCGTATGGACCCCAGCATTCCTTACCTCTTGACCCATTTCCTCCAACTTCAAAGTCAACGATAGGGTATAGAGTCCCTCTCGTGGTTAGAATTTTCCTGCTTAAGTCTCATCTGTCTGACCTAACCTGGGAGATTCACCACTTTTAAGGACCCATGTGATTGGATTGGGCTCACCCAGTTAATCCAGGATAGTCTCCCTGTCTCAAAATCCTTAACTTAATCACATCTACAAAATAACTTTTGCCATAACATATGCAAATTCCAGGGATTAGAGTGTGGACATCTCTGAAGGTCATTATTCAGCCTATCAAACATGGTAATTTTGTAGTTTTCAAAATAAAAGAAAAACAATTAAGTAATTGAATTGTAAAGTTATAATTTTCCATGTGGGGAAAATTCTAAACACAAATGATTATACAAAATCAAGTTCCTTTTCAAGTGGCTTTAGACCCATTGACTTGTGTTATTTTTCAGAAGCCAGGATATTCAACATTATAATTTCTGAACCTATAATTCTTAATATTACTTCAGCAACATATTTATCAACAGAAACCAACTGAAGAGTAATAGGTATAATATGCATTTGCTTCATCCAGTCTATGCCTGGATATTTTCATCCTAAGAAAATAGGAGCTATAGCCTACACTCTGTTATCTTGGGACACTACAATTTCCAAAATTTTATCTCCCTTATTTGCCTACCTGTTTTTTAAATAGAAAGCAAGTTTTCAGGGCACCTGGGTGACTCATTCAGTTAAGTGTCCAGCTTTGGCTCAGGTCATCATTTCACGGTTCCAGAGTTCCAGATCTGCGTCAGGCTCTGCTCTGACATTGTGGAGCCTGCTTGGGATTCTCTGTCTCTCCCTCTCTCTTTGTCCCTCTCCCATTTGTGTGCATGCTCTCTCTCAAAAATCAACTTCAAAAAAAAAAAGAAAAGAAAGAAAGAAAGAAAGAAAGAAAGAAAGAAAGAAAGAAAGAAAAGTTTTCTAAGTAATCAAGAGCATTTGTGCACAATATTTCTCTCTTTTTTTTCTAACCACGTTATTTTCTCCAGCACCCAGAATATAATAAAGTACAACTCGAAACAATGATAATGCTATCCTTCTGCATGTAAGTCAGTGTATTTTGCCTCTGTAATGGTTGCCATGGGCGCTGAAGCTTCAAGGAAGGCCTTTCCTGTTTACCTATTTGGATTAATAAAGGTATTATGAAGTACCAAAATAAGCAAAATTATTTGCTGTTTGACACAATAAACATGTACTTATCTATCACAGTATCTTGATTTACATTGGTTGGAGAATGTAGACTTTAAATTACTTTAGATATTACATTCAAAGTGGGATCTAATGAATTAGTTAAATAAAATCAATTCTAAATGTTGGTTGTGTGTTCATCTTTAAGTTATACAAAAACTTCTGATCACAGAGGATAACATTCAAACCAAAGTAAGCTTTATATTTGTTTCTGTTTTTAGCTCAAGACTCCATTTAGAAAAGTTGCTCAGTGACATGGCCAATATATATAATCGGATGACTCTTTCCATGAAATAAATTCTAGATGTAAGTTTTGCTTTTATCTTTAAATGTACAAGGATTTTTGGCTAAAAGACAATAAAATGTTTGCCCAAAGAAAAGTTTTTCTTTCTGTTTTTGTTTGTTGTTTATTTTTAACTTAAAACTCCATAGTTTTTATTGGTAAACATCCACTCAAAAGGAATTCTAGAACAAAAACATCAATAGGAGGGTCCTGGATAAGTGGGCATATATGATCATTCCATTTAACGTAGTGTATTAACTCAGATCCACTCTACCAGTGGATCTACTTTTGATCCCTATTTTTACCAAAGAATTGAATAAAAGCAAAGATCATGCAAGATCTGGTCTTTTATTCTTTGAAAATGTATTCAAGCTATTGGCTATACTTAATTATTCTAAAGATCTCCATCCCAGGGTGACAACAGTTCATTCTACATCAATAAATAAAATTAAGGTCTGTCACAGAGAAGGGGTAAAAGCCTTCTTGTATAGGAACTACTCTGAAGCTAGTCAATTACTTCTTAGCACTGGTTATTTGGTAGAGAAGAGCTAGGCATGAACAACTCACCTTACTACTCCTGAAACAACAACTGATGGGTCCTACTAGTTAAAGATGAATTATCTCAAGATAAGGCTTACAAAGGACAGTACTTGACTAACAGATATGTAATAAATTCAGATTTCTACTATGGCTGGACAGGTCTGCTGCCTTTTGGTCAGCCAAGGGACTACTGGGAAGTCATATCAAAAGAGAATTCTCTTTGTAATTCATCCAATGTATTAAAGCTGCAAAAGTTCCAAATCTATCAAAAAGAGGCAACATTTCAGGCACCCTTCTCATCCATTAGGAATGAGTAACTACTACACACTTCCCAATAGTCTACAAGAGAAGTGTTGGCCTTAGTCCTGAACACAAGCAATGCAAAAGAGTGCAAGGCAAGTCACAATCTGGCATAGCCAGCAGGACTTACATGAAAGAAAACCTCCACGTGGCCTGTGATTACTCATGCTCAACCAGCGGGAATGAGTTTACCTCTGGGTGTGTTCATTCACAATTGATCAAAAAATAAGCAAACAAACACATAAAATTTATAGAAAGAGAAAATATATCTGCAAAGCATAATCCTTAGCATAGGGCAATCCAAATACTTCTCAAATGAAAAACAACCACTGAAAGGCACTTTCTTAAGAATCTTGAGTTATTTTCTCAGAATCTCCTCAGAATCAATATAGTATTCAAGAAGAAATGATTCACTGATTGACACTGGTGGCTAATATTCTTTATATCCACTAGTCTTGAGCCACACTGATCAATACATGGTCTTAACATAATTATTTCTTCCAAGACACCTCAGTGCCCATATCTCCCTGGAAAAAAGTATTGTGAACCAAGGTAGGCCAATTTAATCAAACAAGTTAATTAATCATTAACTTTTTGGAAAAGTAACAGTGGTGTCTGAAAATTTAAAGATGGGTAAGGAATAACTATTCCCATATCCTCTTACCAGAGTATAATAAAAGCAAATTCCTAACCTAATTCTGCTACACAGATATTTACTTAAAAAAAAAAAGAGGTGGGGTGTCTGGGTGGCTCAAGTCGGTTAAGCCAACTCTTGGTTTTGGCTCAGGCGTGATCTCAAGGTTTGTGAGTTGCAGCCCTGCGTCAGGCTCTGCACTGTCAGGGCTAGGGATTCTGTCTCTCTGCTTCTCTCTGCCTCTCTCTTTCTCTCTCTCTCTCTCTCATACACATACACACACACACACACACACACACACACACACTCACACACAAAATAAATAAACTGAAAAATTTTTTGAAATTAAAAAAGAAGACATATTAGTACAAGGGTGAGGTTTGTCTTAAAATATTTTGGCCATTCGGATATCTGTAATGACCCTAATATCCCCAATAAGAGTCCATCTTTGGGGCGCCTGGGTGGCGCAGTCGGTTGGGCGTCCGACTTCAGCCAGGTCACGATCTCGCGGTCCTTGAGTTCGAGCCCCGCGTCGGGCTCTGGGCTGATGGCTCGGAGCCTGGAGCCTGTTTCCGATTCTGTGTCTCCCTCTCTCTCTGCCCCTCCCCCGTTCATGCTCTGTCTCTCTCTGTCCCAAAAATAAATAAACGTTGAAAAAAAAAAAATTTTTAAAAAAGAGTCCATCGGGGCGCCTGGGTGGCGCAGTCGGTTAAGCGTCCGACTTCAGCCAGGTCACAATCTCGCGGTCCGTGAGTTCGAGCCCCGCGTCGGGCTCTGGGCTGGTGGCTCGGAGCCTGGAGCCTGTTTCCGATTCTGTGTCTCCCTCTCTCTCTGCCCCTCCCCCGTTCATGCTCTGTCTCTCTCTGTCCCAAAAATAAATAAAAATGTTGAAAAAAAAATTAAAAAAAAAAAAAAGAGTCCATCTTTAATGTTGCTTACACTAATTATCAGTATAGGAGTGGGTATCTTGCCACTAATAAGAGAAGCATTGTAGTGGTGGTCTCCAGAATGACTAGATTTCTAGCTGACCACTACCTGGGATGTGAATTCCAGATGAAGGAAGTCTTCCAGACTAAGGAATAATTTAAACACACACGTAAATAACATCACACAGTCAGAGCTGAAGTGTCTTTAAGTAAATTTCAATGAACATAATAGGAATCTTAACATTTCCCCCTCCCCCACATCATTCCAAATTCTCTGTACAAACCTACAGCCATCCCAGCCCTCTCTGTTCCCAGGATTAGCTATAGTGAAGGGAATAATATATTGAGGGATTTGCTTTCTACTTAGTAGTTATGAGACTTGGAGCGAATGATTTAGCCTCCCTAGTTTCCTCATCCTTAAAGTGGAAATAAAATGTCTATCACAAAGGGCTACTATGAAAATCAGAGATGACAAATGAAAAAAAAAAAAAAAAAAAAAAAAGCCAAGATACAGGCAGGCACACAGAGTACATGCCAGGAAGATTTTGTTCCTGGAGGCTCCGCTCTGCCAGCCATTGTTACCATGAGGCCCAGAACCTTGCAGAGCATAACCCAATGCTCCTGGGACAAGCTCTTCCTAAAACTCTCACATCAAGTCATCCTGGAGTTGCTCCTTGAACCTCTCATCTGTGACTGTGAAAACTTCCAGTGAGAACTACTCAACTTATAAAAAGCCACCTCCTAGACCTCTCCCCACTGCTATACGCGAGTTATAGAGTAGGACCATTCCTGCTAACTCCAACCGCAGGTGGTCAGAGTTTCACTGTCACTGTCCTCTCCTGATCTCTGGTCCACTAGTCTCCTAATCCCACAGGCCTTGCCTACTATAGCCTGCTCAGGTCTATTCATCACCACGGATTAGAAGTCATCACCCAAGCTTAACTACCACCCCTCCAACCCCACCATTTCCCCCTACTCTTTCCTGCTTTTGACAATAGCAAAAGCTACAGTTGTTTGCCCTAGACCACTGATTTTGGTCAAGGGGCCTTGAGCCCCAGCATCACTGAGGGTCTAACTGGACTAACCAATCTCTAAACAAATACAACTCTGTAAGTCACACATGTTCTTAGGGGCAGCTTTCCATATCCAGGGTGCAAACCAAACCTTTCAAAGGCACTGAGTGCAAAGACTATACAGATGGTTCCTCGTGGCCAGTAGACTTCACTTTTCTGTAAAATGGGAAACATTCTCCTGTCCCACCCTAATAATCTATTTTCTTTAACAAACAAATCACCCTTAGATGTCTTCAATTCCTCCTATACCCTATGCCAGATGCCCTGGAGTCCTTATGTATGTTCCTCCCTGAAGGCTGGCCATGATATCCCAGCACTTTGAGAAGGATGTAGCCAGTTGGAGGTATTATAAGAACTCCTGGTCCCTCCCAAGATGCCTTGCCAGACCATGAGCAAGCCTAATGCCATTTCTCAAAAAATAAGGAGTTAAAATATGGGGGAAAAAATGTTCATGTTTAATGGATAAAAACATTGAGACACAATGTCATGAATAAATATTTGACCTGGCCTAATTCAATCCATTTTTAAGGTCTCTGGAACTTAATTCAAGCACCTGAACTAGAACTGAAACCCTGGTCTCTATTCTGGCAATAGTTATCCATTCAAGACCTAATGATAGTTCCATAATTATTCACTAGTTACTATATCATTAAGTATGACTTATTTAGACAAGCTAGGAAAAGGTTTAGATTTTTTGGTATTTTCAAAACTGACAGTTTAAAAATCTTTAATAACACTTTAACCTATTGGTTTAATGTTTTTTCTTTTAATTTTTTTTAATGTCTATTTATTTTTGAGAGAGAGACAGACAGACAGAGCATGAGTGGGGGAGGGGCAGAGAGAGAAGGAGACACAGAATCCGAAGAAGGCTCCAGGCCTGATGCAGGCCTAGAACTCACGAACCATGAGATCATGACCTGAGCCGAAGTCAGACACCCAACCAACTGAGCGACCCAGGCACCCCCAAAATTTTTACTTAAGTCAACTTAAAACATTTACAAAACATACATGAAAAGCAAACTGAATTAATGGTACATGGATTTCATATTTGAATACATTGTTGTCTCATTTGACGTGCAAATATGTTTTTGTCTACAACATATCAAATCAGGCTTTAATTATATTCAGATTCTTTTTATTTCATTTTTTATGAAAAAGTAAAGAGACTCAAATCTTTATTTAACATATTTAATACTCTTTTCACTGGATCTTAACTGTATTATTTTGTGACGAACCTTGTATGCTGAAACAAGCTTCAAATGCTCAAGGTATGGCTTTTCTCCAACAATCTGAACAAACAAAAGATACCTAAAATTTTTTTTACCCAAATAAGTTAGACAAGTTTCCTGCTAATAAAAACTATGTTTCTTTTATTAACATAACAATGTACTTGTCTATAGAGCTTTAGATTATCAATACCATTTATTAGGCACATTTATACCTTTTGCTCAATATTTTCATTATCACATTCATACTTTTCATCCATTTGATGATACATACGTACAAAAAAGTGACTGCTGACAATTAGGGAAGGTGGAAATCAGAATTTTTTGAAATTATGCCTAAATACAAGCAAATTCAACAAATTCCTCATCAGTCAGTGCCTTAGACTAAAAGCCAAAGAACCAGGGAAGGGTACATATTTTTTTCCCTTTTCACCAAAAAGTTGAACAAAATTCCTACATGATCACATATTTGAAAATCTAATCTTCATATTTGCCAACACTGCTAAGCTGCTGTATCAACTGACTAGCTTTAGCCAAATAAAACCTTTGTGCAACTTTGGAAGAAACTTCTACACAGGAAACTGTAAATTTTGACAGGCAAAACTGTGTCTTAATATGTGGTGTTTTTACACCAATTTCTTATACTCTATGACTATCTAAAATACATGCTATTTCATAATGGCTGTAGGCGTAATATAATCAAAGGTTTTGTTTACTTAATTATCTCTTTTCTGTGTGAGACTAGAGAGTAAGATCCAACATAATGTGGTTCCTCTGCTGCAAAGTTACTTCAAGTGGTGCTGTCATTGTTGGTTTTTAATGGTAGAAAAATATTTGGTTGACAATATCAGAGAAATTCCTGGGGGAAATTTCACATATTCTTTTAGATGGAAAAAAAACTGAATATATGGGAGCAAAATAACCACTTTCTCTGTTTCTAATTTCTATCAATACCAAAAAATTGATGCACATTTTTTGTTTTGTGTTCTACCATATTTCAACATTAAAAAAGATTTTAAGAAATTGAAATCTCATTTTCAAAACCTCCCTAGAATAATGCTGAGGAAATTAAAAGGTGTGCACAATCTTTAAAAACACTCCTTTGCGGGGAGGGAAGGGTGGCACTTGGGTGGCTCACCTGATTAAACATCCAACTCTTGGCTTCAGCTCAGGTCATGAACTCATGGGTTCATGAGTTTAAGTCTTGCACTGCAGAGTCTGCTTGAGATTGTCTCTCTTCCCTTCTCTCTGCCCCTCCCCCCACTTGCTCTGTCTATCAAAATAAATAAATAAACTTAAAAAAAAATCACTCCTTTCTTTCACCTCTATTTCCACATTTGGACTTAGATCTTTAAGATGAATCAAGGTGACTATAAAGGGTCAGAAGTCAAAAATATTAGTTATGCCCAACACAGAAAAACGAAGCAAACAAATATAAAAATAAAACAAAGAACTCTCATGTTATGATCAACTCCCATGAACTTCATTTTATCCACCTCTAATCGAATTTGGGTCCAGCCTTGCTATCTTGATCATACCAGTTTCTTGGTGTAGCTTGAGAACTTATTCAATGTTTCCAGTCTAAATCACATACACATTTCATATAATTATCTCTTCTACTCTTCTTTAAAAGATGGATGGATACTTACTGATTGTGGTTGTCTAAAGGTTTTATAATGGAGCATGGAATTCCATGAGAGGTAAGTGGTAGTTAGTGAAACGATTTTAAAAACACTTGGGATTGGCTCAGCAAAACTGCTAACTCAGTTTTTTCCTAGTAAACCTGCCTCTCATCCCCTCTACATCATCAGATGTAACAACTTAGAAAATAATCCCTGGATGCTAGTGTGATAGCAAAATGCAATCCCCCAGAGTCATTTCCAAGTCCCTTCTTCCTCCTATCAAGGGTAGATTTGCAAAGAAATTTTCGATTTCAGTCTTGAGGAAGAATTAAGAATCATTATGTTGCCAAATACTATACCCTTACCTATTTTATTTCCCTTTTTTTCCAAATGAAATATCATTGGAATTACACTTGCAATTGAAAAGGAATTAAATCAACTTCTTATCAAAAATAATAAAAAGCAATGAAGATGTGCTATAGTTTTATCAGCGTGTGCTTTTACATTTAGCAATAATCAAATTACTCCTTGAGGAATTCTGAGAGATTGAAATTTCAGAAGCAGTTACAAAATGCAGGTACTCTAAGATATGCCCTATTATACAGGGCAGAGGAAAAATGTTATCAAAGCCTTACATTTATACTGCTTTTTAACACTATAATTTTATTTATATGTTAACGTAAGAATAAAATAATAAAGTACATATTTCTTTTGCTATCAAGACAGTATGCTGTCTGTAAAGTCTTAGAATACCAATAATACTATTTAATTTATTATACACTTATTTGCCAGGCAGTATATTTAATTCTTTATATATACTATCCTTAATCTTCAAAGTAATCTTAGATAAATTGTAACCATACATTCAAAGGTACGAATTTGTTTGTACTGTCCAGTAATGTCATTAAGTCATTCATGCATAAACTGAAGACCTGTATACAATCACCTCACAAAAAAAAAAAAAAAAAAAGTAATAATAATTACCAAATAAAGGTTTAGATCTCCCTTAATAGCTGTGATAGGAGTCTCTTGATATGGACCAACACATTTATTAAGTATGGGGCAAATTTTCAAACCTTACTAATAATTTTCCAGCCCCATACCTACCGCCAACTCCCACTCCCACACACACTATAGATTTCACAGAAAATTCTTTCAGATTTATCTCAATCCTGGATCTAAAGGCCCACATTACTTCATATATTGTCAAAATAACCAATCATCCAATTCTTAGAATATTCTAAAATATCTTGTACTCTATAAAATATTATAGAATATTCCCCTTGTGGGGTGCCTGGCTGGCTCAATCAGAAGAGCATATAACTTTTGATCTCAGGGTTGTGAATTCGAGCCCCATACTGGGGATAGAGATTACTTAAATAAATAAAATTTAAAAATTATATACATTCTTGTGAAAACTGTTAAATAGCATACCCCTATAAGAAAAGGTTTTCACTTCTGCACATTGATATAAAATATAAAGCAGAGTTTCTCTTTGGATTATGAGCTATGTAATGAGGCCTCACTTTTTGCAGCCTATAATACACAGAGAAAACAATATTTCAGCATCTGAAGGCTATACATGGAAAAGTACACTTTTAAAAATATTATATAAAACACTTATAAACTTAGATAATAAACTGATATGTATATATGTAAATATTACATATATATGCAGTACATAAGTATTACATATATACCAAAATATAATCCTATTAAACTACTAAACTTGGAAAGAAATTATAATTTTAAACATATAGTATTTAAAGTTACATTAAGAATCACTCAATGAAATGACCACTTCTATACTTCATCATTAAATTGGAAATCATAGAATACATACAATAATGACAAATATGAAATCTGAATAAAAAGTGTACACCTAAGACCCAAACACCATCATTAGCTTAAAAGGATTTTGTTGTTCCACATATGTTGAGCTGGTCAAGCAGTTAATTATTTCCAACTTAATCTGTGTAGTAGAATAGCTAAAATCACAATAAAGATAAAAACGACACTGTTAAGAGAACAATTTGCAATTAAGAAAGTGAAACAATTACAAGTATAGCAAATCTGCTCTCAAACCAAAACACTAGTCTTGGTTATTCCTTTAGTGAGCTACCTCCTATAAAATCTCCCTGTTTAGTTTCTCTTGTCAGATAAATGTCTGTATATAAACTGGAACTATATGCCAAGAGTCTTATTGAAGGTATTACCCCATTGTAGCAAATTCAAAAAGGAAATAGGAGTCATCTTTCTAATAAGATAATAACCAAAATGAATGGATAGTCATATTAATTAGATCTCATATCCCTAAATTAATACTGCTTGTTTAAGAAAAGAGTATGTGTGTGTGCAAGTGTGTGTGTAGACAGATAAACAGAGAGATAATACACTATGAAACCACACTAATTCTTCCTTTAGAATACTGTTCTTGCCTCAAAACAATTCCTTCTTAGTCTATACAGTCAAGGTTCCTTTGTTGGTAGAAAGTAACAGTGTTTCAAAGAGAAATCAATTACTGGTGTTTTTTGTTTTTTGGTTTTTTTTACCTTCCAGGAAACAATAATCATGTAGACTAACAGAATGCATGTCTTTATATACAACCAGCCTTCAAGGTTACATGCTTGCAAAGTAATGAAACAAGCATAATGTAAGTAAAACCTTAGGCTAATACTTCCAAAGGAAGGAATAACATCTTATATATTTAAACATTGTTACATACAGAAGAGCAAGACTAGATTTTTGACCTAAACTAAAAGATAAAAGAAATAATTCCTTAGCTATACAATTCAGTATATACTTGGGTACTTTCATCTTAAATGCTAAATTACCATCAAAATTTTCAAGTGCAATCAAATGTTTGCCAATTTCCAAACCTACATAATCAAAGAAAAACTATACTCTAAACTCTAAACAATAACAAAAATAACTTTAAAGACGAGTTTCTCAGGGACACAATCTCTCTTAGTCAGCCCTAAAAACCTCAGATGCACACCCCACAAGAAATGTCGATGAATGTTGCTTAAATAAATTGAATTGTCAGCTAATACTTCCAAAGATTTAAGCTAGCCTGATCTCTGTTAGTATTAGTACTTAGAGAACTCTCAAACAAACTGTATAAAAACCCTTCTCGAAAAGTTTATGAAACAATGAATGTGGAGGGCTCAAAAACTCAGGAGAACCTTCTATTGTAAGCTCCACATGGCTCCAGTCTACATTATAAACTGTAAATCACTTCAAACTCTCAGCTCTCTCCTAAAACATTCATTTCCCTCCCTCCCTCTCTTTTTTCCTCCTGTCATCCTTCCTCATGGTTGATATTTCCAGCAAGTACTTAAGAGAACCTGAAACAAGGGACAAAGGACCTACTCTCATTTCCTTCACTCAACACTGACCTGTCTGCCATTTCTACTGTCACAAGGCAAAGAGATCCCTGCTCTCCTGTGATGGATATTCAGGCCTCTTAATCACGTTTCTGCCTTGGGTGATAATGTACCTCAAGACAGATGATGGAAGACAGATAAATGGAAATTTTCCAGTAGAGACCCACCATCCAGTATTTACCATCCAGTATTTACCATCAAGTATTTACAGCATTCTGTATATAAATAGCCCTCAAATCCACATCTCTAAACTGAATTCTTTGCCATAAACTTTAAGAAAAAGAAAGAAAGAAAGAGACAAAGAAAGAAAAGAAGAGAAAAGAAAAGAAAAGAAAAGAAAGAAAAGAAAAGAAAAGAAAAGTACAAGGGAGAACTTTACCTTGGTTATCCCAAGCCATTAAGCTTCTCAAACTCTTGTTTTAGAAAAAGAAGAATTACAAGAGTAAATACAAAGGAAGGGATTCCCCTTATAAATCAGCCACCAAGGCTGATGATTTTTCCCTTTCTGGTACTATTCCAGGTCTCTCCCCCAGTGTTGGCTCAGGTCTCAAGTAGTTCATGACTGAACTCCAGTTTTCTTTCTACCATAACATTTTTGGCATTCTAAAACATCTTCCACGCAGCAAATCCATCTTTCTTTGGTTTGAGATCTCTATGTGGAAGATTACTGAGGCTTCTACTAATCTGAGTTCATTTTAATTTCAAGGCCTCTTCATAGTTGTACTTTCTCTAAATACCCTAGTCCCTACCCTGGGGCCAGAGGGCCTGCTGCATTCCATAGGTACCTGTAGCCTCTGTCCCTTTGCACTCATATCATTCCCTCCATATAACATCCTGAGATGTGGCAGCTCCTGAGACAAATGGAATTTACTCTCCATTCAAATCCCAATCCCAAACCTCTTGAACCATACATGTTTCTCTCCATCCTAAACTCCATCGAGGGGGTAGGGTGGGTGTTTTAAAGCTGGTCAAAAATAGTTTGCCCATATTAATCTGACTCGATGTGAATATTCCTTAACACTCTATCACTTGCTTTAGAATTTAGGTAAATTAAAATTCTATACAATTGCATTAGCTTTTTGGAGAAATTTTATTATACATGGTTTTTATGCTTATCCGGTAATGCTCTTTAGTTAACTGGTTTGCACCCTAATGGAGATTGTCGCACTAAGGGAAGTCTTACAATGCCTAGGACAGTGCTCCTGTTCACCTGCAACAAATACCCTGTAATATTGATGAGGAGACACATGACAGGACACGTACCTGATTTAGAATTTGTCATTTACATGGAAGTTGAAAAAGACTGAGAGTTGTATGTAATAGAAAGCGTCACTACATTCAATAACCAAAAATGCTTGACACTCATTGTTGCCTTAGCGCACCTCCAGAACTTTTACAAACTTCCTAGATTACTGATTTTTCCCCAGGGCTTTTCCTCATATCCTTGTGCTACATGCCACAATTAACAACACTCAAGTTTAGTAATCTGTCCTCCACATACTTTAAAGAAAGCATTCAGTGATTATTCAAGTGACTTTTATAGGGCAAGGATTAGCCAGTCCTCCAGGGTGGAAATTTAGCACCTTTATAGACTTCTGTTCCCACCCCCTAAACCCTGCCTGTTTATACTAAGACTGGCGCCATGCCCCCTCTCCTTCACACTCTTAATCACCCTTTTCCATGCAACATCACTCTGGATGGCTACAGAAACCTGAAACTCAAAATTGCACTACAAACAGTTGTGGGCAGGGTGGGTGCCTTCCCCGGGTGGCCTGGCCCAGGATAATGGCCCCTTTTCCAACCTGCCTTTTGTGACCGCTGTCCAGAGTCCCACAGGGACGGCCAGCCTCGGAGCGCCCCTAGGCGCACCCCCACCACTTAAAGGTCTGTGCCTCTGCTTCAATGCCCTACTATCAGTGCCTCAGGGATGCCGATCAAAAAAGGCTGCAACTTCCAGATTTTATCATTGAAAATTTTGCTTTCACGTTCACACAAAGGTAGGACTAAAAAACACCACAGGGAGGTGAGTCGTTGTGATCTGGTCAGTTGTTTTCACAGCTGGCCGAGTCAATCATTCCCTCTTAAAAGCTTATTTGACAGGTGAGAAATTCCTCATCTCTAGATCATTCCAGGAACTCCTCAGCATCGGTCAGAGCTGGGAGAGGGGCCTGAAGAGGAAGGGAGTGGTGCTGAAATCGTGTTGAGCGTGTCCCCGGGGAAAACTCTGGTACGGGAAGCAGGATTCTGGCGCCAGGAACGTGCTGGTCCAGGGTCCAGAGGGAAGCGGGGGGGGGGGGGGGGGGAGCGGAGGAGGGGGAGCAGGGAAGTCTTAAGAGGAGGGAGAGGCGCTGGGAGACATGGGCAAGCAACCTACCTGGAAATGTCCCGAGAGGACTGGAAATGGGTGAGGAGGATGCGGACTGCAGAGATACCGGGAATGCAAGAAGACGGGGCAAAGGGAGAACCGGACAACGGGGAATGCAGTGCTTCGGCTGCCGGCGTCCAGCCCTGGCCGGTGCCAGACCCTTCCCGAGCGCCGGCGAGGCTGGCTCCCGGCCGAGCCCCCGGAGCCGGAAAGTTGGCGCGGCGAGGGGCGACCGGACGGGCAGCGCCCCCTGTACGGCGCCTTACCTTCTGGTCGACGATGGAGCAAGCCATCTCGCGGACGTGCGCCAGGCTGTAGTCCCCGGACGAGTCCTGCAGCAGCAGCACCGGCTCGCGGCTCAGGCCGATCTGCAGATGGAAGGAGATGCCCCCGGCCGGGGCCGCGACGGGAGCCAGGAACGGGGCTGGCCCCGGGCCGGACCCCGGCACCAGCGCCGCGGCGGCCGCCGCTGCCGCCGCCGCCACGGGCAGCAGCGGGCTGGGCGGCCGCAGGACCGGAGGGGCGCTCATCGCGCGGCGGGGCGCGCCGAGGGTCGCGGGGCCGAGCAGCCGAGGGCGGGGGCCGGCGGAGCGGCAGCCGAAAAGTTTTGCCGCCGCGGAGTCGGGAGCTTCTTTCTCCGAGAGCCGAGGCGGAAAATAAAAACTTTCCGGAAAAGTCCCCGCGCGGGGGGAGGGCGAGAGGATGAGGAGCGGGAGGGGAGCGGGGGAGGGAAAATGGCTGAGGCGGGAGGGCTGCGCCGCCGGGAGCGCGGGCGCCGCACGGGGGAGGCGCCGCCGCCGCCGCCGCCTTGGAGCAGCCGCCGCGCGCTCGCGGGGACGGGGCGGCGGGTCAGCGCGGCCCGGGCGCCGGGCGCCAGGCGGAGGCGGGGAAGGGGGCGCGAGGGGCGGGGAAGGGGAGCTGGAGGCGGGCACTGCGGAGACCCCACCCGGCGGGCGCCGGAGCCGCAGGAGCAGCGGCCGCGCGGCCGCAGTAGCCGCAGGGTGCCCGGTCGCCGCCCCCTCCGCCCTAGGTTCGCTGGGCCTGAGCCTCCCCGAGCCGGGGCAGGACTGAGCGGCGGGGCTCGGGGCCGCCTCCGCGGCCGTGGTCCGTACTTCCCCGCCCGGACTCCGGTCTCCGCTGGTCCGGCTGCCCCGGGGCTCAGACGGAGGGGACGGAGTGCATCTCCTCCGACCCGCTTCCCCGCGCCGCCGGCTTCCCCCGTCCCCGCCACCAGTTCCAAATACCCCAATACAGCGCACTTCTACCAGTGGAGTGACCTGTGATGGACCGAAGAATGCCAGCCCTGCGGCTTCCCGTGGGTCGTACCTTCTAAGCGTCAGGGAAGAAGAAAACAGAGGGTCCCCAGAAACCCACTTACATCCCGCCTCCTTCTAGGACCCCTTGGGTTTCTTGCCAAAGAGGGTAGGAAGCCCGTCCACGGAAATGTATTTAAACCTGTCAATACGTTTTTTGGCTCTGACACACCCCGGTACCCGACCCCACCTATTCCACCGCAGCTCCCAGATATACACAAGTGGCTGAATTTCAGAAGAGACAGTCTCTTCTGAAAGAGCAGGCATTGTCTCCATAAAGGCGGGAGAAACGTCTGATTTGGCCTCTTTCTCTTCACCTTATTCTCTGTGTCTGGCACTTTTATTTCTGGAGCCTCAGAAACCCTGGTTTCTTTCTCCCCCCATCATTCTGAAGTCTGCTTTGTAGGAGTGGTGCTCCCAGCCTCACCCAGCGCCACCACCATGACTAGCAACACCGTCAAGGTTGGGCACCCTCTGCTCTAATTTGGGTAGTTGTTGGTTGTTGTTGTTGTTGTTGTTGTTGTTGTTGTTGTTGTTATTGTTATTGTTTTGACGGGGCGGGGGGGGGAAGATAGGTGCTTCCCAATCTTTGGGGATGAATTCTAATCTTCTCCCCCAACCAGGACGGGCTTCGGTTGTGTGACTGTGCAGGTGCACAGGGCCCTGACCTCAGAAGGGCTCTGCTGGGTGTAATGCTCAGCCACAATGGTTTGCTGCCTGTCAGTATCTTTGAATTATTCATAATTTTTTTCATTTTGCAGTGGGCCGGGCAAATTATGTAGCCCACTTCTCCAGTATTCCCCTTACACTGCACAAGTGGGCATACCACATACCCAAGCAAACCAGTATGCATGTTTTCAACTGTAGTCAGTTGCATTTTTTTCTATTTGGTTCTATGTCTGTCAGTCTGTCTGTCTTGATCTCTGTTTCTGGCCAGGACAGAACATCGAAAGTTGGTTTCCTGTTAGATGCTTGTTCCCAGGGTTAGCAAGGGAGCCTTGAATGTCCCCAGTGACGCTGTATCTCATTCACTGCTCTAGAAGAAATTTGAATTTATTCTCTCTGGATTTGATGGTGTGATAAGGTCTACCTGTGTGCACTGACATTTTCCCTGCTTCCTTACTTATGAACTGGTTCTCTTCATCCATGGTAGAGTGTAATTTTCCTAATATGCCAGATTATGCATATTACATTTAGCTTGTATTCAGCTAATTACATATTACATTTAGCTAATATTCAGCTAAAGTAGGAGAATGGTGGGATTATTCTTGATACAATGCTGTTCTGATTTCTCAAGGAAGTTTTTTTTTAATGTCAGCATGTTTCATTTTCTTTTAAAGTTTGAATTAAGTATTCCCACAATTTTCTACTACCAGAAAAAAGTTTGCTGGTCAGTTTACAAGGTACTTACCAAAAGATAGTTTAGCTTGAGATTCAGGAGAGCTGAAGACATTCATGTTTTAAAATTTTTTTTTTCAATGTTTATTTATTTTTGGGACAGAGAGAGACAGAGCATGAACGGGGGAGGGGCAGAGGGAGAGGGAGACACAGAATCGGAAATAGGCTCCAGGCTCTGAGCCATCAGCCCAGAGCCCGACGCGGGGCTCGAACTCACGGACCGCGAGATCGTGACCTGGCTGAAGTCGGACGCTTAACTGACTGCGCCACCCAGGCGCCCCAAGACATTCATGTTTTATAGGTAACACAACAAAGTATTAAGCCTTCTCTGTGTCAGGCACTATACCGGCACAGGCATACAACGGTGAAGACAGACGAGGTCCCTGCTATATCAGACCACATTTTAAAAGGAAAGAAAAAAAGGAAAACAATAAATTAGATTATTTCTGATAATCATTAGTTGCAATGATTATAAATAATGCAATAGTAATGAGAGTGACTTGTGAAGGGATAGCAGACCAAGAAACATGACTTTGAACTAGGCATAAGAGGTTTCAATGAGTTTACATTTGAGCCACAACCTAGTGATGGAAAGAGGCCAGTCTTAAGAATATCTGGGTTAATCACACTCTAGGTATAAGGAAGAGTTAGCATAAAGAATATAATATGGGAATGTACTTGGTGTTTTCAAGGCCCAGAAGAAGGATAAGTGTATGGGATGAGGGCAGATGGCTGGTAGAAGCCAGATCACAAAGAGTCTTGAAAGTAAAGAGATTTTATTCTGGTGTACTGACAACCCACTGGAAGGTGTTAAACCAAGGAGTACGATATAATTAGCCTTTTTTAAAAGATCACACTCTGGGGTGCCTGGGTGGCTCATTCGGTTAAGCAGCTGACTCTTGATTTCGGTTCAGGTCATGATCTCTGGGTTTGTGAGTTTGAGCCCTGGTCTGCATTGTTAGCACAGAGCCCACGTGGGATTCTCTTTCTCCTCTCTCTGCCCCTCCCCCACTTGTGTGCCCTTGCTCTCTCTCTCTCTCTCTCTCTCTATCTCTCTAAAACTAAATAAGTAAAACTTCCATACATAAATAAATAAATAAATAAATAACCACACTCTGGCTACTATATATAAGAGAAAAGAATCCAAGCAGAGACACCAGGACTTGCTCTTATGCAGTCTAAAAATACTACTGGCTTGGATGGTTACAGTCATAGTACAGACATTAAGAAACAGAAAGATGCAGGCTCTATTTTGGAGGCAAAACTGAAGGTCTTGCTGATGAATCAGGGTTATAGGGAGAGACCAGGAGAGTTATGAAAGATTCCTCAGTTTCTTAGCAATTAGCCTATTGGTGGTGCCGATGATGGAAACGGAAAATACGGAAGAAGCAAGCTTTGGGAGAAATAAGATCTCTGCTTTGGCCATGTTGACTTTGAGATATCACCGGATATTCAACCTGGAAATAACAACTACAGCTGAATAGTTGATCCCAGAGTTCAGGAAAGAGAATAGGGCCAGAAACACATTGGGAAATCAGCAGTAGGGAGAAGATATTAGATGAGATCTCTAGAGAGAAAGGGCTTAGGGCATCATCAGTTACATGATACTTAAAGGCACTTAGATGTCCTACTTAGGAAGAAAGTAAACTAGGTAAATAACTGTTACTTATAGTCTGGTTTCTCAGTAGTATGAAAGATTCTCATGGGGTGTTGGACATTATTGAGAAGGAGGCAGGACAGGAGAGAAAATTCTAAAGAAGCCCTGAATAATTAAAATTAGTTTTAAGAAGTTGATAAATTACTGAATGGAAAAGAATGAATAAAGAGAAACAAGAAAAAAAATTAAACAACTGGAGCTCCCCATAAGAAGCAGAAAATTCACATGGACTTGGTAATTGCAATTTCTGTGGCAGACACCGGAGATCTGACAGTTTGCCAACTGCTACCCACTCTTGCTGATTGCAGAGAATGAGCAATAGATAATGTCTGCAAGAAACCTGATATGTATCTCCATGACTTCAAAATAATACATAGAAAACTTGAAGGGTTTTTAGAGAATTCAGTGCTTTTAATCCCTTCTGGATGTTTGGACTTTGGAAAAGAATAGAGGATATAGAAAATGAATAACTGTTTATACACATTGTATACATGAAGTGGGATTTCATTGTTTGAATTGTGGGTAACATTCCTGGAACAATGGGACTTCCAGCAGTGTTGGGAATACTATCTTAGAAAAGAAGGTTCAATACCCTAATTAGGCCTCCATGTAAAAGTGATTTGGGTATGGAGAAGTATATGGAGGTACTTACAACCATTTCCAGAGATAAATCTAATTCTGTAGGATATTCTCTAAAAGAGACATGCATATTGAAATAATTTTGAAAATAACTGCACAAATTTCATTTTTTGTTATAGCTTATAAATTAAATTAGCACTTAAATTCCCAATACAAATTAGCATTTAAAGGCACTGAGAACTGCTACAAAAATTTTATTTCATTTAACCCAATACTTTCTCAGAATCCCACCTCAGAATCCCACCTTGATATTTTTGACCTCAGAATCCCACCTTGTTTGTTACTGTTATTGTAGTTTTTTATCATGTAGCATATCTTAACATTTCATATAGCTAGTGTTCCACAGAACACCCTTTGGGAAACAGTGCTATATAACAAATGTAAAAGAAATTAGGTTATAAGTTGAAGGTAAAGAACATTTCTCTGCTAATTAAAAGCAGATACTTTGAAGAAGAGCATGAATGTCAAAAACAGATGCATAATATTGGGAGTGTCCACTAATTCACAATTAATAATCAGGAAGAGGATCAAGAATAATCTGACTTGAAGGGAAGTCAGTCTGGAAGCACTATATGCTTTGTCCAGAAGATATGGACAACAGAGAAAGAAAAGTGAGCAGAAAAGACATGCAGTTCTATACCTGAAAGGGTCTTATCCTCTGGAACGACCATTTTACAGTCTAAGAAACTGAGGAACAGAGAAATTATATACCAATGTGGAAATGAGAAATTGGAAAGAGAAAGTATGGTACCAGGCTGTTCTCCTTTTTTATATAATTGAACACTGGAAGTTGTAAGCATGAGGATAAAGATAATGGATGGATAGATGATAGATGATTAATATATATGATAAAAACATTTTATATTGCTTAATAGTGTTCACAAATTACAGTCTGTAAGATCAGGTTAAATAAGGATAATGTGACGAAACTGGCACAACAGAAAAACAAGTTCCTGTTGGAGACACCAAACATACAGACATCTGCCAAAAATCTTCTAAAACCTGAGCATTTGATAAAATCTTGCCTATCTTGCTAATATTTTCATGGGAAATAAAAAGGGGGGAGGGACATGTTTAGTTCATCAAGAAAAAAATAAAATTGATCTGTTCTTTAAGACAGCAGATTTTAAAAATTCAGAGAAAAAACAGGTGGGATTGTAGAGTTACAGACCCCAAAAAAGACAGGAGGCCTTTGAAGACAAGCTTTCAACTATAAAATCATAATGATCCAGGTGAGGACTAAACTCAGACACCAATGTGATCACATGTTAACTTCTAGATGAATATAGATCTGCAAAGAGAATGAACAAAAATAGATACAAGTTATATGAACAAGAATACAAATAAATAAAGATTATTTTAACCTAAAAGCAAGTACTTGCTGTACATAAGAATGCTGTTTTGGACACACCTGGCTGGCTTAGTCAGTAGAGCCTGTGACTCTTAATCTTGGGTTGGGGCAGTGAGTTCAAGAGCCATCTTTGGCATAGAGCTTACTTGAAAAAAAAAAAGTGTTAGGTTTTTAAACACTCTCCCACCCCCTTAATAATTAATTTACAGGCAAAAATTGAATTTTTCACTTTAATTTTTACTTATGAGAGATTAAATATTTTAATGTGCTTATTGGTCACTTGTATGTTTTCTTTCTGAATATGTTCCTTCTCTACACGTTAATAAATGAGAGATTGTTATATACAAAGAATGTCATTCCTGGGACGCCTGTGTGGCTCAGTCGGTTAAGCGTCTGACTCTTGGTTTCAGCTCAAGTCATGATCTCACAGGTTCATGAGTTCAAGTCCCACATCAGGCTCTGTGCTGCTAGTGCAGAGCCCACTTTGGATTCTCTCTCTCTCCCTCTCTCTCTCTGCCCCTCCCTCACACGTGCTCTCTCTTTCTCTCTCAAAATACATAAATAAAATTAAAAAAAAATAAAATTTATTGTGAGAATATTGAAGCTTTTACTTTGCACACATGCAAGATACCTATGTTTACATTTTTGTTATACCATTTTTTTGTTGTTGCTAGACTTGATTCCCGGAACATCATTCCTTCCTGGACAATAATTACTTTGACTCTGCTGTTCTAATAAGAACTAAAATCTGCTGGCTCCACGGTATAAAATTTACTCAGGTTCCCCACAGAAAACAGAATAAAACACTCTTTCCTTGAACTTAAATATACTCAAAGGCTATTGCTTACAATTGCCAACTTTAATTGTGCACATCAGCTTTTATTAAGTCAATCCAACATTCAAATTCAGAAAACATTAATAGTAGCACATTTCTTTTTATAAAGATGCAATTCTTCTAATCCTGGCTTCAAGCCCCATTGGTTCCAGGGATACAAACTTTTCCTTCCTTCTTATTGGATTTTATGTGTTGTCATAGCCTAACATGTTCCAGCTATGACTATCAAATACATTCCATTAGTTGATAATATTCCATAACCTAATTTATTCTTCGTACATGTCATTTTGTGAGATTCAACATTATTTTATTCAGTCCATTTTATAAAGCACGGACTAAATTTTTAAAAATTAATACGAAAGAATAAATGAGGTGCCATTAATCCAAAGTTACTTTTTGGGTTCCTTCCTGGAAAAAAAAAAATTTGAGCTGAAATTTCTTCTGTGTGGTTTCTGATGCTTGATTTGGAAAATGAAATTTTTAAGGGAAAGAATCTGGCAGATTTACTTCTTAGTGACACAACCAGGAAAAATAGTTTTAATAGTTTAAGAAAAAATAATTTGCTTTTCTTGGCTTAGAAAAATTTTAAATGGAATTATTTCTAAAATTCACATATTACTGTAAAATTTGTATGGCACTAGGATGAAAAGATGCATAATTAAAATGAGGTCATTTTTATGGAATTGAATCCATATTTTATCTAATCATCACCCTGCATTTTCTTTATTAATTCTTATCCTCAAACATACAAACCTAAAAAGCCATATTGTTGCAACCACAGTAAACCTCCTTTCCCATACTTTACTATCTTTAAATTGAATTATTTACACACTTAATCTCACATGTATTCAAAACTAAAAATCTCTGTCTCAGACAGCATTAAGTAGAATATTTACTTCTTGATTAAATATTAACTTATTTATTTTAAATATATAAATTATTTATATTTATGTAATATCATATGTCCTTTTCATAAATATATTTTGTTTTGTTCTGTCAACCAGACTGCCTAGGACAAGTGAAGTCCTCATAAACTGAAAAATAAAAAATCATTACATTTTCGATTTGTTTGAGAATGTACTTAAGAAAAAAATTATGTACATACTCTTTTGTATGAAAGAAGAACATTCTAAAATTCCTTAACCTTTGCACTTTGCTTCTCTGGTTGAATGCCAAAGTGCACAAGTGTAGATAATGGGATTTAAATGCTTGTTAGTTTGTCCATGCAACAGCTATCCTATGACTGTCCAATATATCTTTGTCTTCTCTTTATTTCAATATATGGTCATCTATATCTGACCTTACAGGTTGAACTTTTTTTTTTTTTTTTTCAGAGAATGCGTGGGGTGGGGAGCAGAGAGAGCCTGGGGACAGAGGATCCAATGCGGGCTCTGCACAGACAGCAGAGCCAGATGCTGATGCCAGGCTCAAACTCATGAGCCAAGCTGTGAGATCATAACCTGAGCTGAAGTCAGATGCTTAACCACTGAGCCACCCCAGGCACCCCACAAGTTGAACTTTTTAAAAATTTAGTTACTGAAATAAATTTTGCTTGCTTTGGAGAAATAAACAATTTAAATCATCAATGAGGAAGAGTCATCTTAACCTTTATTTCCTTTACCAAATATATTTTCTTTATTTTTATATAGAATATTAAATACTTCATAATTAGGTGATAAAAAGTATTTACATGATTTTAATTAATGATTTGTCATCTGTGTCCTTTCAAAAAACAAACTGTTTTAATGAATGGAAAAATCAAAATAAATAAGTAGCACAAACATTTTAGCTAATATCCATAATTTCTACTGTAACATTTAGCTTTAACTTTCTTCACAGGCAAAACAAAAGAAAGAAAACAATGCATTCCTCTTTCTTATTGTCTGATTTTATTTTTTTATTTAATTATTATTATTTATTTTATTTTATTCAAACCCAAGTTAGTTAATACATAGTATAATAATGATTTCAGGGGCACCTGCTCCTACTCTCTCTCTCTCTCCCTCAAAAATAAACATTAAAAATTTTTTTTAAAATAATGATTTCAATATTATCATATTTTAAACAAAAATTTTAGATGAAATTATCACAAGTGTCCATATTATACAAGATATGGAAAAACTCTTGATTTACATACACTCTAAATTTCCTAAGAGCAGGACTCTTTGTTTTATTTACCTTCTATCCCTTAGTACCAGAATAAATACTTATTTATAAAATATTTATATAATACTTATAAATACAGAATAAATACTTATTAATGTGCTTTTGGAATAAATTGTTCAACTACACTTTGAAGATTAAAAATTTACAAACATTTTTTGCAAGGTAGTAGTCTTTTATATCTACCCTATTTATTTAAAAGCCCAAGTCACAGAAACCAACTCTAAATCAGACAGACATTTCCTTTCTTTTTTATTTTTTTAATGTTTATTTTTGAGAGAGAGAGAGACAGAGTAGGAGCAGGAGAAGGACAGAGAGAGAGGAAGACACAGAATCCCAAGCAGGCTCCAGGCTCTGAGCTGTCAGCACAGAATCCAACACAGGAGTCGAACCCACGAACTACGAGATCATGACCTGAGCTCAAGTCAGATGCTTAACTGACTGAGTCACCCAGGCACCCCCAGACAGACATTTCCTTGTGGGACACGGTTAATGAGGTTCAGACAAATTCTATTCTTGTGATCTAGTCAGACCCACGCAGATTGGCATAGTCAGTTAGCACTGTGTGCAGATATGCTTATAGGACTTTCTTAGGGCTATTACCCTAGCACCCATCACATAGTATTGATTTTGCTTATATCCTATACCTGTGGGAACCATTTTATAACCATGTCCACATACCCCTCCTCAAGTGTCTCCAGAACCATACCTGACATAGAATAGATGCTGATACTTGGTAATAGTTCAATAACTGTTTACTGAATGAATCAATGACTTGAGTTTAAAATGCCTCCAAAAAATAATGGTTAGCATAATCTAATGGCCTAGCTTCCCAAAAATCAACCACCTCAGCATGGAATAACATGTATTGTTATTTTCCTGACTATAAAAGTATTACATGTTAATTTTAAAAATTAGGAGAAAACAAAAATGTAAATTAAAAAAATATTTATAAATCTCCTCAGAGTTAACATTAAGTGGAATCATATTAAAATATTGTTGTTTATCTGATTTTTAAATTTAATACACTAAGTATTAGTCTGAAGTCATTAAATATTTTTCAGAAACATTTGTGATGGCTGCAGAATATTCTACAATATGGTTTGTGACTCCACATAGTTGAATTCTTTCTTTCTTTCTTTCTTTCTTTCTTTCTTTCTTTCTTTTTTGTGGCTGACACATTTTTTTTAATGTGAATAATAGCACTATTACTTGGGCAGAAAATATATTCATAAATTGAAATAAAGATTTAGAAATGTAGTTATAAGAAAAAATATGAATAAGACTAATAAATTGTAGGAGGGATTTACTCTGCTAACAAGGATTATATCTAGCGGGTATTAAAATAGAATAATTTAAAGATGCACAAAATTTCAAAGAATTCATGATGGTGAAACACATTTAGCTGACATAAAATCTAAAACCCCATTTTTTAAAGTAGCAAGACATTTTACAGGTTTTTTTTAATTGAATATTCAAATCAAATTTGACACCTCAGGAGAACATCAGCTCTGCTGTCAGAAATCAAAACAGTGATGTATGCTACATTTGGAAAGTAAGTAATAGAATATAAATATATACATATATTTTTACTGTATTTTATTATGACAGAAATTAATTAACTTCATGAAATATCACTGACAAATGAAATTGTAAAGTATTTGCTTTGCTACTTTCCAACCATACCTTTTGTTAATTGGCTGGAAATCTACGTGCCAATCTAATTTTCTTAATGTTAAAGTATAGTACTTTAAAAATGATAAGCACATGGTTCAAAAGCAGATGGAAAAAAGGACATTTAAAATGTTTAAAACCTACTAAGTTATGTTAAATGAAAACTCTTTTTTTTTAAGAATTTTTTTAATTTTTAAAAATTTTTAATTTTTTTTTTTTACTTTTGAGACAGACAGAGCACGAGTTGGGGAGGGGCAGAGAGAGAGTGGGAGACACAGAATCCCAAGCAGGGATCAGCCTCTGAGCTGTCAGCACAGAGCTGGATACACGGCTCAAACCCATGAAACAGGAGATCATGACCTGAGCTGAAGTCAGACGCTTAATCAACTGAGCCCCAAATGAAAACTTTCTATTTTAAAAACCGATCCCAGGGGCGCCGGGGTGGCTTGGTCAGTTGAGCATCCAACTTCAGCTCAGGTCATGATCTCGCGGTCCGTGGGTTTGAGCCCCGCATCGGGTTCTGTGCTGACAGCTCGGAGCCTGGAGCCTGCTTTGGACTCTATCTCCCTCTCTCTGTCCCTCCTCCTCTTGCACTCTGTGTCTCTCTCTCTCAAAAATAAATTTAAAAAACATTTATAAATAAATAAACAAACAAACAAACAAACAAACTGATCCCAATATTCAAACTTAGAAAGTTATATGTTACTTTTACTTTTATTTTTTGTATTTTTTTAAATTAAAGTATAGTTGACACATAATGTTACATTAGTTTCAGGTATACAACATAATGAATTGATAACTATTAAGTCATAGATCATGGAGTAAGGACACAATTGATTAAATAATCCAGTCTTCAGTTTAAAACCTAATTAAACAATACTATTCTATTTTGCCTAGAAAATTTGTTTGGTTCATCCCCAAATTATGTCAGTATAATATTTCTAACTGATCTGTATTCTTAGATACTGTTAAACTGCATAACTGTGAAGCACAGCCTTGAAACAACCTGGGAATGGCTAGCTGCTTTTGAACAAATATCACACACACACACACACACACAGACACCCACACACACAGCACTTCACTGTGTTAGCCAAACTTAAACTATGGTCATCGTAAAACAGTTCTTCTCAGACTCATCTCAAAATCTTAACTTGTAGAATTCATTTTTTTAAAACAGAATGGTAAATGTGGCTATTAGGAATTTAATTATGCCCCTACCAAAATTCCTATGTTTGGGCACCTGGGTGGTTCAGTCAGTTAAACGCTGTACTCTTGATTTCAGCACAGGTCATGATCTCATGGTTTGTGAGATCAAGCCCTGTATCGGGTGTGGATCCTGACTGGGATTCTCTCTCTCCCTCATTCTCTGCCCATGCCACACTTGTTCTTTCTCTCTCTCTCTCTCTTTCTCTCTCTCTCTCTCTCTCTCTCTCCTTCCCTCTTTGCCACCCCCCAAAATAAATAAACTTTAAAAAAATCATATGTTGAAGCCCTAACCCCCCCAGTACCCCAGGAGATGACTGTATTTGGAGATGGGGTCATTAAGTTAAAAAGAGGCTGTTAGGGTGGGCCCTAATCCAATCTCACTGTGACCTAATAAGAGGAAATTAAAAGAACATGGAGAGCCACTAGAGGCATGCATGCCCAGAGGGATGATCATGGGAAAAGGCAGCAAGGACACAGGCATCTGCAAGCCAAAGAGACCTTAAGAGAAACCAGTCCTGCTAGCATGACTGTGGTGGGCTTCCAGCCTCCGGAACAGTGAGAAAATAAATTTCTGTTGCTTAAGCCATCTAGTCTGTGGTATTTTGTTATGGCAGCACTAACAAAACAAGATAGCAACATATAATGTGCTAGGGCAGAGTGAATATATTTTACATATACATACAAAGCACAAAAGACAATGGTCTATTTTTTTAGACCACTAGGCACAGAGTACAATAGCCTCTCTTACCAATTTTTGACCTTTTAGTTCCATCCAAAAAGTGTGGGAGAGGAGTATATTACTGAAAAATGTCAAGGAAAAATACTAAGTTACTTAATAAGATAATGCAACCCTGAACTTAACAATTCACAGAAAATTAGAAGAATAGACTCTTTTTAATCAAATCTATTTTGCTGTTTTGGAGTAACAATTACATTTATGAGATCAATCTTGATTAAGTTATTATAATACAAATTGGATAAAATTTTATCCTTGAGGGAATGAAAATTTTTCAGGATTTAGAAAATGCTTTAAAGGGACCATAAGTAAGGAAAACAATTTTCATGTAGTATTTTATATCTTTTGGAAGGAATACCACCTGTTATTGTTTGTCAAATATTAGAGGTAGATGTGGTATTAAAGATACTACTAAATTGCTTCATGTTAGAGGTGAAAAAAGAAATGCTCCAAATCACACAAGTTAGTAGAAGTGCCAAGCCAGAGTCCATACTGTTTTGATTACACCAGGGGTCTGTGATCTGCATTTGGCTATGCACCCATTAAAAAAAAAAAATTGAGCATGTGATATATATGTTTGTATATTTATTTGTAACTTAATATATGTATTATTATATTATTGTTATATGACTGGTATAAAATATATACAAAAACAGAAATTTAAAAGGGCATTTATACGGCTTCCAGTTCTGGATACCATGTAGTAGACACACTTGTCCCTATTCCTACTGCTAAGTATAACTAAAAACCCCGGATATTATATGTTAAAGAAACATGCGGAGACTCTGAAAAGTAAAGAGAAGAAGAGAAATTAGCTGAAGACTTTGAGACCCAAGGAATAACACAGAAGTAAGTTCTCTACATTTTCTTTTTGTTTCACATGCCTACACTGGGTGCTAGAGAACCCTACAACCTAGAAACACTAATAAATGTAAACAAAAAGCCCTAAAAAAATCTTTCTTCAGCCAAAGGGCCAGGAGAGGGGAAGGCAGAAAACTTTGAGACAATAACTGCCCTGCTCCAGCCTGACACCATGGGAAAAGCTGGACCTACACACATCATCAAAGGCTACAAGGGAAGGCTAGAATTTAATCCTTATTACCCCATTATAATTGGCACCCCCCTCACACACCACACACACACACACACACACACACACACACACACACACACCACTCTGCCCTGGGATGATATCAGAGAAGGCCAAGTAAGGAGCCTGGACTTTCTATCCTTCCAGGTGTCAACAGTCTCCTATCAGTAGACAGAACACGATAAACCTAGACTTCTACTCCTCTGAGTGATAATGAGGCATCCCTTCCCCCACTGCTAGATGGTGTCAGCAGAGGCCTACTGCGGAACCTGAAATTCCACACCCTCCCAGCAATGAGGTGACTCTCCTCACTGAAGTGACAACAGAGACTGATGGGAATTGGACTTCCATCTCTACCTGACAGTATTTAGATGGCACCTCCTTTTCAATTCTTGCACAGTGTTAGAGAAGACCTACTGAAACAAGGGATTTAAATGAGATCAAAGTTTCATTACAGAGTATCCAAAATGTCCAGATTACAATTAAAAATCACTGTCAAAACAAGAACCAGGAAATCCAAACTTCAATAAGAAAAAAAAATCAACAGTTACCACCTCATCTCTAGAAGAATAACAGTTCAAATAACAGTAGATTTCTCCTCAGAAACCATGGAGGCTAGAAGGAAGAGCCATAATGTTGTTTAAGTATTGAGGGAAAAGACCTATCAACACAGAATTCTATATCCAGTAAAAATATCCTTTAGGAATAAAGGGAGGGAGAGGGAGATGGAGAGAGAGAGAGAGAAGAATCCTAAGCAGGATCCATGCTCAGTGCAGAGACCAACTCAAGGCTCGATCCCGTGACACTGGGCTTATGACGTGAGCTGTGATCAAAAGTCAGACTCTTAACTGACTGAACCACCCAGGCACGCCTTGTTATGATTTTCTTAATAACATTTTCTATTCTCTAGGCTGCTTTATTATAAGAATACAGTATATAATACATGTAACATACAATATATGTCTTAACTGGTATTTATGTCATCACTAAGGCTTCTGGTCAACAGAAGACTATTAAGTTTTGGAGGAATCAAAAATTATATGTGGATTTTCAACTGTGGGGTGAGGGGTGACAGCATCCCTAACCCTTGAATTTTTCAAGTGTCAAATGTTTATGTTTTGTGTGAATCTTTAGGACTATAAGAAATGCTAAAAAGATTGACTATAATTTTCTAAGACTGCCCTTCATAATAGTTGCCAAAACTGCTGATTACAATGGCATAGATGCATTTAAGGTTCAAAACTATTTATTGGAAGCTAGAAATGCAGGGAAGTAGAGATCTGGCTCCTTTGTAGTTGATCAGAGAGTAAGAGAAAAGAAAAGAGAAAATAAAGAAAAGAGAAGGGAGGGGAAGGGAAAGGAAGGGAAGGGAAGGGAAGGGAAGGGAAGGACAAGACAAGACAAGACAAGACAAGACAAGACCCTCTAGAATCATAGCTGTATAGGACTAGGACACAAGAGAGGTCTTGCACAAAAAGGTTTTTAATGGTCTCAATAGATTTTCCACCATTTCCTTCCTTCCTGATAGAACAAATCAGTTTTACAAAAAGTGAAATAAGTTTATAACTTTAAATTGTATCTTATTATTTGGCTGTAATCATAGACTGATAACATTTGTCCAGAACTTATGAGTAGAAGTAGTTTCCAATGTAAGAGGGCATGCTATCTAAATAAAACAAGGTGAATGGGTCCATTTCTGAAGGTGGCCAGCTTTTGTCCCAAATCCTTGGTATAGGGAAATACCAGTGATAGTTCTTCAGGAATCTAGAAAGAGCAGAAAATATCTGGATATTTAACTGATAGTACTAATGTTTGGTTGTGATGGACAAAGGACAGGAGACAGGTCATAAGTTAATTAAGGCAGTTAAGTCTGGCTAAAGTCAAGTATCTAAGAGAAGCCCTGAAGTTTACTTTTGAAACTTTTGATCTAAAATATAAGAACTGGGGTACCTGAGTGACTCAGTCAGTTAAGCCTCTGACTTTGGCTCAGGTCATGATCTCATGGTTTGTGAGTTCAAGCCCCACATCACCCTCTGTGCTGACAGAGCTTGGAGCCTGAGCTTGGAGCCTGCTTCAAATTCTGTGTCTCTCTCTCTCTCTCTCTCTCTCTCTCTCTCTCTCTACCCTCCCCTCTGGCTCATGCTCTGTCTCTCTCTCAAAAATTAACAAACATTAAAAAAAATTAAAAATTTAAGAACTAGTGTATACTAAAGAGTGAAAAATTAAATATATTTGTCACATTTTGCCAACTTCAAGTAAAAGAATTTCATCTCAGATCTGGAAATATCAGACCTTTTCTATAAGTTTTTGTGAACGTCTGTGCTCTAATGGACATTTCCTCTACAAGGTAACAAAGTTCACTGTTAGCTATTATGTTCTCCTTTTTTTTTTTTTTGAAGATATCCTATTTATGTATTCATTTGTAAAATTTATGATTGTGGGGTGATGGATTCCTGTTTAACTGAAGTGCTGAAATCTTGTATTATTATTTATTCTGATGCTCAAATTTTTCTATACTTAGTCAGTGAGCCCCTCCCAGCTGATACCTGGGTCTTTTTGATGTGCCACTATCATTTTTTTGGCACAAAAACATATTCCAGGCTCACACTGTCCTCCATCCTCACCCCCAGAGTCGATCATTTCCCCCAAGAAGTTCTAGTTCTTTGCAATGGAAGATAGTTACCAGAAACCAAGGTCAGAACCTTGCCAGAGCCCTTTGTTAATTCTGGCTCATATCTTCTAGCCTCTCTCAGTAGACAGAGCTAGGAAATATATGTACACATACATAAACATACACACATTCATACTTCCATAACTACTATATATTCATTTGCATTAAGTATTATAAAAACAATGAATTCATATTGATACCCCAATTGTAATCCAGTACCTCAGGGATTTGTAGCTTTCTTCTCTTCTGAGTTTGTTAATATGTTCTTAAACATGAGAAATTGGTTCCCATCACCCTCAATATATTTATTTATTTGCTTAATTAGTTTACTTGTTTTTTCAATGCAATATCTCAAAAACACTGGCTTACCCTCCACCTCCACAGTGCCCGCACCGCCATTTTGTGTCCTTAACCACAAAGCCTGCTGGCCTGAATCTCTGTGAAGCTCTCCACCCTGATCATGGCCTGCATTCTTAGCTGGGAAGCCTAATGGTTTATACCCTAAATCTATTCCCCTTTCTCATAGTTCCACATCCTTACCTTTTGGATCACTGGCCTGTGCTTCCAGTAGCTCAACTCTCTCTTGTTGTCTCATACTCCAACTACTGTGTAACTCTTTCATGGATTTAGTTACTCTTCCTTCATTCCAAATATTTAACACTTCCTTCTAGTAGCGTTTCGCCTCTATATGAAGAGCCTCCTTTAGCACTTCTTTTAGAGCAGGTCTGTTGGCTACATTTGAATTCTCTTAGTCTTCCTTCATCTGGGACTATCTTTTTTTAAAAAACATGTTTATTTATTTTTGTTGAGAGAGACAGCACAAGTGGGGGAAGGGCAGAGAGAGAAAGGAGAGAGAGAATCCCACGCAGGCTCCTGCTGTCAGCACAGAGCCAGATGTAGGGCTTGAACTCATAAACTGTGAGATCGTGACCTGAGCTGAAACCAAGAGATGGATGCTTAACCAGCTGAACCACCCAGGTGCCCCATCTGAAACTATCTTTATTTTCCTTTAATTTCTGAAGGGTATTTTCATTAGATATAGAATTGTGGCTTGATAGATGAGGCAGTCAGTGCTCCACATTTCAAGAAGCTGAACATACATACCCACCTTGGACTATACCGCTATAGGAGATTGCCTTCTAAAAGAAGATTAAATAGGATACAGAGTCTCAGCATATCCAAAATGGGCAGGATACAATAGAAAATCACTCACCATACTAGGAAAATCATATGAATGAAAAAAAATAATAAACAGAGTACAGAGAAGAATCAGATGTTAGAATTATCTCACAAGAATTTTAAAGAAACTATTATAAAAATGTTTCACAATGCCATTATCAATTTTCTTTGAACAAATGAAACGATTGAAAATCATTGGGGTGCCTGGGTGGCTCAGTCGGTTGAGCGTCCGACTTCAGCTCAGGTTATGATCTCACAGCTTGTGGGTTCGAGCCCCACGTCGGGCTCTGTGCTGACAGCTCAGAGCCTGGAGCCTGCTTCGGATTCTGTGTCTCCCTTTCTCTCTGCCCCTCCTCTATTCATGGTTTCTCTCTCTCTCAAAAATAAATAAACATTAAAAAAATTTTTAATTAAAAAAAAAAAAAAAAGAAAAGAAAATAGTAACCAGGGGTGCCTGGGTGGCTCAGTCACTTAAAAGTCTGACTCTTGATTTCATTTCAGGTCATGATCTCACAGTTAGTGAGTCTAAGCCCTGTGTTGGGCTCTCTGCTGACAATGTGGAGCCTATCTGAGTTTCTCTCTCTCCCTCTCTCTCTGCCCCTCCTCTGCCCTGTTTCTCTCTCTCTCAAAATAAATTAAAAAAAAAAAAAAAAAAAAAAACTTAAAAAAAAAGAAAAAAGTAACCAAGTGGAGATTGTCAAACTGAAAAAAAAAACAGTACCCAAAAATAAAAACATGCCTGATGACCTCAACAGTAGAGATAACAGAAGATAGGATCAGTGGATTTGAGCATACAGCAATAGAATTTATATGATCTGAAGAACAAAGAGAAGATAGACTGCAAGCAAAAAATAAATAATAAAGTAATAGATTAAATAAATAAATAAATAAATAGGCAAAATAAACAAACAAATAAATAAGTAAACTTTCAGAGACTGATGGGGCAATATATAGGAGCCACTATTTGTATCACCAGAGTTCAAAAACACAAGAGAGACAGTAAGACTGAAAAAGTATGCAAAGTAATAATGACTGAAAATTTCTAAAATTTGGCAAAAGACAAAAACCTACAGATTCATGAAGCTGAGTAAAACCCAAGTTAGATAAAACCAAAGAATTTCATACCAAGACATAATATAATTAAACTTCTGAAAAACAAGGATGAAGAAAATATCTTGAAAGCATCTAGAGAGAAACTACACTTTAAGAGAGAAACTTCAAATGACAATTGATTTTTTTCATCAGAAACCAGAGAGGCCAGAAGGAAGTGGTACATTTTTTTTAAGTACTGAAAGTTTTCCTTCAATTGAGAATTATAGATTGCAGAAGTTCTTTCACAGTGTATACATCTATCCAATCATTATGTTGTTTGCTCTAAATATATCCCATTTTTTCCTTGTCAATTATACCTGAGTAAAGCTAATAAAAGGGCAAGTTAACAAAAAGAGAATATGTGTTCAAAATATTAGGAATGAAGGGACAAGAAAGAAAGAAAAAGAAGGAGAATAGAATTTGTTTCCCAGAAATCTACCCTTAAAAAACAGCTAAAGGAAGTTTTCTAAAAAGACAGGACATCATAGCAGAAGAAAACTTGAAACTTCATAACAAAAAGAATACCGAATGGGTAAAAATAAGGGTCAATGTAATAGACTATATCATTTCTCATGAGCTTCCTAAATCATATTTGATGGTTAAAGCAAAAATTATAACACTATTTGATGTGATATTAAGTGACTACAGAGGAAATATTTAAGATAATTATATTTAAATTTTTTTGAAGTTCATTTATTTATTTTGAGAGAGACAGAGACAGCATGAGCAGGGGAGGTAGAGAGAGAGGGAAAGAGAAAGAGAAGCCATCCAGGCACCCCAGATAATTATATTTTAAAAGTGGGGAGGGTAAAGGGATATAAGTGGCAGTAAGTCTACACTTTACTCAAAGTGCTAAATGTCAATAACAGTAGACTATGATTTTTGGGATGAGCACTGGGTGTTGTATGGAAACCAATTTGACAATAAATTTCATATATAAATAAAAAAAAACAGTAGACTATGATAAGTCATATATGTATATATTATCTAAAGTAATAACTAATAAATTGTACAAACCAATATGCTAATGAAGACTATAAGTAAATCAAGATGGAATTCTCAGAAATGTTTAGGTAACTCATAAGATGATAATAAAGGAAAACAGAGGAATTTACAAAAAGGAGCAGACAGCAAATAAAGAAGAAAACTTAATCCCTAACATATCAAAAATTAAAAACTAGACATTGCAAGACTAGAATAAAAGCAATGACAAGAAATAACATAATCCAACAATATGCTTCAAATACAACATAGATAGGTTGAAAATAAAAGAAATGTAAAAGGATCCAAGAGATACTTGAGTGTAAAATTGAAAGACTTTGAGATTAAAATGGAGTTGGAGTGTGATGGAGGGGGAGATCTTAATTACATATCTTAATGTAAGTTCTCCCAGAAGTGAATCTTGAGACAAGTATTTGTTTATTGCTTTTGTTGGGATGGAACGGTCTAAGATGGCCTTTTCACACCTCTTGAGTCTCAGCTAGGACAGCTGGCACGGCTGGGAAGGCTAAGACTCTTGGCACGTGGTTTTTCATCCCAGAGAGTTTCATACCATCATGGTCTCAGGGTTCCAAGATGGCAAGAGCAGAAGTTGCAATACCTATTTGAGGTAGCAAACACAGAAAGACAAAGATTAGAGGGAAAGAATGTGAGTTTAAGCATGTTGAACTTGTAGTTTTAAACACATCTGATTTGACATATTGTATTGAAGCTCAGAATTCTGGAGGGCAGATATAAATCTGGAAGGGATCCATGTGAAGATGGCATGCAAGTGACTAGGCATGTAAAAGATTACCTAGGGAGAAAGAATGGAGAAAAGGTCTGGTACTGAGTCCTCAGCACGTTAGTTTTTAATTGAAATCTTGAGATGTTTGGTAGGATTGTTCAGTATTAACTATTATGTTTTACCAAATACAAAACTGCTACTTTGGGTTTTTCCATTTATGGAGACTATATATATATATATATATATATATATAATATATGCAAATACAATGTACAAATTTTCTAATCATGTTTATTTCCCTATAAACATAATCAAATAAGCCATGCTCAGAAAATATGTATATCCTCTCATATCGTAATGAAGATATGTACATCTTACATGGACAACTCATATGAACAGATAAAAAATAATGGTAAATTTGGTGGACTGTCACCTAAGAATTTGAATAACTAGAAGGATACACCTGAACTCCAATAACATTTGCAGAATTTATAACATGGGGATATTGTTTTTAATAATGCATCTTGAACCTAGATATTCTGAGTAAAACTGTAGTTACCATTACTTTGCTGAAACTATTATAAGAATTGTTTTTGCAGAAATATATATGAGACAAAAGGAGGTATAATTATTGAAATATTTTCACAAATTTTATTAAAGTAACTTAAACATAGTAGCCATATACAGTGTACATTTGTCAATTTTGGCTGCAGAAAATACTTTGAACACCCACCTGCCTTCTGATATTTTTGAATTCTGCCTTTCCCAAAATACAGTTTTAAATCTGCATTTTCTAACTTCCCTTGTGCCTAGGATTGCAACCAGGAGGGACCACTTTCTATCAATCATTTGCACCCACATGAGTCTTCAATTTGGAAGTGATTAACTAAGGATAGGCTCCAAAAAACATCCTTTTTTTTTTTCTGGTGGTTGTGCAGTTTGTAGTGTCAAAGGCAGCTTCTCCCTTGGGACTGCTTTCAAAGCAGTTCAGAAGTTGGCACCAGCCTATGGACAATGTTCCAGGTGTTTCATCCCATAGCCCTCTCAAGACTATATACATTGTCTAGTATCTTTAATAGATGCCCTTTCTGTTTAAACTAAGCAGAATGAATGTTGTTTGCAACTAAGATTCTTAACAATAGAATAATTTGTATCAGAAGTTCAAGGAACCCTCAAGGAAATGGATATCTGGGTGTCATTATCTGGTAAGTTGGATCCAGTTAGTCATAGAGAAAAGAATATTGGTACCCAAGGCATACTGTAATGAAACAGTTGCTTATTTTCATCTCTGCCCTTGGTCACCTGGAATAAAGTGACTATTTAAGGAAAGGAATTGGAGGAGTGAATGGTTGCTGCTTTATAAACAGTATAATGGGCATGAAGAATACAAAACCTTTAGGATGAGTCAACTACTACGTGTGCTGAGCATAGAGAGAAAGGAAATGATAAGCTTAAAGTTTAAAATTCTCGGTTCAAGAGAGTCAAAAAGCCAGGGCGATAAAATGATTACCCTAAAATTAGCTCTCATCTCTGCAGGTTGATGAAACTGAAAATTAAATGCACAGTCTAATCCTGTGGTTTCTGAATTACGTCAGTTGAATTCAAATGGTACAATGTCTTTTATTTAAAGTTAAGACTTTAGAATCTCAGTCATAATTGGGGCAAATGGGAAAACCCTGAAAACTCTGAGTACTTTGAGTACTCTAAGTTACTAAACTCCCCTGCTAGAAGAAATAGCTTTTTCCCCAGCGTTTGGTGACCTGTTCCTGCCTTCCTTGAAAATTATGTAAACACCTTGCTTGGAGCCGTTACCTTACAAGGTAGTATACATTTCTTCATAACCTATTCCCAATATGCTTCAATGCCTTAGACCCATAACTCATGTCAGAGTCCAGCATGCTCCAAGAAGCCACTGCAAAATTAAATCCAGATATAACAAACTTATACACCAAAAAGAATGCAATATTTTGCCAAGTTATATTGGAAAGTAACTGCAGGAATATATGTAGGAATGGATTCCGAGGTTCTGAATCAGAACAAATGAAATATATTTATATATTCAGGCAAAGTTTTAGATACAGGTTTAGAAAAAGGGAAATTTGGGATAAAAGCAGACAAAGGGACACAACCATCTTTAAAAGCATGCAGTGTCTATTCTCTGCAGGCTGAAAACAATGGTGGGAGATGCTGCCATTAGTATGTGCTTCATTAGCAGCACTTAACCCACGTAGTAATAATCAGAGTCAATTGCCACACACCACTTTGTCTTGACAATTGATTAGGGGATCCCTGGGTTTGAAAAAGTTATACACCCACTAAGGCCCCACTTTATCTGTGTAAGCAAAACAAAACAAATAAACCAACAACAGCAACAACTCCACCTAGAAAACAAGAGTCCAGGGTTGAGCCTTAATGTCATGACCCCCTGAGTCAATTCACAGCACAGAACTTTTTGAATGAAGAGGAGGCTGGGAATTCTTGAGCATGAACCTTGTGATGATACAGTCTTGGACTGGGTTGCTTAGAAGCAGACTCTGAAGGGAAGACTCTTGTGCAAGTGGTATATTTAAAAAGTGCTTCCAGGGCACTAGGGTGGCCCAGTCAGTTAAGCGTCCCACTCTTGATTTTGGCTCAGGTCATGATCTCATGGTTCAGTTCATGAGATTGAGGCCTGCACGGGGCTCTGTGCTTTGAGTAGAGTCTGCTTGTGATTCTGTCTCTCCTTCTCTCTCTGCCCCCACTCTTTCTCAAAATAAATAAACATATAAATAAATTAATTAAATTAATTAATAAATAAAAAACTGTGCACTGAGGATTTTGTGGCCAGGTGATCTGAACTAATGCTAATCCCTGGGGCCCAGAATATGATAGTGTTCCTCTGGACAGAGGAGATGTTCATGGGGGAAAGAAGGGTCAGTGATAAATAGAGTTTGGGCTTGAGTACATAGCATGATAGGATCAGGGTTTGTAACACATCCTGTGGGTATTCCCTCAATTTCTTAATTTACTATTAGAATAGATATCCTCAGCAACCAGTAGAATCTCCATATTAGCTACTTAACCTACAGAGTGAGGGCTAATAAGGTAGAAACAGCCAAGTGAAAGCCGTGGGAGATTGTACTCCCCATAAAAATAATAAAACAAAAGCAATGTTGCATTTTTTTGAAAAAGAAGACCAGAAATTAGTACCTCCAGCAAGGCTGGAAAAATTCAGAACAGTGATTTCTATCACATCCCTATATATCCCTCCTCTAGCCTTTATAGATAATTCTTGGTGAATTACAGAGGTTTATTTTAAGACAAATCCAGTAACAGCTGCTATTCTATATCTAGTTCTATGTCTGCTGTTCTATATCTACTTTTTCTTGTAGTTGCCTCTTGACCATTCCAACTAAGATGCCCATGGGTGTCTTGGGAAACAACAACTCATTACATTAATTAGGTAAACACAGTAGCATTCCTGCTTCAAATGGAAGTGATAGATTCCTCAATGGGTTTAACAGGCCCTACAGGCACAAGTTTCCTGTACATGTAGTGCTTACTCCTCCTGCACAGCACTTTGTCTCTCAATCTACAACTCTGCCTTCATGAGGAATTCTCTTTTGTCAGTTCACTGAGGAGGGTAAACATTGAGTCTAGTATACTTTGGTTTTGTAGTAAGCATTGGCGTCAGGCAGGAGTGTAGTCTGTAGCTACTTCAGGGCGAACTGAAGAACAATAGAGAAAGGAGATGTTAAAAATGGACAAAATTTCAAATGGTGAATCTCATGATCCACTTTCCCTGAAAGAAACGATGGCCTGTATTATGGATGTACACTGATTCGTGGCTAGATATTTAGATTTAAAGGGACTTACAGGGAACAATATTGGAAAATAGATGGCAAAGAAACTTGGGGAATAGTTTGTAGATGGACCTCTCAGAATGTGCACAGATTGGGGGTGGGGGGAGGAGTGTGTCTCATTTGAACACTCATTAAGATTCTCTGGCTGAGAAAGAGTCTTTCCATAATCAAGTGGCCAAATTGACCTGCTTTGGAATCAATCAGCCATTTTCCTCAAAACCAATGCTGAAAGTTATGGAGGTTACACAGTCTCGTCAATGCAGTCTTTTGACCAACGCTGACCTGGCTAATGCCACTTCTGTGTACCTAACTTTCCAAAACAACCAACACTGAGCTCCTCATAAATTAACAAAATTGGGTGGAGAGGATAGCTACCCAGACTAGTTTAATTGTATAGGAAGCAGTAATTTATGGTCACTGATAGAGACTTATTCTGCACTGGATTTGCTCTCCCTTCCTTTCCCACCATGTTTCTGCCAGCAACACCATCTGTGAACTCACCAAATGCCTTGTTCACTCTCACAGAATTCCACATTTAGATTTTAAGCCCTACTAGATTACTTCTGACAAAAGAACCTGTCTATGGATGGTGCTAGTGTTATCCTGTACCCTATTACTTAGAATCTATGGGGCTTAGAATGGTTGACTAGCTTACTAAAGATTTATTTACAGTTTTAGTTGGGTGTCAACAGCTTGCTAGGTTGAAATGCTGTCCTGTAGGATGTTATAAGCTTGGAATCAGCAACCAAGAAACAATTCTGTTTATCCTAAAGCCAGGATACATGGGTTTAGGAACAGGGGTAGAAATGGGATCAGTAGCTTTCACCATTATACTCCACCATGCACTTACAAAAGGTTTACTCCTGTCCCTGCAATGGAGATTCTTCTGTTTCAGGGTCTTAGATCCAATGAATAAATACTTTTACATGAACACACAAAAGTGGTTCCATTAAATTGGAAGTTGATGTGAGTAGTTTTTAACTTTTTAAAACTTTTTTTAAGTTTATTTATTTATTTTGAGAGAGAGAGAGAGAGAGAGAGAGAGAGAACAGGGAGAGGCAGAGAAAGGGGGGGAGAGAGGATCCCAAGCAGGCTCTGTGCTGCCAGTGCAGAGCCCAATGCAGGGCTCGATCTTACAATGCTGGGATCATGACCTGAGCTAAAACCAAGAGTTGGATGCTTACCTGACTGAGCCACCCAGGTGCCCCTACTCTTTGTGTCAATAAGACATTTAAAAAATATACCATGTTGGCTATGGTTAATCAATCCTTATAACTGGAATAAAAGCAGGTAGTTTATTCACAGAGGACAGGGAGAATTATATCCAGAATTTACAGAAGCCTAAAGAGGCTTCATAAAGCCTTTTCCAGGGATAAAGTGAATGGAAGAGTATAATAACTTCACACAAGCAAGTCTACAAAAGTTTCAGCTCCCTCAGGACTAAAGGTATCCCATACAAGGTAAAGAATCAAAACCAAGATTTTGACTGAGGACAAAGGAAACTCAGGATGTGTAGGGAATATACAAAGTTGTAAATACCAACTTTAGATTTATAATTAGTTTCAAAAAAGGAGGATACCTGTAGACACTCACATTTTATTTCTGGATGGTCATGTAGATATTCATATAATAAATTTTCCAATGTTATTAATATAATAACATTTTCCGATGTCTCATCTTCTCCAGTATTATTATATATTAGTCCCTAGGTTAGAAAATACCAAGAAGGAATTGTGAATACACCAGAGGTGGAAAAGACATCACCTAAATCTTAGATTTAGAGCTAGATTAATTGAAGAGAAGTTGGGTATTCCCTTCAGGAAAAGAATAAGAACCTTTAAAGTATAATGCATATTTATAGAATATTAGGCTGCCAAATATTGTTGCTGTGTTGTTTGTAAGTTTTATGTGGTACATAAATTGATGAGCTGATTTTTGTCAACTGAAAGATGAGCTAAGATAGATATTTCTCATTTATATCTGCCTATCAAATAAATTGTAAACACCTAATTTGCATTTTGATATCCTGCCACACTCTAAGTTCTATCTTCTCAAACTTGATATATATATTTTTTAGCTCTACATGTCCTAGAGAGTGCAGTAGCTAGGGTGGGACATATGGCCATGGTCCATCAATCGGAAACATTCATGGAAGACCATGATTCAGAAGTGAACTATGTGTGAAAAGGTTCTGTATGGTGATTCCCCACCCCCCTCACGCCCCACTGAGATAGTGTTATCATTTTTGAGATGGATTTCTTGTGAGGCGAGTTCTCTGGTGTGTTCCTGTTCATTGTTTCTAGAAGCTTGTGTGATTTCTTTACTTCCTCTTTCACCTCTTTTCTGTAAGTAGCTGAAATGAATTCTCCTGTTTGCAATTAAGAACTTTAATTGTACCCTAAAATACATACATTTGAAGCTAGTCTTCAAGAATATGTAGCATTACAGGGGAAAAATAAAGGCTTTTTAAACATCTCCTTTCTTTGATCCTTTTTGTAGCATTCTCTAAATTCATTTCTCAAATTGCTAATCTTACAGAGAAGAACAATGAGATTTCAGAGATATCCACAACTTTCTCACTATGAGCCTTTCTGAAGAAAATATAAGATGTAAATATTCTTTGTCTTTCTTGGCCACTGCATATATTTCCAGATAACTTTTAGACTGCATTTAGAAGGCATGACTAGGGCATGTCTAGTAAAGAAAAGGACTCCCAAGAATAGAAGTTGATTGACTCACCTTGACAGATTAAAGATGGCCACAATTCTTTGACAATTCTCTCATTGCTTTTACCAGTAAAGTATGATGAAAGTGATGCTATACCAGATTGGATTGAGAAATGAGAGATGAGAAAGAGAGAAAGAGAGAGAGAGAAATCCTGGGCTAGTCCCTGGCTAAGTCATCCAAGGTGAGGCCTTAGACATCATGGTGGAGAAAAAAGCCATCCACTTTGTGCTTGTCCAAAACCCTGACCCACAGAATCATAAAATAAAATAAAAATGAACTGGGTTTTTTTTTAATCACCAAGTTTTGGAGTAGTTCATTATACAGCAACAGGCAACCAGGATACCATAATATCCTCATTTATTTCTTTAGTAATTTGCATATGCTAACTAATATGCAGTATACCCATCTCTGAGCACCAAGTACGTTGGAATAAATTTCTCTCACACTGGGCTGTAGTTCCCATTTTATGAAGAACAAAAAGTTTCAAAAGCCACAGAAGTTGATCCTTGCAGTTAATAATGGAAAAAGGTAAACAAGGACAGATTTGGAGTTTAGAGGAGGGAAAGTGAGAAGAACAAGTCAGGAGGCTGTTTTAGTGATTTGTAGAGACTCTTTCCCCAGAAGGACAAACAAGGAGGTGTGCCAGTGACAATGAAGAGGTATTGTAAGAGTAACTTTTGGTCCAGGACACATAAAGGAGCACTGAATAGAGGATTACAGTAAAGGTAGAAAGAATCATGTTCACAACCAGGAAAGCTAGAGCAAACAATCAAATAGCAATGGAACGAGGCATTACCTGAAAAGACCAACCCTAAAAATAAGTGCTGTGATATTTCTTGACCTGATCAAAATCTTTTTTTGAAGGGAAATAAAAAAGTAGGTCAACCATCCCAGATAGGTATGGGAATTTAAACTGTTCTCACCATTTAGAAAGCAATGCAATACATTTGCTGTATATTTGTTAACCCCATCCAGGTCTAGGACCACACTCTGTAATCAAATGCATTAATATTTTTGTATTTTGTAACAAAATATACAAAAACAGATAAAGTCATAAATAGTTTCATGTCAGTCTTGTCAACTTTTGCCACCTATGAGTGCAGTTTAATTTGATACTGGCGCTCAATGAGTCACAAAAAGTTTTCAGTTTTCAGAGCTTTTTGAATTTTATAAATGTGGAAAAAAGATTGTTAACCTGTAATAGACTGGTTGTGGCTAAATATATATGATGACTATAAGAAAATATACTTTCACATGAAAAAAAAAACAGTGTACTTAAGGTCTAAGTTAACAAAAAATATGTTTGACCATTTTGAAGATAAACTGAAGATTATCATTTTTGACTGATAATTATCCTGAAACAAAATCTACAATTATTTCTAACAAAAAAATTAAAATTATATATAATAATTATTTCTAAAATCCAGTTAACTTTGAAGTGTTACTAAATACAATAAAAAATAAGCCAACAATCTAACTTAGATAACCCCCTAAGAGTTTACTGTAATAGAATTTGGGTTCTAATACTTAGGAGCTTAATAAAATAAGCAAAAGATAGGAAAGAAACTTAAGACTTCCAACTTCTGAAATATAGTAATAAAATCTTGTATTTGTTTATCATTTCAACTTTTAAAGTGTTTCAATATGGTCATATAGAATAACAATTCTCATTCAACTCAAAATTTGCGATACTCCATAGAAGTATTAAATACCATATCATAATTCTTAGCTCCATGACAGAACTGTGGGTAATATAAAATAAATACATGTCATTGTTCCTTGTTCTTAACACATTGAAATAATTAACGTTATGGGGGCATTATGTAGGTAAGTGTTAAATGAAAAAAGTCAAGAGCCAGCATATTGGGCTGTTGGACAAAAAACGTGTCATCTTCCCTTAAATATAAAGAAGTAAACGTCTACAAAGCTATTATTAAAATCAGTTTCCTTTTCCTCCCACCAGGCCTCTGTTCTGCTTCCGGGGAAGTCTTTGAAAGGCGACTTGGGAGGTGAGTCAAAGGACTGATTTGAAAGATTGTTGTCTCCCGCAAAGAAAAACAATGAGGAAAAAACGATTCTGTGAATGAGGGTTCTGATTAGAATAATTTTTCTGACCGAACAGCCTCTGGAATGATAGGAAGGAGGCACAACTGTCATGATTTAATCTTGCAAAAAAAAAAAAATTTTTTAATCCATGCTCCACCTGCAGTGTTTAAGGTTGCAAAGTAAACTCTGATATGACAAGCATCATATTTCATTTATTCTGTCTATAAATGAAACACCATCTAGAAGGTCAATGCTTTCTCCTATGAAGTCCTTAAGCAGAAAACTTAATCTTGTGACAAATTTTTGGATGATCACTCTTCATTTGTGACTTCTAAAGTTTATTTTGCAAAGAGCCCTTCATGATAAATTACCACACTCCAAGGTCAGCTTTGTTTCCACTTTAAAGAGCTTACAAAAGACTAAAACAAAATCTTTGAGAACACATAATTATGCAACTGTTTTAGAAGCTGCTATCTGGAATAAAGCAAGTAATAAAAGAGAGGCACATTTGTTTATAAATGGTCAAGTCACTTACAAGATGATATTTTATCACTTCTACTTGCCCTTGAAACACAAATATTTGAAAAATAAAAATTTAAAAGACATCTTATTACTTTAAATATTTTACCAATAACTTTTACTTGGCCATTTTCTTTTACTCATTATCTACTAGAAGAAGTAGAGGATTCTGTGTGTTCTTTTTTATATATTCAGCTTTTGAAGTTTTCTCCATACACTTTGTTCATTCTTCACTCAGTCTCATTAAGCAACTTCATTCCTTCACTTGCACATAAACATAAGATTATTTTGATATGTGTGCTTGTTTAGATGGTCCTTGTTTAGATTTGCCTCATGTTTCAGATACAACTGTTCACCTCATTGCAAGTTCCCAGAGATGAAGCACCAATGTCTTTTCTGATGAATCACAGATGATTAAAAATACAAACATCTGTTGCATGATTTTTAATTTGCTATTAATATACTTCCATGTTTTAATGACTATAGCTTCACAAATATGTTTTAATATTAGTAAGGCAATTTCCCTCTCTCTACTCTATTTATATTTCCTCATGCAATATTTGCTCATGTGTGCTTCCAGGAGCACTATACAAGTGCTTTAAGATTGTTTGCAAATTCTGTTAAGAATTTTTATTTGAACTGAATTTAGCACATAAATTAATTTGGGGGAATTGATGTATTTATACTATGTTGAATCTTACCAAAAAGCCCAGTAGAAAAGAAATGTCCATTCATTTAAGTATTTTTCTTTGTAATATTTTCTAGTTCGCTTTTGTTTTCATAAGAATTCTGTGCTTTTTGTTGTTGCTGTTAATAGCTGACTTTTCCTTGAGGCACTGATACGACAATCCTGCTACGTCCAAGTAAATTTTTATCTTTTCCAATATTTCTACTCCTCATTTTCTCTTTCTTGTGCATTTCCTCTTCTCTTCTTTCCTCTTCCTGGTTCCTTTTTCCTTTCTTCTTTCCCTTCCTCTTTTTTGGTTTGTTTCATAGTATTATCTTGAATTCCAGGGAAAAAAATAAATACAGATGGTGATGCCAGGCCATGTCATTCCTAAATTTAACTTAAATATAAATGTTCCTTTAAACATAAGACCAGCAGTTAGTTGGAAATAGAAATTCATGATCCTGTTAATTATCTTTCCAGTTCAGTAAATTTTTTTTCAACATTGTTCTGGATAGGGCAACTTTTTCTTTTTTGGTTTATTAAGACAAAGGTAGTGGTTTTTCCTCTTACTAATCTACTTTCTTTCCTTCATCAATCAGTTTGAAGTATATTTTCATATTTGCTGAACATTTCATTCTACTTAGGACTTCTGAATTGGTATCCATGAATGAATTTATTAATTATTTTTTCCGAATTTCATTGTGCTCTCTTTCTACTTTTATAAGTAGAACGGGTATCTTTAATTTATATTGGTTAATAACAGAAACATTTAAGCATTGCTTCAAGTTTGACCGTGTGCCTCTGAGTTTCATACATAGTATATTTTAATTATATTCTACATAGTGTTTCTCAAAATTTAAAGCAATATCTCTTTAACAAATATAAAAAAATCTTATGCTTACAAATTTTATCTGAGTTCCAAAATGAATGAAATATAAGCTCTCCCTCTATGGTGATTTCCTATTTTAAATACTTGACAATTTAAGTACTAGAGCAACTTTTTTGTTCCCAAGTTACCTATGGTTAAACTTTAAAACATTAATGTTCATTATTTATTGCAGTGGGGTCAGAATATGTGAATTATATTGAGTGTTTTATGGCTTACTCTAAGATTAAGTATTGTGAATGTTCCATGGATTCTGAAAAGTGGGTGTTCTCAATTATGGGACCAAAAAAATGATGCATTTGCAATTTCTCAAATCAGACTTTCTAATTATATTATTCACATCTGTACCTTATTCATGTGTTGCCTTAAGTTGTCAAAGATTGATAGAATGGTATGGTCTCCTACTTCTATTGTATTTGTTTCAATGAATCCTTGTATCCCTAAAACATTTTCTTTATATATTTTTACACTCTCTGTACTTAAAGGTCCATAACTAACATGTTCATTGTGGACTGTATATCTGGCATTGTTGTGGATTTTTTGTGGGGGGGTGGGGCTGGAATTCTACAAAAGCTACTTTTTTAAAAGTTTGTATTGTTTGATATATTTTTCTGACTTTTAAAAAACAGTTAAGCTCTTGGTTTCTATAACACGGAGTTATCTATTGTTGCATATCTACTAATTGAAACCATCTTGGTCAAAAGGCCAAAATATGTAAATTGTATATTTACAGAGGTAGCTATAGGAAAAAACATACAGTTGCATTTATTTTAATGTTTTATTTCACATAAAAATATTTTTTCTTTATTGGGAGAGTTTAAACTCATATATTTTTACTTATGAATTACTTACATATCTCTTTGGTCAATTTTACAAATTTCCTCCTTTTAGGTGCCCTACCCACATACTGCTCCTTGTTAGTATAATCTATACTTCTTGACCCAGATATTTCTATTAAAACACAATCTTTATATAATATAGCTTCTTTTGCAATATTCATTTTTGATACAGTTTTGTAATGAAATTTTGAATCATTTATACTTTGTTCTATTTTTTGCCTTGTTTAATTACTTGTCATGTAAATTCTCCCAAGTTCCCTCTTCTTGAGCTACTAATTTTGCTTCATTTCAGTTGAATTAAGTACATTTCAGGGTAACATTTTTTCCTAAAAATATGTGGAATTTCTATTTTCAAATGTATTGATTATCTCAGAATGTTTCTCTGCTGCCTTAACTTTAGATTAACCTTTCTTTGAATCAGAGGGCATACATTTCAAAGTGCCAAAAAGTGTCTCCTTACTTTTGGGAGTACAGACTGTTTCATGATATCTAGACATGTTACAATTGAAAGCCTAGGTTTCCTTTCTCCTAATTGCCCCATTTGGAGTTCTAGATTCACGATCATGGTAGATCATGATATCTTGCCTTCCAGGTAAGTATTAGAGGCCTACATTCAACTACCATCCTACCTGATGTTTCAACAGTCTTTAACATAGTGACCCTTTCAACCACCCTTGAAGAATCTTCTCCGTGACCTTAGTGACAACAGTTTCCAGTAAAGTGCTAGAAGCAGAACCAAGATTGTAAGAGGACCAGGAGAAAATAAATGATGAGGAAGGGAACCCAAAGCAATATAGACTATTCTTTCAACAAGGCTTGTTGGTGAAGGAAACGAAAGAGGAGCAGGAGTAACTAGAGGAGGAGACTGGTTGAGGAAAGGTATTTCCAGAATGAGGGAGACTTTTGCCTGCCCAGAGAAAGAGAAAAAGAGGGTTATAGAGCAAAATAGGTTGAAAATGCCCAAGAATGGGGACCCATGTTTGAGGCAATAGCCCAGAGAGCACCAAAGAAGTTAGGGTCAATATACCAATTCCTAGATATTGGCTTTAAGATGCTGAGGATGTATATTTTTCACAAAAGTCTGTCTCTTTGTAAATCTCTAGAGTCAATTAGCAATCGCCACTCCTCAGGATTTCTAAATTTTAAATGGGATCAACTTTTTAAAAAGTGAAGATTAATCATCGTGCAACGTTGTTTTCAGGTGTACAACATATTGATTTGACAATTCTATATATTACTCAATGATATGATATGATAAATGTAGCAATCATGTATCACCGTCCATTATTACAGTATTATTGATTATATTCCTTATGCCATACTTTCATTTCCTTTTTCATTGTTCATCTGACTTATTTATTTTATAACTGGAAGTCTGTACCTCTAAATCCCCTTCGTCTATTTTGAACCCACCCATCTCCCCTCTGGGTACCATTTTTAGTCAGACTTTTTCAAAGGTATTTTTAAAAAGCCTACAATCTTATAAGAATAAATAATGCCAGGGGCACCTGAGTTGCTCAGTTAGTTAAGCATCTGACTTTTGGTTTTGGCTCAGGTCATGATCTCATAACTCCTGAGTTCAAGCCTCACATCTGACTCTGTGCTGACAGCATGGAGTCAGCTTGGGATTCTTTGTCTCTCTCTCTCTCTCTCTCTCTCTGCACCTTCCCCACTCACTCGCTCTCTAACTCTCTCAAAAATAAACATTAAAGGGGCGCCTGGGTTGCGCAGTCGGTTAAGCGTCCGACTTTAGCCAGGTCACGATCTCGCGGTCCGGGAGTTCGAGCCCCGCGTCAGGCTCTGGGCTGATGGCTCGGAGCCTGGAGCCTGTTTCCGATTCTGTGCCTCCCTCTCTCTCTGCCCCTCCCCCGTTCATGCTCTGTCTCTCTCTGTCCCAAAAATAAATAAAAAACGTTGAAAAGAAAAATTAAAAAAAAATAAATAAACATTAAAAATTTTTAAAGAATAAATGATGCCATATTAATTCTGTTCACCTGCTGATTTCTGGTGTAGTTTGAGAACTTTACTCTTACCTCTGATTTTTATCCATAAGCATGAGAAACCTGTCTCTGGAGATGATCCTTACGTAGTTTCTGCAATAGTTTGGCTTCTGAGCTGTACAGATAATTAAAGAAAATAACCATATATTGACAGAGACTAAAATTACTGTTTTTATTCTTGCTGTACATTTTTTAAAAATTCAATGAGCAATGGTGCAAATGGTAAGCAACAGAAGATTTTTCTTTTAATATGTCCCTTTTATCTCAGACCTGTTATTATTTTTTGGTCTTTGTATTTTAGTTGGTTTAAAATCACTTTCCATAACTCTTAGTGTGTATATATGTGTTTATGCAAATGGATACAACTCTTCTCCTTTAATGAAAGTAATAATGTAATGAAAAAAAACAATTATTAGTTGTGTATAGGCATAGCACTCGTGGTTTATACTTGTCAACAATGAAAATGGAAATGCATAGACTGACGAGCCATATATTAGTAGAAATTAAAATCAGCATGAGTCTTATATGCAATACTCCCCAAATGTTGGACTAAATGGCTTATTACATACTGCCACATTTTCCAAATTTGTATATGCTAATATCTGCATCGTTATGCATTTTTTAGTAATTGATTAGAAAGCTAAGTTAAAAGACATTACTATTGTAACAATTATTTTAAATAAATATTAAGTCTAGTGTATTTGAAAAAGTAGATAAAATTGAAGCCATTTGATTTTAGAAGGAGTCATGCTCAGGTACTTTCAGAAACATTAATAGTCAGGTTTTCAATTTAAATGGACATAAAGTCCTTAGAAGCAAATCTTCTGACTAAATCATGTGTACTTTTCCATTTGCATTTTAAGAGGTTATCTGACACCAAGCAGTAACCAAGCTATTCCCTCTAGAAATGGGGTTGTATTGCTGATGCTAAGTTTAAAAAATGGAAGTAAAAGTGAATTAAGCAATTCATTTAATATATTTACTTTAATCATGGATTGGCACATGAAGAGATTCATACAAAACAAAGTTTATATTTATATTAAGTGGACACAGTGGACAACTTAAATTTTCTGATTATTTGACTGGGACACAGAGAAATAAAGAATAATCTAGCTATTATATTTTTCCATAAATTCAAGAAATAAGATTAAATTCCCTACTTAATCTTTTGTTTTTAACCCCTAAATATCCCAAAAGATATTTTGCAAACTAAATAAGATAGGCACAGATTATAATGGAAAGGAGGTAACATAATCACAAGTTTGTTATAAAAAAATGTAAACAAGAAATAATAGGTTTTACTCCATCAGAAAAATAAAGCAAGGCAAAGACAATGAACAAAACAAAGCATGAATAGGGTGCAGTTTTCCGACAACTAGAACAGATTAAACAAAACATGTTTATTTTTGTAAGCATTTTCACAGCTCAAACAACCTAAATTTAAAGGGATCACAGGGCCTTCTTACAAAGTGAAAATGTGGGGTCTAAGTGATGACTAACTTGTGGAAACCTAAATAAGGAAATTGAAACTTTAAAAGTTATGGGACAAATAAATTATGTCTCAAGGAGAGAAAACTGGCCTGAAATTTCTGCTGCTGAATTAAAAAAAAAAAAAAAATATATATATATATATATATATATATATATATATATATATGTATATACACACTAGATAATTTTCCTTTTTTTGTTAGTTTACAAGACTTTGAATTTTAACAAAAGGATCAAACGTATCGTTATGCAATGTTAACATCACAATGTATTTTGAACTCAACAGACAAAAGTGAGCATGATTGCATAACATCCCCCATCCACCTTCTGTCAAACTCTAATTTTCTAATGTCTTGGTAAACAAATGAACTGTGCACATCTATCAGGAGGTTTCATGGATAGTTCTGTTCACGTGAGAAAAACTGAATTCTGAAGAAGCATGGATGCTGGCAGATGTCACATCAGTCTCTGACATCAACACACACTACATGCTAAGAGAAGGAACAAAGATACTCCAGTGTGTTTAGTGACCATATGAAACTGGATGCTCACATCCCCAATAAAGAGTAGTTCTTTCTTTCATTGTTAATTTTTGTTGTTCATTAATTGGATTTGTTGGTTAGGTCATGAAAATAATGTAGTGCGCTCCTGAGAGGCCAAGTAAACATCCCTGCCTACATTACCCTGAGTAGCCTGAAGATGAACAGTGGACAAAGCCCTAACTCTAAGGTTTGTGTGACCTTCATGAAGTCAGTATATCTGACTGAGCTCCAGGTTTCCTATTTGTAAATGAACCAATCACCTAGATTACTTGTAAATTGTGTTTCCAAATCTAAAGTTTTCTAAATTATGCATTCCAATTTACACAAATTCAGGGTCAGTACATGGGCTTTAGAAAGTTAAGAGGGACATTTACAACACGTTCAAGGTCCAGGTCATCAGAGAAATCTGTATTCTGCAACCTGCTGAATTTTTCAGATATTTACAGAAGCAAGTCAAATGAATTTTAAAAATGACAACTCCACAGAGAGTTGTAGTTTCCTGTAAAAGCCTTCTTCTAAAAATATCTAAATTCTTGTCTTCAAGTAAAGTGTGAAATAAGTAGGAAACCAATCCAATAGAGCCATAATCTGTACACTATAAAATATCACTTGAAGGATGGGTAAGATTCTGGGCACACATGTAAAGTTGGTAATGTCTTTCTTTCCACACCAGTCTCTCTGATGCTTCAACTTTTCTTATCTGCAGTGGTGGGCCTTTTTCCCAAGGACTAGAAGAGGTTTGGGAATGGATTGAGAGACCATGGCATAAGGAATGGAGTAGCTAGTGTTCAGCCCTAATGAGGGTAAAGTCCATATTGTTGAGTATAAGCAAGGCCTCCATTCCTACCCACTTGGTGCTTTTTCATAGGCTCATTTAACAAGCATTAAGATTGGCTGGGATTAAAAACTGACTTGTTATCTATGGATCATGTCTTCTTACTAACTGACTTATTAAAAGCTTTATTTATCCATGCATTAAGAGCTCATCTAGGGGCACCTGGGTGGCTCAGTCAGTTACGCATCTGACTTTGGCTCAGGTCATGATTTCATAATTTGTGGGCTCAAGCTCTGCACTGGACTCTGTGCTGACAACTCAGAACCTGGAGCCTGCTGGGGATTCTGTGTCTCCCTCTTTCTCTGCCCCTCCCCCACTTGTGTGTGTGCTCTCTCTCTCTCTCTCTCTCATTGCCTCTCAAAAATAAATAAACATTTAAAAAAAAAAAAAAGAGTTCATCTAGGGGCACCTGGGTGGCTCAGTCAGTTGAGCATGGACTTTGGCTCAGGTCATGGTCTTATGCTCCCTGAGTTCAGGCCCCACACGAGGCTCTTCTGATGACAGCTCAGAACCTGAACCTGTTTCAGATTCTGTGTCTCCCTCTCTCTCTGCCCCTCCCCTGTTCATGCTCTGTCTCTCTCTCTCTTTCAAAAATAAAACATAAAAAAAAAAAAAAAAAAAAGAGCTCATCCAGATGTGTCTTCCCCTTCTTCCTTGTTACCATTCTTCTGATGTTGTTCTTCCCAGGTCCCTGTCCAACTAATAAACTTGCTAACTACTCATAAATCAATGTAGACCTGTTATCTCAGGGCAACGCTCCTTCCCTGATAGGTAGACAACTAGATATTCTTTTCTTTTTGAGGATTATGCTTAGGCACTGTCTTTTAGGGCCACCTCTGGGGGATGCAGTAATGCAGTCACTATCTACTTTCTGTGTTAGCATACAGTGCTAAACCAAGGATGAGAGTTAAGAAAGAAGTGGCAAGGCAGTAGAAGCAGATACCATGGGATTCTGAGCTACCTACTCATTCATTCTGTAGAACCTTCTAGATCTGCTAAATCTCAATCTCATACAGACCATATTCATTTAACATCAAAATACTACTGCACATGTACAATTTTATGATTCAGTAAATCATAACATGGGTAGTTCAGATTGCACAGGCACTCGGTCTCCCATGGTCAGGTCTTCAGTCTCCACTAAAGTAAGCCAAAGGTTGATTTTCAAATGGAAAATGGTCACTAATGTCAGTTTCTTTTTTTAGGATCCTAGAAGGAAACAGATGTCATTCTCAAAAGAAGAAATCAATGAAGGGACTATTTAAAATTTGTGGGCAGGGTTAAGGGACACCAATAAGAGATGGAAATGTTCTCTTGGGCTAGCAATAGCAGGAAGCTATACACATATAGTTTTATAACTTTTGGTATAATTTACTTGTCTTTGGAAAGTATATGAAAAAAAGCATGCTTACTTTGAATGTGGACAGATGTGATTATGTTTCATAGCCTATAATTGAATAACTTATTTGTAGTTTAGGGATATGCCATAGAATAGCCATAATTCTAACATCAGTAAAAATACAATACAGTAATGCAAAATGTCAACATTAGCCTGAGATTTAAGCAACATGAGTATATATTAGTATTATTCAAAACTGTGAGGTTTTTTTGTTTGTTTGTTTGTTTTTTGGTATGTGGTCCCTTGAAGAGACACCTTTACATTTTATTGATTTCACACGCTTAGAACTATTTGTGAGAACAAGTACATATGCTAGAAAGTCATTTAGTGGGTTAAATGGTGGCCCTCAAAAAGATATGTCCACACCCCAGAACCTGTGAAGATAACCTTATTTGGAAAAGACGTTTGTGCAAATGTAAATAACCTGAGAATCTGAAGATTATCCATTTGGGCCCTGAATCCAACGAAAAGCAACTTCATCATGTTGATGGAGAAAAGACACAGGAAAGAGGAAAGAGGAGAAAGCCATGTGACAATAGAAGCCAAGGAGTGTCTGGAGCCACAAGAAGCTAGAATCAGTGAGAAAGGATTCTCTCCTAGACACATTGAAAAGAGTATGGCCTTGCCAATACCTTGATTTCAGATTTTTGGCTGCCGAGATGTGAAAGAATACATTTTGTTGTTTTAGGCCACCAAGTCTGTGGGGATTTGTTATGGCAGCCCAAAGAAAATAATACAGTTACCCATTAACATTTTACTGCAGCATAGTTTTCTGATGAAAATGACATTAGTATTCAGTTATAAAAAAATGATTATGGAATAATTCTTTTCAGAGCTCACTTATAGGGGGCAAAGAGACACATATACAATTAAGTCAGTGGTATAATATTGAGTTAGCAGGATGATAGGAACACAGAGGGACAAGTCATAAATCTTGGCAAGACTATTCAGAAAATGTCAAGTGATCTGCTGAGGCTGCAGTGTAAGACTGCACAATGGAGACAGACAAGACACGAGACTGTAAAAGACCACAGACATTGACTTTTAATGATTTTTGATTACTATTTTAAAAAGTTTAGGATTTTGTCCTGTAGGTTTCAGTTGGTTAACTTTAAGTGCCAACTCCAAGAGATAGATAGTTGCTAACTAGAATTTGATGTTTAGATGGGTTATAAAGCATATTTGGCTCATGTATTCATTCATCAAAAATTTATGGAGACCATATGTGACCATGGTATGGTACAGATTTGGAATTTCATGGTTGGCAAGGAAGACACAAACCCTGACCTCGTTGAATATATAAACTAAAGGAAAAAAAGAACCTTGATTGATTAGCCATGGGCATATAGGGAGAGGATAGGCTTATAGTATATTTATTAACCATGATTCAGGAAATAGGGAGCTATTGAGGGTTTCAAGCTGAGCAGTGATCTGAATGTAACTACATTTCATGAGGATCACTCAGTTGTTATAAAGGATGAATTGGTCTGGAAAGAGACCCAAGACAAAGAAAACTATAAAGGACTACTGTAACAATCTTGGATGAAATTGTGAGAATCATAATTAAGAAAAAAAAAAACAGTGGGAATGGGGGAGGATGGCCTGACTGAAATTATACTCCAGAAGAAAAACTGACAAGGTCTAGTAATTAATTGGGTACAGGGAGTGAAGATGTTTTGGAAGCCTTAGATCATATTTAGCTTAGATTATCACTGATCTATGTCAACTTTGGTTATAGAATGCACCATGACTATACCTATTACTAAGAAAGAAAAAAAACTATTAAACTATGGCATGCTTTCTTATCCCTTAGCATTTTTATTTGGGACAAACTGGAAAGGCTATTTTGAATTTAGATGGAAAAATTTTAAGTCATATTCCATTCTTCTGACAAGGAAAAAAAAATAAATTGGCTAAAGCATTCCTAAAACACTTTTACATTCGGAATCTAATTCTTACAAGTCATTTTTCCACTCAAAACTGGATTATCAAAATCCATTTTTTTCCATACAGTATTGTCCCTCTGTGCCAACAAGAGTTCTCTCCACTATTGTTTGAGAGATTGTCTTTGAAGTTATAAGCTTTGATGCTGGCATTTGTTGATTTTACAAGAACATGTCAAAGGAAGGCTTTCAGACAGTGTCTAGGATTTATATGCCTTCAAGTGATCCTTAAAATTTTTCTTGAATAAAAGGTCAGAGAATTGCCACTGTCCAGCTATATAAACAAGAATAATTAAGACATTCATGCATGCATGAGCAATAAAAATTATATTACAACTGTGTCCTGGGTCAACAATAATTAGATGAAGTCATCAATTATGAGAAACATCCTGATTTCAGAGATGTTAAAATGAGGGCAGAAAGTGTACTTCAGCATTGATGAAATATGGGAATGATGACATTAAGTAAGATAGGCAGCACAAGGGTGATAAAGATCTAAATTAAATTAAATTAAATTTTATTGTCATCTCACTAGAAACACAAATGTCATGCATAACTCTCAGAAAATTATAGACAAATGAGCGATGGGGGACATTTTGAACATATGCTTCCTTTAACTACGGGCTAAAATATTTTAGTAAGACTCCTGGGTAAATATGGTAGTAATTAAGTGTGTGTACTTTTGACTGAAATGTGTACGGAGGCTCTCTGTGTTTCCTTCCTTAGGTACTTTCCCAGGGATTGTGATGTGTACTTTCTCGGACAGATCTCACTTGGGTCAGGCAGCAGAACCCACGGAAACACCCCCAGCTGCTTCTGTAAAGTACTGAATCGCAAGAAAACAGCAAATCTCAAAGGTTCATTCACCTGACTACGCTTGACACCTAAAGAACTTTTGTTTCTTACAAACCATTAAGCTTATTAGAGTCTGTACTAAAGAGTACCTTAAAAACAAAATATAAAGAAGAATTGCATTTGAAGAATTTCAGGTTGACAGTTTAACCAGGGTTAGAGGAAACCCGGCAGTAAAGTAGAAATTTAAACTGTTCTCATTTTCTATTACTTTTCAGTTGGGTTAGTTGTTTTGCAACTATTAGTTTCATTTTGAACTCATGTATTTCAACTATAGTTTGTGGGGGGTTTTTTGTTTGTTTTTATAGCAGTGAATGGAAAGTAGTTATTTTTAACTCCAACTGACACCTTGAAAACATAGTGAAACAGATTGCCTTTCAGAAAAAAAAATGAATTAAATAAAAATGAACCTATATGATTAGTGGGAGGGGATGCACACATTGGAGTTAGGCGAACTCCAAAGAACACCAACACCACAACCTCCTTGCTGTGTGAATTTGGCAAAATATTTAACCTCCTTGAGCAAAATAGATATTTTGGCAAAATAGATATGCCAACGTTTTGTTTGTAATGATTAAATATGATAAATAATGTAAGATTCTTAGCACACAGTAGATGATCAGTAAGTAGTAACTACCATTATTACATTGTCACCATAGTTCAGCATCACATAGTATCTATCAGCAGTTAGAGGATTTCTTCAGTTTACATGTGGAATCTTCAGCTATGGGGTCTGGAAAGGCAACAGCAAGCCAGTTTAGACAAGGTCTGTGGGCTCTGTTATTACATCAAAACCCATGAAGCAGTCATTTTTGTATGTCAAAAATGGTGTAATCCCCAACAATTTCATAAGGTCATCTAGCATTATGAGACTTTTTTCATGTGTCAGTTTGTTACAGGCCATTTGCTTTTTTCATTACTTGTCTTTAAAATTGACATGACAAATCCATCCTTACTGGGATAAGAAGTCAATCTGGATAGTAATGATCTTTTTAGTGCTTTATGTTTCCAGTGGTGTTTTACTTTTTGACTATTAAGTAGCTTGAGAAGTTGCTACAGCAAATTAGAAAACTTAGAAAACAAACAGGAAAAAGCACAAGAAATAACAATTGATAAACAAAATGTGTAACATATTTCCTTCTTTATTTATATCACTAGATCAGGCCTTGTGGTTATTTGTGATGACTGAGAAACAGTGTAAAGATGCCCCCCTCTACTCCCCTGATCGTGTCTGAAATCCCGCCCTTTCCTGTGTGTTGAATACATCTTAATTTATTAAACGGCTTAGAAGCTGAGACTCTTTGAAGGGAGAGAGGTGTTAAGTAGGGGAGACGCTGAAAGATCCCCCAAGGCAAAATGTGACACCTGCCGATCATCTCATACACTGCATTGCATATTCTCCCACATCAGCATGTGATATTTGTATCCCAAAGCCAGATGTGAACACGCCTGCAACATGTACGTTATGGTCTGTTTATCGTTCCTGGCAACTATTAGGTGCCCTAATCCTACTTACTAAAATTACACTGATATGTTGCAGAGTTACATGGCACTCACAGATAAAAACTAATTTGACCTTAGGTGCCATCAGATTGGTCCTCCGAACAAGAACTCCTTTCCCTGAGAAGAGTTTTGTGCATTTTGATGAGGACAAGGAGTAAAGGGCAAGTGATTGAAAAGTGTGTTTTTTCTACAAAATTTTACTTCCATTTGACCCCAGAGGTTCAGGAAATGAAAACAAATTAATTGTTGACTTAAAGTTTTTCCTACCAACTTGCACTTCAGATGCCTTAACTCCAGTTTAGGTAAATTAAACAAAGACAAATTAAAGGGAGACTTTATACTGATGAACTCTCCCCTTTCAGGAATTCAATCATTAATAAATAATCACTTTTAGGGGCTCCTGGGTGGCGCAGTCGGTTAAGCGTCCGACTTCAGCCAGGTCACGATCTCGCGGTCCCTGAGTTCGAGCCCCGCGTCAGGCTCTGGGCTGATGGCTCGGAGCCTGGAGCCTGTTTCCGATTCTGTGCCTCCCTCTCTCTCTGCCCCTCCCCCGTTCATGCTCTGTCTCTCTCTGTCCCAAAAATAAATAAAAAACGTTGAAAAAAATAAAAAAAAAAAAATAATCACTTTTAATTCCATGTATACCCAGGCTAGACCACAATTGATTCTTAATAGAGTATTTGATGGTAAGAAGTGATCTCGTATGTATTTTTATAGAAAAATAGATATGAAAAGGTGTGTGTGTGTGTGTGTGTGTGTGTGTGTGTGTGTGTTGGGAAAGACTGACTATACAAGAAAAATATTTTAATCTTTAAAAATTAGTGTGTTTCACAGAAGGGTCAAAAAACTAATGGGAAGTAAACAGAAATGTGAATAAGTTTGTAAAATTGAAGTTCAGAATACAATCAAATAGACATTTTTGATGACAGATATACTTATTTTTTTAATAACATATTTACTTCTGGAAATAAAAGTTACCTCTTTTTTTTTTTTTTCAATAAAACCTGTTTATCTTGTTCTAGTTCTACAGCAGCCAATGGCTCAGAAAGAAATATTTTTTCCAGTATGTTTTTTTCTGGAAAACAGGGTTATTTAAACACTTGATAACCCACTGAAGACTTAAAACATTTGTAGCCTATATTCAGATGAAAGGACTTTCAACCTTTTGATATTTACTACCAGTTCAGCTGTGAAGAGAAAAATACTTGCCTAATTAATTTTTTTCAAGAAATATGAATGTTACTTAACCACTGGGTTAGAATGAACTTGCATATTTTCCCTGTATTCTGTAAACCCCCACCCCTGCTGCTGACTGTGTACAATCAGCCATTTCTCCAAAGTTGTTCAGCAATACAGCAGTCCTCTACACCATGCTGTGGAGGGAAAAAAAGATTAGGTGGTTAAACGTGCATTATATTCTCTTTCTCAGCTTTTCATTTCAAGAAGCAGTACAGTAAAAAAAAAACCTCATGGTTTGTTTAATATGATGTCTCCCAAATGTCTTTGACCATGAATTTTTTTTTTAAAGACATATTCTGTCTTCATACAACTTTCTACTTTTCTTCCTCATAACAGTGTTTGTTCTTTTTCTGATGGGGCAGAAAATAAAAGGAAAATACTAATATCTGCTTAATAAGCTGTCTTAGAAAAAAATGGCTGTAACTTCTATTCCAGAGTGTTCTGATCATCTTGATATAAAAGAGGTGATGGCTCCAGTAGGTCCCTCCGTTGAGGAACTCTTCCAGCAGCCCCTGGTGTTGGTGGCCCATGTGAGACTCAGCTATACCTTCGTGCTGACTGGTGCAACACCTTATTGTATTCCTCTGAAGCATATGCTTCTCTGTGCTATGTTGTGACAGCCCCCTGCAAAGTAGAGCCCCAATCTCACTTATGTACCGAGGCCAACTCCAGAGTTTCAATCTTCCATGGAAGCCGGCAACTTGGAGAAGGGGTGTCCTGGCCCATTTCACCTGATTCTGCTCAATGTTACCTCTGGGTGTGCCTTTGGGAAGATGGCTGTGTCCCCTATCCAGCTTTCTCTGAACTTAGACTGTGGCCTTTTTTTTTTTAATGTTTACTTATTTTGGAGAGAGAGAGAGACAGACAGACAGACAGAACATGAACGGGGGATGGGCAGAGAGAGAGGGAGACACAGAATCCGAAGTAGGCTCCAGGCTCTGAGTTGTCACAGCAGAGCCTGACACAGGGCTCGAACTCATGAACCATGAGATCATGACCTGACCTGAAGTTGACACTTAGCCAACTGAGCCATCCAGGTGCCCCTTGACTGTAATCTTTTGGTGCCTTTGTCTCTCTGCTGTGAACCCCAGACCAATTCGAGCACTGATCAACTAATGATTCCTTTGCTTCATGAACAATAGAAATAACCACTGTTTGGACAACATTCCACAGAATTGTTTATCAGAAGAACTCCCAATTGTACCCTAAAAACACACTTTAGAAACTATTGCATTAGTCTTCTTAGGTTTGGTAGAAAAGAATGCAATAGTTACTGCACCTTAGACCACAAAGTCAGAAGTCCAAAAAATAAAACTTCTCTTTCAAAGCACTGCCATACTGGACTGTTTCTGGAAATCTTGGTATCAGTCTCATCAACCCTCTCCAGGATTGCGTTATGACCCAGAGAGGTGATGTGGTAATAAGACAGAGGAGAAGAACACACAGGTGACTGCTAAGATGTTCACTGATCCAGTCACTAAGGCCTTGGAGTCCAGGAAACCCCTTCAGCTTCTGTGACACTCATGGGAGCTGAAACTCCTTATGGGAGGTTGCCCTGGGTCCTGTCTGTCTACAGACACACTCTCAGAAAGCCAGTCAAAGTCCTCCCACTGCTTTGATCCAAGGTAATTTTTTTCTAAGCCCTGGCCTTTTTTTTTCCTCCCATGTTTCTGTCCTAGCTAATTAATCTACTCCCTAAAACCTCTCACATCCCTTCCCCGGGGCTATAAAGATTATATTTTATCTGTCTTAATGGGGGTAGTGGAAAGGAGGAACTACTAGGATAGGAAATACAAGTAAATGTCAGAAAAAATATCGTCCTGAAATGTTTTTCTAGAAATGCTTATCTTTTCTGAAAAGAAATTTTACATTTCATCTAGATATCACTTCCATCTCTATCTCAAGAGTGTGTGACTTATGTCTTTGTCCAAAATGGGGTTTTGAGAGCTGTAACTCCTACTCTGATAGCACTGGCTGGCTGTGTGGTGACCTTTCCCTTTGTATGGAGTAGGGGAACGTTATAGAACAAATAACTCATCTCCCTTATTTGTGGGTCATTAGATGTTCCCTCAGGAGGGTCTCAGTCCTGTTCTCCAGGAAGCTCAGCTAGAGGTTGGAGTAAAATGTTCCTTGTCTGGGATAAGCCTCCATTAGGCCTCACATAATTGGTAGGGGAGGGGCATGGGAGGGGAGGACCAATGTGCAGTTCTTCAACCTGACCCCACCCATGACCTTGTCATCCTCTACATCAGACACCTGATATAAAAAAGCGAAGAGATCCAGGTCAGCCTGGACTTTGTGGAATTAATGGGGCTCCACTCTCTAATTCTACTCCGGTTTCTGTGGGCCCCCAAAAGCCACTTGTATCAGCAGATTAGAAATTGTAGCTATTGGAGTCTATCCACCAACCAACACCCCCTACATGGCCATTGTAGTCCTCTAGATAAAAATATCAGCTCTGCAATCTTTTGAAGAAGGCTGTTTACCATTAAAAAAGTCTATTTACTCCATAACCAGGACAAAACAGGAGTACTTGCACTTTCCTAAATCCTAAAATCACCATCCCATTAGGACGAGCAGTATTTTTACTAGGAACTCTCCCCTTGGTCCTAGTGTCTCCATTTGAGCCCAGGACACGACGAAGGAAGCAACTTTAGTGTTTGCCCATTTGGGGACACTCATGGGTCTCTTTGTCCTGGACCAGTTTTGGAGGGTCTGTGGCTGGCTTCCCATAAAGCCAGAAAAATGCCAGTCCAGGCTTTTAACTAGGTAGGAGCCCATCTAAGTAAGTGGTAGAGCCTGAACTAAAACCTCTGGAATCATGTTCCTCTCATTTTTTAAAATATGCAGACTTGGGGCGCCTGGGTGGCTCAGTCGGTTAAGCGTCCGACTTCGGCTCAGGTCACGATCTCGCGGTCTGTGGGTTCGAGCCCCGCGTTGGGCTCTGTGCTGACAGCTCAGAGTCTGTAGCCTGTTTCAGATTCTGTGTCTCCCTCTTTCTCTGACCCTCCCCTGTTCGTGCTCTCTCTCCCTCTGTCTCAAAAATAAAATAAACATTAAAAAAATATATTCAGACTTGAAAATTAGGCTTTAAAAATCATCATTAATGCTTTCCTTTTTAAATATTTTCTTGGGAATCTGAGAATTTAATTTGATGGCAAATTTATAAGGCTCTATTTTCCTTTCTTCTTTTTCTATGCCTGTCATCCTGCGTGTGTCCAGAGTTACAGGGCATTTTGTAGTGCTCTCTGTGGCCAGTCTCATCACGGTCCACTGACATTTCCGGAATCAGCAATGACTGATAAGATCAAATAACGTGGTGGTAGAGGGCATAAGCTCCGGAGTCAAACTGATTGAATTTGAATCTCGGCTCTGCCAATTATTAGAAGTGTGATCTTTTACAGGAAAATTAAATTCCCCAATTACTTCTTTTTAATTTAAGCTTTATTTTTTTTTAATCTAAAGCAGCTATACCCATAAGGTAAAAGTAAGAAAAATAAGACACTAAGAATTTAAGTCACTGATACATTTATAATAACATTAAAAATCAAATACCTAGCAATAAATCTAATGATACATAAGAACGCCATATGCATAAAATTATAAAGCACTATTGAGAAAAATGGAATAACTAAATAAATGAGGTGATACACAATGTTCATACATTTTATTTAAACATTAGTCTCTAAGTGTATAAATGAAATTCCAAGCTAAGTAACAGCACATTTTGTTTTTTGTGGAAGTCAAGAAGATAATCCTAAATTCACATAGCAATGTAAAAGACTAAGGATAGTGGGTCCACCTTAAAGAAGCAGAAAAAAAAAAAATTAGAGAACATTGTGACATTGTTACAAGGGTAGGCTAATAGACTAGTAGAACAGAGTAGAGAATCCAGAAATAGACCAATACATATGAGAACAAAAGAAGCCCTGAAAAGCAATGGGTATAGAGTAACTTTTCTAATAAATTATACTGAATCAAATAACTATTAATTTAGAAAAAAATGTGAAATAAAATCTACCTCAAATCATATACAAAGATCAGGGACTACAAGTTAAATATGAAAGAAAAAATAATAACATTTCTAGAAGATAATAAAGGAATATTTCTTCATAACAGGAAAAAAATCTTAAGTGGAGCACACTAAGTATTAAACAGAAAGGAAATATTATCAAACTATTTTACACTAAAATTAAGCCCTCCTATAAACAAAACCATTAAGAGAAGGATATGACAGGTCACAAGGTAGAATATATTTGCAACACCTTTAACTGGTAAAGACCTTGTATCCAGGATATACAAGGAACTCCCATAAATCAGTAAGCAAATGGCAGACAATACAATAAAAAATGGGCAAGAAGTTTGATATTTGACCAGAAAAGACAGTCATATAAATATCTAAGAAGGTCCTCAAACCTTAGTCTTCGGGAAAATACATATTAAAATCTTAGTGAGATAAACTGTACTTGGCCTTTGTGTGTAATACTTTTTATATAATGCTAGATTTTATTTGCTAATATCGTGGTAAGGATTTTTATGTTTACATTGATGAGAGATACTGGTCTGTATTTTTCTCTTTCTTGGAACTGTCTTTCTCTAGTTTTGATATCATGGCAATACTTTTCATTAAATAAATTGGGAATTGCCCCCTCCCTTTCTAATTTCTGTAAGATTTCATGTAGAACTGATGTTAACTCATTAAGCATTTGGCAGCACTCTCCAGTGATACTATATGGGCCTGGAGATTTCTTTTTTGGTAGTTTTTAAATTAGTAATTTAATCTCCTTAATAGTTATAGATCTATTCAAATTATCTATTTCATATTAGGTGACTTGTGGTAGTTTGTGTTTTTCAGTTCAGTGTTCCATTTTATCTACGTTGTCAAATTTATGTGCGTAGGGTTTTACTTAGTAAGCCTTTATAATCCTTTCGGTGTCTTCAGGATATGTAGTGATATCCCGTTTCATTCCACATATTGGTGATTTGTGTCTTCTCTCTTTGTCAGTATTGCTAGGGATTTGTCACTTTCACTGTTAGTTTCAAAGAACCAGGTCTTTGTTCCATTGACTTATTCTACGTTTCTGTTTTAAATGTTACTGATTTCTGTTCTTATCTTTATTATTTTCTTCTTTTTGATTACTTTGGGTTTATTTTACTCTACTTTTTCTGGGTTCTTGAGATGAGAGCTCTAAAATTCTTTAAACTTAACTATACATTTGAAAATTTTGGGGGGTGCCTAAGTGGCTCAGTCAGTTTAGCATCCGACCTCAGCTGAGGTCATGATCTCATGGTTCATGAGTTCAAGCCCTGCATGGAGCCCTGTGTCTGACTCTGTGCTGACAGCTCAGAGCCTGGAGCCTGCTTCGGACTCTGTGTCTCCCTCTCTTTCTGTCCCTCCCCCCGCCCCCACCCATGCTCTGTCTCTAACTCTCTCTCAAAAATAAACCTTAAAAAAAAAAAAAAGAAAAAATGTTCATAATAAAATGTTGAGAGGGAAAAGACATAACTCAGACACAAGCCCTTTGACTTCTTTCCTGACCTTCATGCTTATCTCCACTCTAGTATAAATGTTATTATACATATTTTCATCATTGCATTTTGGTTAACTTTTGCATTTGTCTTCTCCATTAAACTTCGAGCTTTTTTATGGATGGACACTATGCAATTCACCTGTGTATCCTAAATACTGGTCGAGGTACTTCCTCAACTTTATAAAGATTGTCTACAAATACCCCACAGAAAAAATTACAGTTATTGAAGCAAGACCGAAAAACTGAATGCTTTCACCTTATGACTGGGAACAAGGCAAAAACGCATGCCTCACTGTTCTTACTCAAAACAGTACTGGGAGATTTAGCCCATGCACTAAGTCAAGAAAAGGAAAGTAAATGTATATAGATTAAAAAGAAAGATATAAAATTTCTCTTTTGCAGATGACATGATTGTCTACACAGAAAAGTCTCAAGGAATCTACAAAAACTTTCCTTGAACTAATAAGTGAGTTCATCAAGATTAAAGGATCACAAAACAATCATATAAAAACCAGCTGTATTTCCACACACCAGCTATGAACATGTGAATACCGAAATTAAAAATGTGGGGCGCCTGGGTGGCGCAGTCGGTTAAGCATCCGACTTCAGCCAGGTCACGATCTCGCGGTCCGTGTGTTCGAGCCCCGCGTCGGGCTCTGGGCTGATGGCTCAGAGCCTGGAGCCTGTTTCCAATTCTGTGTCTCCCTCTCTCTCTGCCCCTCGCCCGCTCATGCTCTGTCTCTCTCTGTCCCAAAAATGAATAAACGTTGAAAAAAAAATTTTTTTTTTTTAAAATGTCTGGGGCGCCTGGGTGGCGCAGTCGGTTAAGCGTCCGACTTTAGCCAGGTCACGATCTCGCGGTCCGTGAGTTCGAGCCCCGCGTCAGGCTCTGGGCTGATGGCTCGGAGCCTGCAGCCTGTTTCCGATTCTGTGTCTCCCTCTCTCTCTGCCCCTTCCCCGTTCATGCTCTGTCTATCTCTGTCCCAAAAATAAATAAAAAACGTTGAAAAAAAAAACTAAAAAAATAAAAATAAAAATGTAATGCCATTTACAATCACTAAAAAAAGGAAATACTTAGATATAAATATAAAGAAGTAGAGGGTTTATATGCTAAAAACTACATAATGCTGATGAAAGAAACCAAAGAAAATCCAAATTAATGAAGAGATATATCTTTTTCATGGATTAGGAGACTCAGTATAGTAAAGATATAATTCTTTCCAAATTTATATACAGGTTTAACACAAATTGCTATCAAAATCTCTATATTTTTTATTTAAAAAATTATTCTAAAAATATGGAAAGGCAAAGGAGCTAGAGTAGTTGAAACAATTATGAAAACTAAGAATATTGTGGGAGCAATGAGTCTATCCAATTTCAAGATTTATTACATAGTTATAATAGTCAAAAATGTGTAATAGTGTACAGCTGCCAACAGACACATGAAAAGATGTGCAACATCACTCATAATCAGGAAAATGAAAATCAAAACCACAATGAGATATCAACTCACAACTGTTAGAATGGCTAAAATCGGAGGTGCCTGGGTGTCTCAGTCCATTAGGCATCCGACTTCGGCTTAGGTCATGATCTCACTGCCCGTGAGTTCGAGCCTTACATTGGGCTCTGTGCTGACAGCTCAGAGCCTATAGTCTGTTTCAGATTCTGTCTCCAACTCTCTGCCCCTCCCCTGTTCACACACACACACACTCTCTCTCTCTCTCAAATATAAAATAAAACATAAATAAAAGAATGGTTAAGTAAAAAAACACAAGAAACAACAAGTGTTGGAAAGGATGTGGAGAAAAAGGAACCATTTTACACTATTGGTGGGTACATAAACTGGTGCAGCCACTGTGAAAAACAGTATGAAGTTTCCTCAAAAAATTAAAAATAGAATTAGCATATGATCCCATAATTCCACTACTGGGTATTTACCCAAAGAATATGAAAACACCACTTCAAACAGATATATGCACACCATGTCTATTGCAGCATTATTTACAATACCTAAATTATGGAAGCAACCCAAGTGTCCATCCATAATTGTATGGATAAGGAAGATGTGCATATATACATCTAAGTATATATGCAACAGAATATTACTTAGCCATAAAAAAGAATAAAATCTTGCCATATGTAACAACATGGGTGAATCTAGAGGGTATAATGCTAAGTGAAATAAGTCAGTCAGAGAAAGATAAATACCATATGATTTCACTCATATGTGGAATTTAAGAACAAAGAAAAAAAAAAGACAAAACAAGAAACAGAGTCTCAGCTATAGAGAACAAACTGACGGTTGCCAGAGGGAAAGTGGGAGGGGGAATGGGTGATGTGGACAATTAAGAGTGGACTTGCCATGGTGAGCACTGAGTAATGTATAGAATTGCTGACTTACTATATTGTACACATGAAACTAATATAACACTGTATGTTAACTATACTAGAGTTAAAATTTTCAAAATAAATCTACAGATAAAAGGAATAAATCAGTATATACTTAAAAAAATATTGGCAGAAATAGACATATAGATCAATAGAACAGAATGAAGAATCCAGAAATTGAATCCTACCTATTTGTCTGACTGATTTTTGATAAAGGTGAAAAAGCATTTCAATGGAGAAAAGGAACCTTTTAGCAAACAGTGATGAAGCAATTGGAGATCCTTTCTCAGATTAAAAAAAAAAACCTTCTATCTAAATATTATACCTTATATAAAAATTAACTCATAATTGATGATGGACTTACTATAAAACCTTTACAAAAATAACTAGGAGAATAATTAATTAATTAACTAATTACAAGAATTAGTTACAAGAGGGGCACCTGGGTGGCGCAGTCGGTTGGGCGTCCGACTTCAGCCAGGTCACGATCTCGCGGTCCATGAGTTCGAGCCCGGCGTCGGGCTCTGGGCTGATGGCTCAGAGCCTGGAGCCTGTTTCCGATTCTGTGTCTCCCTCTCTCTCTGCCCCTCCCCCGTTCATGCTCTGTCTCTCTCTGTCCCAAAAATAAATAAACGTTGAAAAAAAAAAAAAGAATTAGTTACAAGAAAATATTACAAGAATACAAGATTACAAGAACTAGTTACAAGAAAATAACAAGAAATACAAGAAATACAAGAAAATCTTTGGGATCTAGGACTAGCCAAAGAATTCTTAGATCTGATTGAACATGTAGAAGGAAGAACTGATAAATTTAAACTCCATCAAAATTTAACACTTTTTCTTTGCAAAAAATTGTGTTAAAGGGCAAAAGGCTACAGGCACCCAGGCCACTTGCTAATGGGGGCAAGTGCTTGGCATTACCTACTAAAGTTGAACATATATGTACCATATGGCCAGCAATTTCACTTTTAGATTTATATTCCACAGAAATGTTTACAAATGTGCTCCAAAAGACAGACATTTTTCTTAATTGTCTCAAACTAGAAACAACCGTAATGTTCTTTAATGGTAGAATGAATAAATAATGGTATATTGATACAAGAAAATATTATACCACAATGAAAATTAACAAAATAAACAGCATCAGTGAGTCTTGCAAACATAACATTGATTGAAAAATCCAAATATATAAAACAGTATATGCTGTATGATTCTACTTCTATAAATCTCAAAAATGGGCAGAACTAACTTGTGATGTTAGAAGTCTGTATAGTAGTTACTTTTGGGAAGGATTTAAAAAGTGGCATAAGGGTGACTTCTGGAGTTCCTAACTAGGGTGTATGTGCTTTGTCATGATTCATCAGGCTAAAAACTATGACTTGATACGAATAATAAGTGTACTTTTATGTATGTACATTATACAACTGAAAAGGAGTTGTTTTTTTTTTTTTAATGATAAAACCTTCAGGAAAAAGTGGCAAATCCATTCTCTATGACAGACTTTAAGATACCTCTACCAATAATTGATAGACCAAGTGGGAAAAAAATGTTGACATTATAGAAAATTTTGACAATGCAATTAACCTTACCCAACAATTGGAGCACACAGAAATGTTTATGAAATGTAACCAGATACAATGTCTTAACATTTTATCTGTACTCTAAATCCTTTCCCCCCTCTGGGGGTCAACATTTTGGTTTACCAAAACTGGACATAGGCATTTATTTCTTTTTTCTACCCTACAGCATATCCTCTGCATTAGTGAGCTCAAAACCAATTTCTTGAGTTGTGGAATAGAAAATCCTACATAGAAAACAATTTTAAGCTAGGATTTCAAAATATTTATTAAACACTTATCTTGTACCAAGCACTGTGGTTACTTGTAGGGATACAGAGATGCAGGGATACAGGGATATAGGATTCCTGGCTTTGAGAGATTCACAATCCAACAGAGGAGACTGATATATAAAACAATGATATCCATTGGCGTGCTGGCGCTGGCTGATAACAGTTCATGAGAGACAATTGTCGAGCATTTAGGAATTTTTGCCAACCAGTTGTTAAACCATTGATAGCTTAAAATTGGCTGAGGTGAGAGTATTTACACCATTGAAACCAACAAATGCTGCTAATCAGTGGCCCCCCACACCCTCCAAGGAGCTTATTTACTAGCATAGTACTAATTGTATCATAAAACAACTTGATAAATATCTTATGATTCAAAGTGAACCATCTGTCGGGGGCACACAGAGAAGGCTCAACAAACCAGGAGAAGAAAGTTACAGGATATTCCACTAGATAGGTTCATTTTGACCTGTCTGCCAGAAAGTGGATAGAAGTTTGTCAGAATTATAAAGGTGGCCATGGCATTCCAACAGACAATGGTTGTATGTGAAAATCTGAGATATGAAAGAGTCGTATATCAGGGACATGCCTGCATCACACAGTTGGGGTTTCGCACTGGGTAAAAGCACTGTGTCTAAGGGGTTTTAATGCACATCTTTATTATTTTTCAGTTTTGAATGTGTTCATTAGAACCACTGAATCCACGAGTTTCTTTTCTAATCCCTACTACTTTAAGGGACATATATTTACATTTTTAAAAAGTTGCCTTGGGGCACCTGGGTGGCTCAGCTGGTTGAGTGTTCAACTTCAGCTCAGGTCATGATCTAACGGTTTATGAGTTCGGGTTAGTGAGGTCGAGCCCCGTGTCGAGCTCTGTGCTGACAGCTCAGAGCCTGGAGTCTGCTTCGGATTCTGGGTCTCCCTCTCTATCTGCTCTTCCTCTGCTTGCACTCTGTCTCTCAAAAATAAATAAATATTAAAAAAAATTTTTTTAAGTTGCCTTATGGTTTAATCTAGATAATTCTAATGTTTCATTTTGTAGTTAATATTATCTACATTTACTCCATCAGAATGTTTGCTGCATTCCCAGTTTAAATCTACAAGTACTTTCACTAAGGTATGATTTACATGTAATTATATCTAATAACTAATATTTAATAATGCTTATCCATTTGTTGTAACAAAATCCAATTGGGGTAGGAATTCAGTTTGTTTTAACTCTTGCTATTGACTACTGAGAAAATATACTAATATAAGTGCTTTTTCGTTGAGGAAGAAGTGTATTTCTCTAATTCCCAAAATGGTCCTGTGTGGGTTGGCAGAGCCCGGTCATGGAGAACAGAAGGGTCAGGGTACTAGTACACAGGGAATGGGAATAGAAGGACTTTCACCTTTGTGCCAATTTCTTGAAAATGAGGATGTAGCGTTTTCTATTCAATCATTTCATTTATTTCCTAGTTCCTGGTTGCCTACTACGCACAAGTTAAATTGTGTAGAAATTATATGAAGCACATAACAGGAAATCAAGTAATGTATAATTGAATTAATTAATGAGTTCACACACAAAAAATAATTAAAAGAAAACACTAAACCTTACCTTCCCAGGGATTCTGGAAAAAAGAACTTGTGATCACCAATCATTTAATCTCCAACAAATCCAGTGACACAAAATGATATGAACTTGTACAACCTGTATGAAACAAGGATGTTAAAATCACATTTAAGAATAACTTTTGTTTTTACGTACCTTGTTAAGTTGACATTTTTATTTATGGTAGAACCACACTGTTTTTTATTGTACAAGCAGGAAACCATAGGCCCAAAGAAATATATTGGGTTACCCAAGATCACACAGCCTGTAACAGCAGAAAACAAGTAGATTTTTTTATGATTCCTATTCTTGCAATGATTCCTGAAGACTTGGACATTTTCCTCTTCGTGGCAATAGAGTGGATCTGTCTGAGGCCATCTTGCCTACTGAATTATAAATGATAATGTCAGATAAAATGTCTGATCAAATGATGCATAGTCAGAGGATGAAGGGAACCTTGCCACCAAGTTGGAGGCTTAGAATAGTTTACTGAATAAAAAAGGAGAATTCTCTCAAGTTATCTGGATATCATGCTCATATTTTAGAAGAATGTTGAATATTGTGATGGTTAGTAAAATCTCCACTAAGGACAAGCAATGTGTTTGCAAACAATGGTAATGAGAACAGATAAAAGAGATTACTTAAACGCCTTTAAACACTACATCTATGTGATCTTTGTGCCCTAAATTTACCTTTAAAACTCATGCAATTGAATTAAAAGTTGTTTTACTATTACTTAGAACATTGGTATGTATTTTCACTATAGTAAAGTAACAATTTATTCTAAATTTGGGGGAATATTTATTTTAATTTGACACAGTTCTTGGAAGTAGTGTTTTATGACTATCTTTACCACTTGCTTTTTCTTAGGATAAAATGCCTGATTAGTTGCTTTGAATAGCTATGAAAGCTAAGCTCTTTTAGCTGATTAAAGAATTTTCTCATGTGGTAACGTTCTCACCATAAATCTGGGATTTTATGTTTTTTTACTAACAGTGCTTAAAGGCAAGAATTATTTGGTTGTGCTTTCACACCTAAAGGCATAAGGAGAATATAGAGAATCACAGACTTGGGAGCCAGGAGCCATGATGAGAGTAGTGCTATGGGTGTAGAGTTGAACCTAGATGAACTTGGGACTCCTGGTCTGGAATATAATATCAATACATTTATCAACTGACATTTAAAAAGACTATAATGGAATATTATGCAGTTATAACAAGGATGAGATCTTAGCATTTGTGACAACATGGATAGACCTAGAGGGTATGTTATGTTATGTGAAATAAGACAGAGAAAGACAAGTACTATATGATTTCACTCATATGTGGTGGCTAAAAAATAAAGCAAATAAAAAAAAAGAATCAGACCTATAAATACAGAGAACAAACTAATGGCTGCCAGAGGGGTGGGGGGATGGGCAAAATGGGTGAGGGAAGTGGGAGATACAGGCTTACAGTTATGAAATGAGTAAGTCACAGGATTAAAAGGTATAGCATTGAGAATGTAGTCAAGGATATCGTAGTATCATTGTATGGTGACAGATGGTAGTTACATTTGTGGTGAGCATACCATAACAAAGAGATACTGAATCCCTATGTTGTATACCTGAAACTAATGTACCATTGTATGTCAACTATACTCAAAAAATTTTTTAATATTTTTGGAGAACTCTTTTTTTAACATTTTTTAAAAATTTAACCATACTTAACATATTAGTTTTGGGTGTACAATATAATGATCCAACACTATACATTAGTCAGTGCTCATCACCACAAATGTACTCTTAAATTCCCTTCACCTATTTCGCCCTTCCCCCACCCTCCTCCACTCTGCTAACCATCAGTTTGTTCTCTGTATTTCAGTTGGGTTTTTTTTGTCTTTATACATTTGTTTTTTAAATAATTTCTTTAAATTTCACATATGAATAAAATTGTATGGTATTTGTCTTTCTCTGTCTAACTTATTTCACTTAGTATTATACCTTCTAGATTCATCCATGTTGTTACAAATGGCAAGATTTCATTCTTTTTTTTATGGCTAATATTCTCTTGCATATATATACCACATGTTCTTCATCCATTCATCTATGGTTGGACATTTTGGTCTGCTTCCATAATTTGGCTATTGTAAATAATGCTGCAATAAACATACGGGTGCGTGTATCTTTTCAAATTAGTATTTTCATATTCTTTGCATAAGTACCCAGTAGTAGAATTATAAGATCATACGGTAATTTTATTGTTAATTTTTTGAGGGACCTCCATACTCTTTTCCAAAGTGGCTGCACCTGTTTGTATTCCCACAAACTATGAATGAGGGTTCCCTTTTCTTCACATCCTCACGGACACATTATTTCCTGTGTTTCTGATTCTAAACATTATTACAGGTATGAAGCGATATCTCATTGTGGCTTTTATTTGAATTTCCTGATGATGAGTGATGTTGAGCATCTTTTCATGTGTCTGTTGGCCATCAGTAGGTCTTCTTTAGAAAAATGTCTATTCATGCCCTCTACCCATTTTTGATTTGTTTTTTGGTGTTGAGCTGTATAAGTTCTTTATATATTTTGGATATTAACCCCTTATTAGATATATCATTTGCAAATATCTTTTCCCACTCAGTAGACTGTCCATTTGTGTTGATGTTGGTTTCCTTCACCGTGGAAAAGCTTTTTATCTTGGTGTAGTGCCAATAGTTTAATGTTGCTTTTGTTTCTCTTGCCAAAGAAGACATCTAGAAAAATGTTTCTACAGCTGATTTCAAAGAGATTACTAACTATGTTTTCTTTCAGGAATTTTATGGTTTCAGGTCTCATATTTATATTTTTTAATCAATTTTGAGTTCATTTTAGTGTTATGGTGTAAGAAAGTGGTCTAGTTTCATTCTTTCGCATGTAGCTGTCCTGTTTTCTCAGCATCATTTGTTGATGAGACTGTCTTTTTCCTATTGTATATTCTTGCCTCCTTTTTCATAGATCAATTGACCATAAAATCACAGGTTTATTTCTGGGTTCTCTATTCTGTTTTATTGATCTGTGTGTCTGTTTTTGTGTCAGTACCATTCTGTCTTGATTACTACAGCTTTGTAGTATATCTTGAAATCTGGGATTGTGATATCTCCAGTTTTGTTCTTTTTCAAGATTGCTTTGGCTATTGTCAGTCTTTTGTGTTTCCATACAAATTTTATGATTATTTGTTCTAGTTCCGTGACAAATGTTGTTGGCATTTTGATAGGAATTGTATTAAAACTGTAGATTGCTTTGGGTAATATGGGCATTTTAACAGTATTGTTTCTCCCAATCTAAAAGCATGGAATGCCTTTCCATTTCTTTGTGTCACCTTTAATCTCTTTCATCAACGTTTTATGGTTTTGAGAGTATAAGTCTTTCACCTCCATGGTGAAGTTTATTCTTAGGTGTTTTATTCTTTTTGATGCAACTGTAAATGAGATTGTTTCTATAATTTTTCCTCCCACTATTTCATTTCATTTCAAATTTCAACAGATTTTTGTGTATTAATTTTGTATCCTCAACTTTACTGAATCCATTTATCAGTTCTAGCAATTTTTTGCTGGAGTCTTGAGGGTTTTGTATATACAGTATCATGTCATCTGCAAATAGTGAAAGTTTTACCCCTTTCTTACCAATTTGGATGCCTTTTATTTCTTTTTCTTGTCTGATTGCTGTGGCCAGGACTTCTAGTACTATGTTGAATAAAAGTGGTCAGTGTGGACATCCTTGTCTTGTTCCTGATGGTAGAGGAAAAGATCTCAGTTTTTCACCATTGACCATGATGTTAGCTGTGATATTTTTATATATGGCCTTTATTATGGGGAGATATTTTCCCTCTAAACCTACTTTGCAAGATTTTATCATGAATGGATGTTATACTTTGTCAGGTACTTTTTCTGCATCTACTGAAATGATAATATGGTTGTATTCTTTCTCTTATTAATGCGATGTATCATGTTGACATGATTTATAAATATTGAACCATATGTGCATCCCCGGAGCAAATCCCACTTGATCATGGTGAATGATTTTTTAATGTATTGTTAGGTTTGGTTTCATAATATTTTGTAGGGGATTTTTGCATCTATTTTCATCAGAGATATTGCCCTGTAGTTTTCTTTTTTGTAGTATCTTATCCAGTTTTGTTATCAGGGTAATGCTGGCTTCATGGAATGAAAATGGAAGCTTTCCTTCCTCTCTTATATTTTGGAATAGTTTGAGAAGAATAGGTATTAACTCTTCTTTAAATGTTTTTAAACATTTAAACATAAAATGATTGAATTCACCTCTGAAGTTATCTGGTTCTGGACTTTTGTGTGCTGTGAGTTTTTTGAATACTGATTCAATTTCATTGCTAGTTATTGGTCTGTTCAAATTTTCTATTTCTTCTTTTTTAAAAAAATTTTTGGAATAATATGTGGCAATGAGAAAGAATGAAATATGGCCTTTTGTAGCAACATGGATGGAATTAGAGAGTGTTATGCTAAGTGAAATAAGTCATACAGAGAAAGACAGATACCATATGTTTTCACTCTTATGTGGATCCTGAGAAACATAACAGAAGACCATGGGGGAGGGGAAGGAAAAAAAAAAGGTTAGAGAAGCAGGGAGCCAAGACATAAGAGACTCTTAAAAACTGAGAACAAACTGAAGGTTGATGGGGGGTGGGAGGGAGGGGAGGGTGGGTGAGGGGTACTGAGGAGGGCACCTGTTGGGATGAGCACTGGGTGCTGTATGGAAACCAATTTGACAATAAATTTCATATTATAAATAAATAAATAAATAAATAAATAAATAAATAAATAAAATTTTTTAAGTTTATTTATTTATTTTGAGAGAGAGAAAGCACAAGCCAGGGAAGGGAAGAGAGAAGGAGACAAAATTCCAAGCCCCAATGTGGATCTCAAACTCAAAACCTGTGAGGTCATGACCTGAGCCAAGAACAAGAGTCAGATGCTTAACTGACTGTGCCACCCAGTCGCCCTCAATTTTTTTATTTCTTCTTAATTCAGTTTTGGTAGGTTATATGTTTTTTAGGAATTTATCTATTTTTTCTAGGTTGTGCAATTTGTTGGCATATAGGTTTTCATAATATTCTTTATATTCCTTTGTATTTTTTTGATTGTAATGTCATTTCTCTTCTTTCAGTTCTGATTTTATTTATTTGAGTTCCCTCTCTCTGTCTTTTGAATGAATCTGGCTAAAGGTTTATCAATGTTATCTTTTCAAAGAACAGCTCCTGCCTTCATTGATCTGTTTTGTTTTGTCTCTATTTCATTTATTTCTGTTCTAATCTTTATTATTTCCTTCCTTCTACTGGCTTTGGAATTTATTTGCTCTGTTTCTAGCTCCTTCAGGTGTAAATTTAGATTACTTGATATTTTTCTTGCTTCTTGAGGTAAGTCTGTTATAAACCTCCCTCTTAGAAAAAGTTTTTCTGCATCCACAAAGATTTTGGACCATTGTGTTTTGATTATCATTTGTCTCCATGCATTTTTTTTTTTTTTTGGTTTCTTGCTTGACCAATTCATGTTTAGTAGCATGTTATCTAACCTCCATGTATTTGTGTTCTTTTCATACTTCTTCTTGTGATTGATTTCTAGTTTCACACTGTTGTGGTCAGAGGAGATGCATGACATGATTTCAATCTTTTTAAATTTGTTGGGAATTTTTGTGGCCTAGCATGTGATCTATTCTGGAGAATGCTCCATGACCAAGTGAAAAGAATGTGTTTTGGGATTGAACTATTCTGAAAATATCTGTTAGATCCATCTGGGCCAATGTATCATTCAAGGCCACTGTTTTTTGTTGTTTTTGTTGTTGATTTTCTGTGTGGATGATCTATTCATTGATGTCCATGGGTGTTAAAGTCCCCTACTATTATGGTATTACTATAAATTTCTTCTTTTATGTCTGTTAATAGTTGCTTTATGTATTTGGGTGCCCCCCAAGTTGGATGCATGAATATTTACAATTGTTATATCTTCTTCTTTGATTGTTCTCTTTATAATTATGTAGTATCCTTCTTTGTCTCTTGTCTTTGTCTTAAAGTCTATTTTGTCTGATATAAGCATTGCCACTCCAGTGTTCTTTTCACTTCTATTTGCATGAAAAATTATTTTTCTATTACTTCACTTTCTGCCATGTGTCTTTAGGTTTGAAATGAGTCTTTTGTAACAGGCTATAGATGGGTCTTGCTTTTTTTCCCCCCTCATTCACCCTATGTTTTTTAATTGAAGCATTGAGTACATTTACATTCAAAGTAACTATTGATAGATATGTACTTTTTGCCATTTTGATATTTGTTTTATGGTTGTTTTTGTAATTTCTTTGTTGTTTTCTTCTCTTGCTCTCTTGTGGTTTTAATGGCTTCCTTTAGTGATATGCTTAGCTTCCTTTCTCTTTAGTTTTTGCATATCTATTACAGGTTTTTGATTTGTAGTTACCATTAGGCTTATATATAATCTATTCGTATGGCAGTCTATATTAGAATGATGGTCACTTACCTTTGAACCCACTCTAAAAGCACTAAATTGTTACTCCCCCCACACCCAAGTTTTATGTATATGATATAACATTTTATATCCTTTATTTTGTAAAATCCTTGACTGATTTTTATAGATATAATTGATTTTACTGCTTTAGTGTTTTCACCTCTGCACAGGTTTTATAATTGATTACTACTTTTATTATGTTTGTATTTATGTGAAATTTTTTCCACTCCTAATTTTCTTACTACTCATTATGGCCTTCTTTTTCTTCCCTCAAAGAATTCCCATTAATCTTTTTGGTAAGGATGCTTTAATGGTGATGAATTTCTTTAATTTTTGTTTGTCTGGGAAACTCTTTATTTCTCCTTCTAATCTGAATTATATAGCGTTGCTGGGTAGAGTATTACTTGTTACAGATATTTTGCTCAAATAAAAAAATGTTAAAAATAAAATAAGGGTAACTACAAACTTAAAAATTAAATTAATATCTTTGATCTAAAAAGTAAATAAAAAGAGTTGTACTAAAGCAATTTGATTCTATACTATCACATCAAGACTCTAGAAGCAATAGTTTCAGGAAGTCTGAGAAGGGAGAATAAAAAATCACAGGCCAAAAGATTCTGACTACTGATTCTTCATATGTAAGTAGTTAAAGCAGTCAAAGTCAGGATTTCATAGGAAAGCAGAGTCTAGAGTCTGAAATTTACCAAGGTGGTCCAAAAATTTGCTGTGGTGAGTTATATAATGTGACCAAACTTTCCCTTCTCCTCTCTCACAGAATTCCCTGACTTCACCTTTTTCATCTTTTAAGACAAAATATCCTTCACAAAACAGAATATATTGTACTATTTCATTTGTACAAATATCCAAAACAGGCAAAAACTAATCTTGGGTGGAGAAATCATCGCAGTGGTTGCGTCTGGTGTCAGTGGATATGTGTGGGGACTGATGTGGCATGATGGATCTTTCAGAAGTGATGGTTATTCTCTACATCTTGAAAGAGGTTTGATTACACAGTTGTCAAAAGTCAGCATTTATAAAAAATGAAGCAAATGTTACAGTTTGTGTGTTTTACTGTATATGCATTTTACATCAAAAGGAAAAAAATATTGGACACAAATGCTGAACTCTAGATAATGATATGTATGCTGAAACACTTGTAAAAATTGTACTTATGAGATTTACTTTGAAATGAATAAAAAATGACATGAACTGATGGATACAGGAATAGACACATGGATAGATATGATAGTATATAGTGAAATTGTAATGATAGAAGCTTTCGTTTAACATTTCTAAATTTTTTAAACTTTACCATATGTTTGAAATTCTTTGCAATAAAATGTTAGGTGAAAAATTCAATTTGGGCATTAGTCCCTTCAGTGTATCTCTCCTGACTCTTAGTCTCTAGCTCTAGGATAATTTAGGCTATCTCCCCTTTTTTTATAGTCCCAGAATGCTTTGCACATATTTTCATATTAGTTGATTGCATCTGCCTCCTCCAATTAAACTGTGAGCTTCTTAAAGATAGGGATATGCAATTACCTTTGTATCCCAAGCACTAGTCCAGGCACATAGTAAGACAAACACCATATGATCTCTTATATGTGGAATCTAAAATAAATAAACCAAGCTTATAGATACAACAGATTGGTAGTTTCCAGAATCAGGAAGTGGGGAGAGGGAGAAATGGGTGAAGGCACTCAAAAAGTAAAAAGAAATAAGGGAATCTAATAGTAAACAGTTATTTGAAACCACAGCTCTGTGGCCCATCTTAATGGATATAAAATAACATTATTGTTTATATGAAATAGCATTAAATAAAAAAGATGAGGAAAAAAAGAAATGTAATACACTCAACGTACACAAACACTAAGTGTGCAGCTCAATGAATTTTACAAAGCAAATACATCTGTGAAACCACCACCCAGATCAAGACATAATATAACAGCAACTAGGAAACTTCCCTTATGTCCATTTACCATTATAATCCTATGGAAAAAGAACACAACTGGTTCACTTCTATTTTCATGGTTTTGTCTCTTTTAAAACTTCACATAAATAGAATAATTCTTTCACTTAATATTATATCTACAAATTTAACAACCTTGTATGTTAAAGTCATACAACTTTCTCATTACTGTATAGTATTCTACTGTGTAGTATTCTACTATATGAATATAATAATTTATTTACTTGTTTTACTTGGCTCTTTGTTTTTGTTCTAGTTTTGAACAATTAAAAATAAGGATATGACTTAAAAATCTCAATAAACACAGTATTTTAATAAATATTTATAGGCATCACATTTTCCCCTAAAGACAAAGGAATTTTGCTGTTATACTCAGCAGGTTTAGGGAGTTGGCCATTAAAGGAACAAATAAAGACTGATAGCATGAGCCATAGGTATTAGTGATGAAATAAACACTTATGAAATATAGGCTCTGGCATACAAGTAGATGTGGCATGCTCTACAAAGTGATAGGGGAAGGAAGGAAAGTGTAGATGAATTGGTGAGAAAGCAGTAGTGGGCGACAATTAGGAGCTACACTATCAGAAGGCACAGGAAATCACTACACCCAGGATTATCTCTAATGAGCAATAAGAAATTGAAAACTGGTTTCACGAGTTGAAGAGAACAACGTACAACAAAAAGCCTAGAAGACCTTTTGCAGGACAGTGAATGACATTTTTTTCCCTCTTACATTTCTCTGCTAGGTTTTTCATTTGCCTACACAGATAACTAGAATTAGAGGTTGTTTATGAGCCAGAGAGAAACCCATTATAACAGTCTTAGGAAAGGTACACTGAAGCATTAAGCATGTACCAAAGTTAAGTTCTTTTTACCTTAGTCTATGAGTGCTGATTATTAAGACCAAGTTGAAATTCTGTGAGCGAAATGAAATGAAGAATTGAATAACCAACCATATTTACGGTAGCTCATTCTTTCCAGATAATTCATACACAAAAACTACATAGGATTCTTCTTGAAGAGCTTGTTTTTATAATTAGTTCAATGTTCCTTGATATTAGACTTTTAAGTGAGTATCCAAATAATAAGAGCCTACTGCTCCTCAAGACCATAGGTAGCTTCATGCATCTATCCCTTTAATAAAAACTGGTAGTCATTTGCTAAAAATTAATTACTTCATTTATATTCTCCATTACAATGGCATATCTGTAATTTTCCTATGGCACTGGCCTTTATTTAATAATTTATCTTACTCAAATATTCAACAACTTAAAAGAAACTCAACAATTTTGTTTATAATTCATAACATTATCAAAATCATAAGTTGTACATCCAAAGTGACATTCTAGTGTCCAAATACTGATCCAAACAACATTTTATCTGTGCTTTTTGGTTTCTTTAAACTTGGTTTTAACTCTTACATCATTTATTTTTTAGTAACATTCTTGAGATATAATTTCACACTGTAAAGTTCACCCATTTAACGCATACAATTCGGTGTTTTGTTTTTTTATATATTTGAAGAGTTGTGTGACCATTACCACAACCTAATTTTAGAACATTTCATCATTCTAAAATATTATTTCTTTTGACAAGAGCTTTAAATCATAATTATATTTTTTAATTAATATGGAGCTCCACATTTTAGGGTTTAACTCTACTCTTATTTCTTTTTCACACAGATTCAGTGGCCTTAGTCCTCATGCATGTGTGTGTGTGTGTGTGTGTGTGTGTGTGTGTGTGTTAAGAGTCAGAAAGAACAGACTTCATCTATTGTAAAGTTCTAATTGTTATAAAAATCATCCTGCAGCATTTTTTGTGAACAGAACTATTTTTGCCTCCCTTCCTTTTTAGGTACCAAAAATATTATATTTAGGGTTACTGGAATTGTATAATAGGTCCTTAACTGGAACTGAAGGATTTTCATTCCTAGACAGCTTTTTAAAAATGCAGCCTTTCCTGAATGAAAGCAAGATGACAAGATAACTTCTGGAAATCTCTTTGGCTCTGGCCATGATGAAGTAGAGTGAAATATCTTTTACTGCTCATATGACTAAAGAAAAGCTATAACTGAAGATTTTGAGAAAAGAAAAAGCTACACTGTTGAATTAATTATACTTCCTGTATTGCTTGAGAGGAAAAAGCTTTATTCTCTTCCAACCTGATTAGACATGGGCTAAGATTCTACCTTAGTTGGTTATAATGTACATAGTTGGAAATAAAATTTCCTAAGTGGTGATTCCCCTCTCTCCACTCTTACCTGTTAATCACAAAAAATACTGAAGCCTTGGCAGTGACGATTTCTCTTTCTGACACCAGTTGACTGGATGACTCTAAGCTCAACTGCTGAGAAATCTAAGAACAGGATGAGAAGAGTCTGGCTTAATTTCTGAAATATGCAGGCTCAAAGGTAGAGCCTACTGGTGAATGTGATCTTCCTGCCACAATGACCAGAGAAGCAGAGAAGCAGAGATGGCTAATACGGGGAGAGAGAGAGAGAGAGAGAGAGAGAAGTAGATGTGTGCAAATAAGCAGATCAAGGAGAAAGGGATCTTAGTAGTGAAGGAATTCCAAACAGCTTTCCACACTCTAGTTTTTGAACCTTTCAATGTTCTACTGAACTTCTGTGCTTTGATTCTGTGAGACATTTTCTTTGCTTAAGCTAGCTAGTTTTCCTTTGTGTTGCTAGAAACCCAGGGTCCTAAAAGTAGGCTAGTTTAAAATAGAACCTAAATATTTATTTAAGTTTCTGAATCACTTATGAATGATACCAAAGACACAAAAATATAAAATTTCTGCTTTTGATGACCTTAAAATCTTACAGGGAAACAAGAAGTTCACTTACAACAAAACTCTCCAAAACAATGCAACTTACTCTACAATGAGCATTATGTGGCATAATTATGTGTCATAGAAAGTGGGTATTGAGGAGGGCACCTGTTGGGATGAGCACTGGGTATTGTATGGAAACCAATTTGACAACAAATTTCATATTTTTAAAAAAAAAAGAAAATGGAGAAATCCAAGTGGATTCTAGCAATGAGGGAAGACCTCAGAGGAGTAATTCTTTGTGCTAAACACTGAATGATGATTAGCATTTGGCTAAGTAAAAAGTGATGTGTGTTCGAGATTAAGAGACAAAATCACCAAGAACTTGCAGAAATCCAACTAAAGAATGAATAAAGAGTGATAAGAAATGAGATTGGGTTGGGAGGATGGAGTCAAATGATGAAGAGGCTTGAATTCCAGAAGGAGGACCTATTTGGATTTCCTGTAACTGACTCAGTAAAAACAGAAATTGTAGACCCTTAAGCAGAGTTGCAATGTGACAAAATATTTAAAAGTTGAATCTAGTTATGCTATGCTATGTAGTTTAGAAGCAAGTGAACCAACTTGGAAGATAAATCTCTCTGATTAGGGAAAGGTGAAAAAATCTAGGACAGGTGGAAGTAGAAACAATGACTTAAATCAGCGCTTCTCAAACTTTATTGTGTTCGTGAAACACCTGAGGACCTTCATAAGATGCATATTCATATTTAACAAATTCTGGGCTGAGGCCCAGAATTCTCAATTTCTAACAATCTCCCAAATAACACCAATGCTGCTAGTCTGTGGACCACACTTTGAGGAGCCAAGATTTTGAAAAAAATGATGATCTAATCCAATGCGATGAAGGAAAATAAAAGAATCAAAGATGATTCCAAGGTTTTTAGTGAGCTAGAGTAAAAAAAGAGAAAGGAAAAGAAGGAATTGAGCCAATCCAACATTTACTGAGTGACCCCTTTTATTTTCTTTTATTCTGTGACCTTACCATATAAAGTAAACCCCTTTGTTCACTTAGTCAACACTTATGTACTAAGCATCCACTAAGTTCCAGGCCTTGTTCTAAATGTTGTAGATTCAGTAATCAATAAAACTATAAAATAACTCAGCTTACAATTTAAGGGGAAGGAGAGAAAATAAATAAAATAAGTAAATGTACATCATTTAAAGTGGAAAAAAACAAGCAAAGAGTCCAAACTCACACAACTATAATTTTGGTTGAGTTTCACTCAAATAAGTCACATTAAACATCTTCTGTAAAACACAAAGATGATAAATTTATAAGGACTTCAAAATATACATTGAAGTTAAAATGATTTTTAAATACTTTGAAAGTATTTTATGAAGTTAAAAAAAAACTACTGGAAGTCCTGGGTACCTTAGATTTGTCACACCTGGACATATTTTCAATGAAAGTGTGTATATGAATGTGTGATGGAGTATTTTGCAGATTTCATACTCATTCATCTCAAAACAAACATCTGTCTGACTAATCAGGTGATGTATGGTCTGGCTGAGTGCTCATTTTTCTTCTCTAAGGGTCTGACCCAAACGTTCCTTTTGTTTCTTACCATACGTCACAGAGATGAATTTCTTTCCAAATACACTGTAGGAATTCATTTCTACAGTAACTTGGAGAAAACACTATGGGACTGATTATTCAAAGAAAGCAAAGTGATGGAATGAGAAATTTATATTTGTATGTATGTATATACATATGTACACACTTATCTATCTATATTTATACTTCTGCCATCTATGAATCTACAAAAAATGAATAAATAAAATGTAAATGGAAGCCTATTAAACTATAATTGCTATAAAACAATAGTTTCTCATCCTCCAAAATTTATATTTAAAAATTGCTAAATGTGTCTTTGTTCACTAAGCACTTTAATTAACATCTATAACATGGTGATTATATTATTCAACATTTAAATGCTTAATTTGCAATCTGGAATTGCAGGCATTCCCTGATAAAGACATATTTTCATTCGTCGCATTTGTATTTTTAGTAGAAGACAAAAATAAGAAGATACTTATATGGTAATATGATACGAGATCCATAAACAAAAGTTTCACTCCTTCTTTTTTATTGCTATTGAGATTTAAAGCACAGTAACAATCTATATTTATGTATTGAGCTGTTGGATTTTTTCATGTTATGAGAGGTTTGAAGTACTGTACCTGCCATCTACTGGAAGTCTATGGGAGGTACATTTCCCTACTAGCAACTCAAGGCCTGCAGAGAGTGAGTCTAGAAAATGCTATCACTACTATTTGAGAAAATTATATCCCAGGTTTTGAGGTTCTTTACTACTGTTAAAGAAAAGATAAAATAATCACATTAATCACTGGTAAAAGTACAGAATGAGCCCATATACATTTGAGTAGGCAAAATGGAAAGGGTGATTCACCTCTGAAACATTAAAAATTACTAAAAGGCCACCAGCAAAAAGATCTACAAATGTCCTTCCCAGCATTTTTATTAAAGGGAGTATTCTGGTCATAGAAATATGAATATGTCGTTCTTAACTACTACAAGGAGCTCTTAGGATCCAGGGCGCCCAGGATTCAGAGACCTTCTCTAGTGACTTCTGTTTATTTCTGGGCTTAAGTAGATCCTGTGACTAGGAGTTAAGAGTAAGTGCGAGAGAAGACAGGATAAGCACAGGCTATAGCTGAGATGTCAAATTACTGTAAAGAATGAAACACAATAGTTAGTTGTTTAATTGTATGCTTTGTGACTACATTTAATTCCATACACTCAGGGTCAGAACACTTATCTCCAGCCTTTCATGTAACCTAGACACACCTACACGTCCAGGTGCCTAGACTTTTCCTATTCAAATCACAGCAATCTGTTTTCTTACCCTAAATAATTTTAATATAATGTATCTAGTCACTCCTTTTTCCTGAATTATGGGGGAAAAAACAGACACTAAGAGTTACCCTTTAATTCCATTTTTATGAATGACTTTAAAAAGCGTGATTTTAAACACTTAAAAATAGAAAACCTTCCAGCTTTTAATCATTCTGTACTTTTGGTGGCTAGAAGGAATTCTTAGAAGTAACAAGCTCTAGAATTACATTATCCAAGACAAAGCTTGAAGGTTTCATACAGATTAACAGTGTCACTAAGAGATAGAATAATTTAGCTGAAGGTCATACAATTTAGTAGTAAGGCTAAACTATAATTCAGGTTGTTTCTCTCTAGTCACTATTATATCTATAACATGTACCACCTCAAATGCAATTGTAAAATATATATTGGACTCAAAATTGAAACAGGTGTGCCCTTGAGCAATTGTCATGGGAGAGAAGGGAATGTAGAAAAAAAAGAAAAAAGATATTTGCCAGATATGTTCTTGCCATTGTATATTATGTGTACTCACTTTCACTTTGAAATTCAAACAAGATCACACCTCTCATCAAAGCTTCAGATTTAAGGGGTGCCTGGGTGGCTCAGTCGGTTTAGCATCCGACTTCCACTCAGGTCATAGGCTCACAGTTAGTGGGTTCCTGCCCCCACAACGGGCTCTGTGCTGACATCTTGCTCAGAGCCTGAAGCCTGCTTTGGATTCTGTGTCTCCTTCTTTCTCTGCTCCTCCCCATTTGCACTCTGTCACTGTCTCTCAAAGATAAATACATGTAAAAAAAAATTTATTTTTAAAAAAGCTTCAGACTTAAGTAAGCTCCCCTTTTATGTAAACATATCATAGAGAACACACAAATGAAGATAGAGGTGTCCAGAGTTGAAGAGACAGGTAGGTGGCATCCAGACATTTCTAAGCTAAGTGAGGAAACAGCAGGACTTCAATGTTGAACAATGTTATAGATTATTAGATCCTCAAAAATCTTCAACTGTAAATACCTATGAATGGGCCAATAACATCACTAGCATTGTTTAAAGTGCATAGCCAAACTCACAAAGAAGTTGTAAAATCCCCAGGGGGCTAAAAGCAAGGAGAAAATTGAAAACTAGATTAGTAAACTGAGGCTAACACTTTGGCAGCTTAATGGAGTAAGAGATACTAGCCAGTCTTGTTACTCAAATGAATTTAATAAACACTATGGACCAAAAAATAAGACATTAGAACTGCTTCAGTTGGAGAATTGGACTAGCAAACCATCCCTTCACAGTTTTATAAAGCCAGGACATGTAAAGGGCTATGTCCTCAGGGAAATTGTAGCTAGGGAAAAATGGATCTACTGGCACAGTGAATTGAAAGGAACCTTGTTAAGGTGACCTGGGATCTGGGTAGGAAAAAAACAGTCTACACCAAAAAGTTGCACCCACTGGAAAAGCAAACAGAGTAAGACCCCAGGAACTTTAGGTTATAAGATTAAAACACACTAAAAAAGAAGTATGTTTAAACTGATTTAAATAAATAAAGGAAAGAATCCAAAGTCTAAGAAAGTAATGTAATATTATTTTAAAAAGCATATAATAGAATACTTTGTCACAATAAAAAAAAAAGATTAAGTAGGTCCATATATGCTGATGTGTAAAGATTTCCAAAATTTACTATTATAGAAAGTTTACTTACAAAAGTATCATATAGTATAAATAGATTTTTTTAAGAATTTAAAAGGCGCTTATATGTATGCTTTAAGGATATTCATTTTCTTTATATCTGGTTCCAGTTAATTGCTTTGTTCCTATAATTCTATTGAACATAGTACAAAACTAATACTAACAACAATGTACCAAATTTGAAAAAAAGAATGAAAAATAACTTGCAGAAATAAAAACTTAAGTCACTGACATAGCAAAAAAAGATTAGTTATGGCTAGAGATAGAGTTATTATTCACAGAAACACAGAGAAACCAAGAAATGGAAAAGTTAGAGAGGCTAAAAGACATGAAGGTAAAATTAGAAAGTTCCATAAAATTTCAAAAGAAATTTCAGAGGGGAATAGAAAGATAATGGTGGAGAGTCTATCTATTTAGAGAATGGCTGAGAATTTTCCAGAAGTGATAAAACACTCCAGTCCTCAGATTTAAGAAATCTTATAAACCTCAAGCAGTTTTTAAATCCTCAAAGGCAAATAAATGATTTTAAAACCAAGCCAAGAGAAGAGATGGATCATAATCAACAATTAGACCTTGCTGTTTTGTCAGCAATAACAAAAAAGGGAAGACAGTGAATTAGTCTCTTCAATAAGCTGAGAAAAAATTAAGTTCTCATAAAAAAGAGTATTTTGAAGTCATCTAACATCATTTAAGAATGGGATCAAAATAAGCTTTTCACAAATAAAAATTATTGTATTTATTATTGAAAGACCATCACTGAAGGAATTTCTAATGAATATTCAAGAAAAAGGATATTGAATCAATAAAGAAGGATTGAGATGAAAGAAGGAAAGGTGAGCAAGTAAATTGGTAAAAGTAGATAAATCCAAAAAAAGCACTGACTGCATTAAATAGCAAGGATAATAATGACTGATTTGGGAAGAAGAGAAAACAAGTTGAGACTTCAGTACCCAACAAAACTAACATATAAGTTGGAGTGGTAACACCTTTTAGCTCAGGAAAACCTGATGTCATCATTAATTTTATGTGATAACTGGACTGGGCGATGGGGTGCCCAGATATTTGGTCAACATTGTTCTGGATGTTTCTGAGAGGGTGTTTCTAGATGAGATTAACATTTAAATCAGTAGACTGAATGAAGCATACTGCCTTCCTTAAATTGGAGGGGCCTCCTTCCATTGAAAGCCTAAATAGAACAAAAATACTGACTCTCCCATGAGTAAGGGAGTTCTTGACATCCTAAGGACTGAGATATTGGGGGTTTTTTCTGCCTTTGAATTCAAACTCAGACATCTCTTCCTAGTTCTCAAGCATTGGCCTTTGGAGTAGAACCACACAATCAGCTCTCCAGATTGGTAGACCTTCAGACTTGGACTGGAACTAAACCTTTGGCTCTCCTGAGTCTCTAGCTTGCTGATTCACCCTGCTGATCTGAGATTTACTAACCTCCACAAACTTGTGAGCCAATTCCTTATAATAAATCTCTCTCTCCATTTCTCTCTCTCCCCCAATCTGCCCCCCATCTCTATCTTGATCTTGATCTGTATCCTACTGGTTTTGTTTCTCTAGGGAATGCTGACTAAAACAGATTTTGGTACTGAGCAATTTCATAGAAAAAGAATTAGAAGGATGAGTTTCCTGAATTGGTTCTGGGGTTTCTGGAACTCTCTTTCTAATATGTTTAGATTTAAAGATTCTAATGACTCTAATGCACTGATAGTCCATTGCATGAACAGGCAATAGAGATAAGCAAACTATCACTGCTAGAGACTCCTAAATAACCACTTATAAGAAGCAAGGGTCTGAGTGACTATGTATATGATACTTTTAAACATTTTTGTAAAACTAACAAGTATAAAGAGATTGGCTGGCTATTCCCACTGCTAGACAGAGTGAGGAAAAGAAACATATGAGCTCAAGTATTCAAATTCCAATTTAAGTGCCACTTAAATGACCTGAAAGCTTCTGTGTATGCTCTAAAGAGCACTCATATCCCCTGTAGCTTCAGGGCTCAAATTGCTGAAAACCAAATGCAGAATCTTCTTTTTTTAATTTTTTTAATGTATATTTATTTTTGAGAGAGAAAGAGACAGTGTAAGCAGGGGAGGGGCAGAGAGAGAGGGAGACACAGAATCCAAAACAGGCTCCAGGCTCTGAGCTCTCAGTATAGTCACCCAGATGTCCCTCAAATGCAGAATCTTAACCTACAACTGACTGAATTACAATGCAAGTTGAACTCCCAGCCTTGTAGGGTGTCTACTATTAAAGGAAAGGCATTGACTGGGCAGGAATGGGATCCTAAAGAGTAGAATGGAGATGTGTGAGAAGACCTTGATGAAGCTGAGACACTGGCACCCTAAATTCTGATGAATCATCTTTGTCAGTGGAAGTAGTCTCTCCACCCCCAATGGAAGAGGCCTATCCAACCCCAGTGGAAACAGCTTCTTCATCTCCAGTAGAAGCGGCCTCTCTGTCCCCATTTGAAGGGATTGACCCTATATTGCCTGATGAAACTATAATGGCCTTCCCTGATGCAGTTGACAAGGAAGACAATGCTGATTCTTTTTAGGACCCTTACAACCTCTCTTTGCTTCTAGATCGATAACTAGATTCAAGTCCCAGTAGGCCCCTAAGACTAAGGTATAAAGTATGATCCCTAAAGAGGTACAATATTCTCCCAAAAAACTACTTTGGTTGGTTGGCTGAAATATGGACCAAAAGGTGGCCCACTGTGAATGAGTTGAAAATGCTGGACCCACTTTGTTTTGATATAGAGGAAGGGATTCAGAGGTTTAGAGACACTGGAATGTTAGAGTGGATCTGACACTTAAGACCTACTCATCACCCTAGGAGAGTCCAGAAGATATACCTTTTACCACAACTATGAGGAATACATTTGTGAGGGGAGCTCCATCATCCTTGAAGAGCTCTATGATTGCTCATCTCTATAGGCCAGACCTTACTTTGGGATCTGGAGTCACTGAATTGGGAAACTTAAATGCAGTGGGAGTAATTGGATCTCAGAGTGGCAGGGGCAAAGTGGTGGCGCACAACTGACAAAAGAAAGGTGAGTGTGATTATTGTAATGGATAGCAGAGGAAAAGCAGCATTCAGAATAGTCTGACTCAAGCAGATCTATGGTATTGGCTAGGTGATCATGGTATTCCCAGAAATGAAACAGAAAGTTTACTAAATTCTTATTTGATCTTTATAAACAGAAAAAAATCTAGGTTAAGTGACTAAAAGTCTAACTTGAATCACAAAAACAGAGTCACCGCCCCTCATTCAATTCCCAGACTTGAGCCAATTTACACATCCTGAGCCTTTTAATGCAAGGAAGGCCCTCTTGAGGAAGGACTTCATGAGGAGAGAACCTCTGTATGCTGACAGAAATTTATACTGTTAATCTTTACCCCAGCCTTCACCAAAGGGAATTATGACTTTTTTTTTTTAACCAGGGTAACTGACTTTGGGAAAAGGAAATAATCAGATCTGTCCAGACTACCACTGTTTCTGAACTGACACTGATTCCAGGAGACCAAAGAATTGCTGTGGTCTACCAGATAGAGTAGGAGCTTATTGAGGCCAGGTGATCAACAGAGTTCTAGCTCACAGTGGGGCCAGTGGGTCTGCAAATCCATCCTGTGATTATTTATTCAGTTCTGTAATGCATAACTGGAATAAGCATGCTCAGCAGCCAGCAGACTTCCTACATTGGTTCCTTGAGCTGTGGAATGAAGGCTATTATTGTGGGAAGTAGAGTCAAGTGGAAGCCACCAGAACTGTTTCAACCTAAATAGTGAACTAAAAGCAATACTACATTCCTAAAGGTTTGCAGAGATTAGTACAGATATCAAGGACTTCAAACATGCAGGAATGGTGATTCCCACCGTATCCCCATTCTACCTGCATTTTCAGTCTGTGAAGATGACATATGGATCTTAGAAAATGAAAGTGAATTATTTAAAAAAAAATTTTTTTAATGTTTTATTTATTTTTGAGACAGAGAGAGCATGAGCAGGGGAAGGGCAGAGAGAGAGAGAGACACAGAATCTGAAGCAGGCTCTAGGCTCTGAGCTGTCAGCACAGAGCCTGATGCGGGGCTCAAACTCACGGACCATTAGATCATGACCTGAGCTGAAGTCGGACGCTTAACTGACTGAGCCACCCAGGCGCCCCAACAGTAAATTATTTTACGTTTAAGCAGGCAGTTACTACAATTGCAACTGTTGTACCAGATAGTATTTAATTGTTTGAGCAAATTAATACATTTTCTGGTACCTGATATGCAGCTATTGATCTAGCAAATGCTTTTTTTCTGCGTATCTGTCAATAAAGACCACCAGAAGCAATTTACTTTCAGCTGGCATGGCCTACAATGTAATTTCACTGTCCTACCCCAGGAGCATATAAATCTCTAGTCCTATGTCATAATTTAGTTTGCAGGGATCTTTACTGCCTCACCCTTCCACAGGATAACACACTGGTCCATTATATTGATGACATTAGTGAGCAAGAAGTGACAACTACTCTAGACTTACTGGTAACACATTTGTGTGTCAGAAGGTGGGAGATAAATCTGACAAAAACTCAGGGATCTTCTATCTCAGTGAAATTTCTAGGAGTCCATTACTGCAGGACAAATAAAGATATGCCTTGTAAGATGAAGGATAAGTTATTGCAACTGGTCTCTTCCACAACAAAAAGGCATAACACCTAGTCAACTCTGAAAATTTTTAAGGCAACGTGTTCTATGTTTGGGTGTTACTTTGACCCATTTACCAAGTGACCTGAAAAGCTACTAGTAATCCTTAAACCAGGGAATGAAGTAATTCCATGGGGACACTTGCTTTTAGCCACCACAAAATAACTGGGAAGCTCTGAAACTAGATAACTCCAAATAAAATAGAATTTTCAAAAGAAAATCCATGAATATGATCTGTACTACAATAGATAAAGAAATCTGATGTTCTTTAGTCTCCTAGTGTCCAAGCTAGTGGCTGTATTCAGTAACTCCAAAAGACAACAGGTATTACTTGTAGCAGCCAACGATTATTTGGCATCCTCCATTTATTTGACTCATAGCCAGAATTCCCCATGGATAAGACATTTATAAATCAGATATAAAACACAAAAACCATTAAGTAATACAAAACACAGATTCATGGGGCACCTGGGTGGCTCAGTCAGTTAAGCACCCAACTCTTGATTTCAGCTCTGGTCATGATCTCATGGTTGTGAGATCAAGCCTCTCATTGGGCTCCACACTGAGTGTGGAACCTGCTTAAGATTCTCTCTCTCTCTCTCTCTCTCTCTCTCTCTCTCTCTCTCTCTCTCAAAAACTAAATAAATATTCATGCACAGTTTGAAAAGAGTGAAAGATAAACAGAAAACTAGAAATAATGTTGTAACCTACATGTAAAACAGGTGATTAAATTTGAATCATCTATTCAAAATAACTATTAAAAATAATATATGCTACATTATATATGTCATATATATTATAATTTATTAATAAATATAATTATTTAAAATAACTCTTATAGATCATTAATAAAAAGGTAAACATCCCTGTGGTATATGATCATGAACAGATTATCAAGAAATACATATATCCAATAAGTATGTGAAGAAATATTTTGCCTCACTAATGATAAAAAAAATTCTACCATTCATGTGGCTCATAGGGGTCAGACTCCTATATCACAGAGAAGAGTGAAAAATGAGGAACGGGTCTCAAGGAGCAAATGGCAAGTATTCCACACTGCAAACTTTGCTAACCAAAATCTCTGAGATTTTTCCAATAAAACATCCATAAATGTGCACAGAGAAAAAATGAAGACAACTTAGAAATCTTTGTTTAGAGCTGTTTACTCATTTTGATATGTATGCCTAAACTACTGTGGAAGACACAGGAACCATCGTTTCCTAAATACAGCAAAAGAAAATCTAATAGGATTTCCCCTTGGGAAAAAGCCTACGGGGATTTTACCATCAAAAGAAATTTTAAAAATCAGTTTATTTACTCTTGAGGGATTCCTCTATGCTACAGCAGTATATGGTATATTCCTCTCATCATAGAGAGCAATGGTAGTTCTTGAGACCGGCATAATTTGATCAATTGAATTTTACCACCTCCAGGTATCGAACTAAAAACAAAGAGAAATACCTAAATATCACTTGGAAATTACATTTGATTGAGAATTACATGCATTGAAACTGTTGATCAGTCATACCAAGTATCTGGAATTTTTTTTTTCAATTAAGATTAGAAGAATCAAAGCATAGACTAGGTCAGATTTGGCAAACCATACAACAGTGATGACTATTTACTCTCTTGTTCAGTTGTTTGCTCAGTTTATTTAGTATGCTTTTATGTAGTCTATGTTAGGAAATGTTTTAGACAATAGAGAACCAGAGACAAACTCCTGGAGCTCATTGTTAGTAATGAAGACAAATACTAAGTATTAAATGACATAAGAGATATTTGATACAAAATGATAAAAGGAGCTATGGGAATGCAAAGAGAGTTTCTGTGGGCAGGTTTCTTAAAGGCAGAGCCTAAGAGACAAAGATTCTTGTGCAAATTTTATTGAAGGAGTGTGTTCAAGTGAAACCTGAAATATAGTGAGGGAAGCAAGAAGCTATGAAGATGTAAGTTCAACAGAAGTTCGGCTTTAGTCTGATTCTTCAAGAAGCTCTGGGTCATGAATGGCATCATAAAGTTGTCCCACCATGAGATCAAGTTCCAGATCTTGTATCAATAAGTCACAGTTTTCAGGGGAGCTTGGCTGGCTCAGTCAGTAGAGCATACAACTCTTGACCTCAGGGTCATGAGTTCAATCCCCACGTTGGGTATACAGCCTACTTAAAAAAAAAAAAAAAAAAAAAGTCATAGTTTTCAGGTGGTCCTGGGGAGAGGGCATAAGCTCCTGTGCATTTCCAAATGGGGTAGCTTCTGTTGGCCAGGGGCAATTCTCAGGAATTTTGCTGGGGCTGTAAACTGTCAGCAGAGCTGCTGGGGGATGGATGCACTAGCCCAGTAAATAGGATCTGTGTCTACTACCTTCCACCTTATACACTGCTCAGACCCATTTGCTTCTCACATTAAGTTCATTATCCTCATGACACAACTTCTCCAGGATTCTGGTGGATCAGAATTTCTGGAAAAACTTATAATAGGAGTGGTATTGAGACAAACTACAGTTCCCACTGCACTAATACTCATCATGTTCCTTTCTACCCACCCATTCTAGATTCCTCTCTGCTTTGGCTAACATTTTTTTTTTTTTTTTTTTGATCCAGGTGGACTGCCTGGTAACATGACCTAGATAGATTTTCATCCCTGACAGATCAAAATCCCTGGTTATCTTGACTATACTCGGTCATGGTTGCTATGTTTGCCCATTTATCTTACTATTTATTCACTTACTATTAAAATGGAGCATGGGAATACCAAGAGAGGCTCATGGGGTCATTCAGGTGCCAAAAATATTTCTTCCTACCCTATTATGCAACACTTATGCAACAAGTCTTAGATTCTTCTTGGTTATCAAACACCCCGTCCAGTATGATAATTTCTCTCTCTTTTTTTCCCCCTGCTGGAGCCCAAATGACCAGTGGCAGCTCTATCTTTAATTTCAGTGGTAAACCTAATGAGTATTCCTCCTCATTGAGATCTCTAGACACACAAAACCTAAATAAATACATTGGGAACCACAAATTCTCCAAGAGGGTTACTGTTAGTTATGGGAATATAGCAATCCTCACTTCCATTCCTTGATTACCAGATATGTATATTCTGCCTGTTGGGCACACAATACCAGGTAATCATCATATTCTCACCAGGTGTCATCTTTAAGCCTCAGGTGTACCTTCAAGAGGCCATTCCAATACTCTCAAGCTGGCAGCTTCTGAATGGTGTAGTATGTGGTAGGAGTAATACACTTCATTTGCCATAAAGTGGGTCTTGGTTCACAACACCACTGTAGGGATTTCATGCTGAAACCCCTTGAACTGTGGTGCTGGCTGAAGCACTGTGAATAGGAAATGCAAACTCATAGCCAGGATACAGGTTAATCACAATCAGATTAAATGGTTTCTCTTTCCAGGGTAAAAGGGGTCCATCTAATCAATTTGCTACCAAGTGATTGATTAGTCTGGGGAATAGTCCTATACTGGGAGCTCAGGGCTCATCTTTGCAGTTGACAGGTCAGTCAGCCATGGGAGTAGCCAGATGAACCCTACTGAGTGGTAGCCCATTTGGTTGGGCCCATCCCTATGAGGGTGCTGACTGGTAGACCAGACTGGCAAAGGCTATGAATTCAGGCTTCTTTGAATTTCTGCCATTCTTACAGTTAAGTCCTGTGCCTGGTTGTCAGTTCTGCCTACACTTTGGCAACAAGGGATACAGATATCCTTCATTGCAGTCATAGAAGCATGGGTTTGCTTTAAAATGGAGACTGAATTGGGGCGCCTGGGTGGCGCAGTCGGTTAAGCGTCCGACTTCAGCCAGGTCACGATCTCGCGGTCCGTGGGTTCGAGCCCCGCGTCGGGCTCTGGGCTGATGGCTCAGAGCCTGGAGCCTGTTTCCGATTCTGTGTCTCCCTCTCTCTCTGCCCCTCCCCCGTTCAAATTTTTTTTCAACGTTTTTTTTTTATTTTTGGGACAGAGAGAGACAGAGCATGAACGGGGGAGGGGCAGAGAGAGAGGGAGACACAGAATCGGAAACAGGCTCCAGGCTCTGAGCCATCAGCCCAGAGCCCGACGCGGGGCTCGAACCCACGGACCGCGAGATCGTGACCTGGCTGAAGTCGGACGCTTAACCGACTGCGCCACCCAGGCGCCCCCCAAAAAAAATTTTTTAATGGAGACTGAATCTGCTGAATCTGAGCCTGTCATTTATCTCTTTAAGGCATTAATGGCACTGAGCAACAGCTACCAAATACCACAATCCTTACAGTTATTATTTGCCTTGAAACTCTTTAAAATTTTTTAAGTTTATTTATTTATTTTTGAGAAAGAGACAGAGAGAGTGAGCAGGGGAGGGGCAGAGAGAGAAAGAGAGAGAATCCTAAGCAGGCTCTGCGCTGTCAGCACGGAGCCCGATATGGGGCTCGAACCCACAAACAGTGAGATCATGACCTTAGCCAAAACCAAGAGCCAGACGCTTAACCGACTGAGCCACCCAGGCGCCCCTACCCTGAAACTCTTAAGCATCAGGAACATTACATAAACTGTGACATCCAAGATCACCAGAAGTGAAAGTCTTGCCATTTGCATCGTTATAGCAGGTCAGGGATGAACAATACTGTACCAATCAACAGTAATGGAGTCTTTGTTGCCAGCTGTTGCATGATTTAACTCCAGTCTCCCATTCTTACAGACTACTTTATAGGGTCATTCCTAGTACCAACTATCTTAGGGTGGGTTTTCTAAAGGTAGAACCAGAGATAGGGATTTCTTGTGCAAATGATTTAACGTGGGAGTTGTCTCAGCAGAAACCTTAAGTTAGTGAGGAAAGCATTATGGGGCAGGGGATGAAGGTAGGCCAGAGATACAGCAGAAAACCTAGATAGATACATGCACTGGGATGTATTAGCCACAGTGATCCTGTGATGATCTCTAGAGCATGAATGGCATACTGAATTGTCCCTCCTTGCAGCGAGAGACTGGCCTTTAGTCTCCCCATATTAGCTAGTTTCCAGGACAGAGAACAACATATCAGACGTTCTGAGTGAGAAGGTTCCTGTTGGTGGGGGGCAATCCACAGGTAGAAAGTATAGTTGTATGCGAGCTATATGTGAGCTGTTAGCAGCCAACACTCATAGCAGCTGAGAGTTGGGTATGCTGCCTGCTAAAGAGGATCAGGGCTGGGCACCAACAGCTCTACTTATAGTAATAATGAGAAACTCTCTGCTGAGGAATCAGAAAAATTTTTATCATGAAGATGACATTTGGCTTATAAGAAAAAGAGGTAACTGGACTTAGAATGGAGTAGCCAAGGCAACAAGTTCATGGAGTTCAAATTTGGAGGAGATTTGTGATCTGAATTAAATACTATTCCTGATTTTATCGTTCTTCTGAATTCAACGAAAGCTCATCTACTAGGTGTTAACTTTTTTTTTTTTTGCAATACCAATTTATTTATTGTTTTTAACTTATTTTTTTAATTTACATCCAGGTTAGTTAGCATATAGTGCAACAGTGATTTCAGGAGTAGATTCCTTACTGCGCCTTATCCATTTAGCCCATCCCCCCTCCCACAACCCTTCCAGAAACCCTCTGTTTGTTCTCCATGTTTAAGAGTCTCATGTTTTGTCCCCCTCCCTGTTTTTATATTATTTTTGCTTCCCTTCCCTTATGTTCATATGTTTTGTATCTTAAAGTCCTAGGTGTTAATTTTTATTTAAACCAGGTGTTTCTTTTTTCTTTTCTCCTTTCTTTTCTTTTCTTTCTTTCTTTCTTTCTTTCTTTCTTTCTTTCTTTCTCTCTTTATTCCTTTTCTTTTCTTTTCTTTTCTTTTCTTTTCTTTTCTTTTCTTTTCTTTTCTTTTCTTTTCTTTTCTTTTTTCTGGATTATTTTCTTTAAGCTATTAGCCTGCCAATTATTTCTGGCAGTAGTATTATTGAAAATAGTTAGTTAATGAGGTATACTGCAGTTGGTCTACAATATTTTCACTAATTAAAATATTTAAACACCTCACTAGAGTAGTAATAGACACCTTATAGAAAGGCTATATACTTTGGCATATGTTAAAAAAAAATCTGTGTGAGCAAGGTAGTCTTGCTATGGGCTCCAGAATTTCTGAAACAATGTAGCATATAAAGGTTTGTGTTTGAAGAAAAATGGGTAGAAAAATGGCCAAAGTGAATTAGAAAAGGGGAGTTTGGATAATTTTAGGTTATCCTAATTTATTACATGTAGGATATAAGAAGTGAGAAAATATACAAAATTGACCTTTGATCAATAATATAACATGTTGAAATCTCTACATTTGAGACTGAGGCTAAAAATGTTGTCTTCCATAGTGATGTTTAGATACTGATCATCACTCAGTTGAGTCACACCCTAATGAAAAAGGATTCAGAGAATGAAAGATGCAAGGCTAGGTATTTGGAGGCGAGTTTGGGTGAGTGTGTATATTTGTGTATGTTTATGAGACAGAGACTTTTTGCATCTGAGTGTCATTTCAAAACCAAATATAAATTATTTGGATTCTGGATTGTGCTACATGTGTATCTCTGGTGTAGTATTGTAGGTTATCAAGAACTGACACTGCCACAATAAGGCCGGCATTTGAAATTAGAAGAGGAGAAAAGACTTTCTTTAGAATCTACCAACCAGGATCTAGTGTTGTACAGTCAGGGGTTTTGGGTTATTAAATGAAATCAAAAGCACATCAGGCCTATCAGCATCTTAAAAACCATTAGTGTTTCATTTAAATAGAGTGTCTTGTTTCTGAAATATTCATAGCTGGAATCCACCACCACTGCTGAGATTTACGTCTCCTCTCTCCCCATTATGCTTGCTGAATCTCTTTACTTGCTATTGTAGGAAAAATATTCAAAGATTTATAGGCAGCAAAGAGAAGGCAGCAAATTATGACATCCATTATTGGCATCTGCTCTTGTCTGTATCCCCAGGAAATGCAAATATAAATGACTTCCAATTTTCTACTACAACTGAGTTGCAAAGGGAACTGTTATATGCAGATGAGGCAACTTCTATTTGGACAAAGATAAAATGGAAGAAATTTCAGTCTACTACACTTGGCATACCATTTGCATAACTCTGAGAAAACTGTCACAAAGGGGTAATAAAAAATCATAAGGCTCTTAAAGAACCACATACAATGCCTGTAGCTAGGCTGCTTATAAGAGAAACAGAAACAGCTTTAAGTTGTATGGGCTGGTGTAAGATCCAAAAACAAAAGGGTGACTAAATATAGATGTTTCTATATTCACTGGTAGAAGTGGTTCCTCTTCTCATGTTTGGCAAAAGGTTTATACTAGGTTTGAAAATAACTTATAATCCAGTATGCAGTAAGGACAGACCTCACATTACCAATTTTTAAAAAGTCTTTTGGCATAAGTTCATTGCTTCTTCTAGAGTAATGGCTATGATATTTCCCATTATATTGTAGGCTCTTTGAGAGCAAGGAGCTCTTATATATCCACTGATGTCCTGCATCTTCAGTGCATAAAATAGAGTTCTGAACATAAGAGAATCTCAAAATAAAATGTCTAATGATAGGAATTGAAGGAGTCATGCTGGTACAATAGTGGGACTTCAGAAATGGGTGTTCTCATCTAGCCTTCAACTCTCTGTGAGAACTTGGCCAGGTTTCCCTACCTTTATGGGCCCTGGATCCCACCTCTGAAAAAAGGGATAATAATACCTAATCTTATTTGGTTTAGGGAAGAATTAAATGAAGTATCATGACCATTGTCTAGTATAGCATCTGGCAAAGATCTGTCTCTCCAGACATGGGTCCTTTTTTTTCCTACCTCCTACAACTCTCCCACATCTTTGCAATAATCTTAAACCCCAAGCACATGGCTCATGTTTTCTGGATATTCTCTCTCTGCCTTCTCTTATCTTTAAGGCTGTACCTGCCTCAAAACTGCTTCCCAGCATTTATTAAAACTTTGGCCCTTGACTCAACCTCCCTCTTACCCAAGTCCTAAGATCATGCTGGCCAATTTCAAGGCCCAGCTGAATGACACACTCAGCTATTTTGATCATCTCCTATTTACCCTGTTGGTGAGCAGGGGGGAGAGGGTTACCCACCCTAGAATTATGAGAATGGCCAAATATGTGATACCCAAAGCTCACATGATGCTCATGATACTCACAGCTCAAGAGAAGAGGACACCATAAGCCATGCAAAGGCACACGAGGTTGCACTTAGGAACAGAGTGAACAATCAGGGGTGGTGGGAGGAAACCTTTTTAATAACAACAGGGTGTGTGCTCTGGTTCCCCTGATAGGATGATTGTCTTGTTTGAATAATTCTATGGGACAGCAGGGACCGAAACCTACTACTCAGGGATAAGCAGGAACTGTACCTAGTCCCCATGATAAGGAGGGTTGTGTGGCTAGGGGATCCCACCTCTGAGAGCAGAGTGGTGAAGGGAGCTTGTGATTAGGCCATGTGAGGCTGTTGTTATTTTACCAGATGTCAGCACAGAGCATAATATTGAACCTTAATTTGAGCCACACCATCTCACTTCTCACCTCTCAATTCCTTTAATTCATAAACTCCTAGGATTTGCAACTCTGTTCTCCCTCAGTATGGCTTACACTTTCAGTCTAAGTTCAAAATCATAATCCCAACCTTCCACCTTCTTACCATCCTTCTACTTCCATCTTATTGTTCTGCCATGTCCTTTCTGGGGTGGGGGAGGGGCAGAATCCAACTCTGACTCTATTGTTTCTATCTTGCTGAGAACTATAGGAGAAAAACCACAGACTGGATGAGATTTGTGGTGTTATATTTTTATAGTCTCTACGTGCAAGGGGATGAATCTCATGACCTTGTTTTCTCAACTTGTGGAGAAGCTGTTCCAAATTTCACTGCTATTCTCAAAGCCCTGATCAACCTTTCTCCATTCATTCTTACCAAAGTCCCTGAGATAAAGATTCCATCTGCACTGCCATCCTACCTTAAGCTTCAGAGGAAGGGACATTTCTATTATTTTGATGACCCAATGTACACCTGTGCTCTGAATCCCTACTCTTCTTATCTCCTTGACAACCTCATTCCATCAATTTTTTCTTCTCTTCCTACTCTTAATCTCCCATATAAAAATTTAAAAGGCACCAATTATAGCCACAACTGCCCGTACAGATAGTGGTCCCTGTCAATAGTGAGTCTATCTGTATTCTTACATCTTTACCATTGTCACCCACCAATCTCTTGTAGCTATAAAATAGATTACTGACAGCTGTGCTGGCTGCCTACAATGACCAAGAAACTGAGAAATATTAACTTTTATAAAGTCACACAGTAACTCAGTAACATAAGCAAAGATCAGATTTTTATGATTTTCTGTCTCCTTGTCTTATATAGTTCTCCCCGAGCCATTTCATTGTCTGGAGATGGGTTATCATCATCTCTTCTTTAAATAAATCTTTCCAGTGGCTCATGGAATTAACCAACACCTCATTTCTTCATTGTGAAAGTGTTCAGGCAATCACATCTACTCTGGAGCCCATGCCTTCCAAATCCTCTGAAGAAGGTTCAAATCTGAGAAGTGAATACATTTTCCCTAAGCAGAGCCTGTCAGAACATTTTTAATAAAGACCTGGCCCAATTTCAGGGCTTTCTTTTCATTAGGGCAGGTCTGAAAGCAAAGGCCTTGAAAGTGGTTAGAAAAACAGTGTAATCACTATGGTACCATTATCCTGTCCCTGGGTAATCATTAGGCATCAGCTTGCCAAAGCGAAGGGCGGCAAATTACTCATTTATTGTTACCTGAGCTGTGCAGAAGATTGAAATCTGGACTACTAATGATTTTTTTCACCTTGTTTGGGAGATTCTGTAGGCAAGTTCACATGCAGCACAGATGCTGGCTGGCTGGCAAAGGTGCTTTCAGACAAATATGAAAGGGAAGCAAAGCATCACCTTCCTTCAAAAGTAAAGCTGAAAAGCTCCACAGCATTTCATGAAAGCAGCTCTAAGGGAGAAATATTAAAAGTTGTCAAGATCTATAATGGGAGAAGAAACTAGTTAGTTGGCTTTGAGTAGATTTGTATCTGCTTTAAAAAAGATTAGACACTCAAAGTACAAGTTGGATTTAACACAAACCAAGTCTAAGGTAAATATTTACCAACAGTTAGCAGGAAAAAAAAATCTTATTTAGTGACATCATCTAATGAATTCGAGGTTTTTTTTTTTTTTTGGTCTGCATGTTTCAAATTCAATAAAGCCTCCAAGTCTAGCTATCATAGAAAAGAATGAAATCATTCACAATCTTGTTAAAGTTAAAGCGTGTACAAGATCTAGTACAGACAGGTATGGTTAGGAACATGAAAAGTCATCCATTACAATACTTGTGTCTACACATAAAATAGACATCTAAAGGTGAACCTTCAAACAGTTCCTGATGCTGGGGATAACTGATGCAGGCAAGGAGGAGAGTTCTAGATTGGTTTAGACAGTTTTGTGAACACAAAATGTTACATCCAAGAGTAAAGATGGAATGCCTCTTGTTTCTATAGGAAAAAGTACAGTGTCTGAAATAGGGACATAAAAATCAAAAGCATTGATTTCTACTGCTGGCTCAGCTGGTGACTGCTTCTGTAGTCTGAGGCAATTTTCCTAGCCTATTTGTGACTAAATCTCAGCATCTGCAAAATGAGGTTAGGAATCTTTTCTGTATGAGACTCAGCTAGTATTATTAGGACTTTTGTTCATGTTGTTAATGTTTGTGATGCCTTCAGGGATTTTCAGATAAAAAGCATTATATAAGCACAAAGTGTTATTAATATTATTCTTCATCTTATTCTAAAAGGGTATTGTTGAGACTGATGAATTAACATTTGCAATACTCTTCAGAAAGGGTTAGAATAAACAGCATCATTTAATGCACCAATTTTCTCTTAAAGAACATGTAGAAAACCTACAAATGACAGCTTCCTGATCAACCTGATATTAGATTCATACCATACTCTTAATTGCCTAAAGCATTTGCAAAAGATTATACACATGTATCTAGTTTGCCATCTAAAGACAGAGTTCTAGTCAACTCATACCATCTAGAAAGGTGAAGTAATGTGTCATGAAGTTTCATTCAAAATTTTCAAAGGTCTAGTATTTGTAAATTGTAATTTTCCCCTTTGTTTCATTGTTAGTTTCTTGATGCACTGTAATTCAGTTCTCTAACAGACAGGGTTTTAACACAATGGCATCCTTTGGGATTTTGGACTTTTTGTCAGAGGTTTGCTTAATGTTTAATGCCTCATAGACACTGGACATATTTTTATGGTGCCTGGCTTTGAATGGCTATTAAAGTGTATATTACAGGCATAAGGCACCTTCAATTTACAGTATTTTGCCTACTTATACCATTTCCAGGGCTCTCTATTGTAACATTATCATTAAGATTGCTGGTCCTTTGCTGCCAACAACATGATTAAATCCTATTACAATTACTCTTGTTATAAAATCTTCTCATGCTTCTTGGCACTAAAGGTGCATAGAGCCATGCGGGTGGTAACATAAAAAGGAACAATGTACTCTAAACTGAAATGTTAGGAGAGCGCTAGCCTAGAGAAGGCAAATAGCTCCCCAAAGTAAGATGTTACTGTATTACTCTACTCTCTGGGGATGGGTTTCCTTTTGAAGTTTAGTTTATAATACTAAAGAGGGTTTTGCTCTTATTTTGTTTTTCTCTCTAAGGGAGTGAAGGAGAGGAATATAATCTGGAGGAATTCTCACCAAAGAAAGGCTCAGAAAAAGGCACACTGATGACTAGAAAAAAATGACAGCTGTTTTAAGACAAAGAGGAGAGGGGCGCCTGGGTGGCGCAGTTGGTTAAGCGTCCGACTTCAGCCAGGTCACGATCTCGCGGTCCAGGAGTTCGAGCCCCGCGTCAGGCTCTGGGCTGATGGCTCAGAGACTGGAGCCTGTTTCCGATTCTGTGTCTCCCTCTCTCTCTGCCCCTCCCCCGTTTATGCTCTGTCTCTCTCTGTCCCAAAAATAAAATAAAACGTTGAAAAAAGACAAAGAGGAGAGAATCCAGTCAATGAAGTAATGTCTCGTATTTCATATACAGTAATGGTGCTTCTTACACCTGGAATGGTGAGATGTGAGGTGGGCTTCCCACCCTCCTCCCCCGCCCCTGTCTAGCAGGGAAGCGTCTGCCAGTCCTTCTCACAACCAGAAGGAGAAACCTGTAACAGGTGGCAAAAGACAGAGGTGCTCACTTTATGAAACCAACTTGTCTTCAAAACTATTTAACCTGACCTCGCTAATGGGTCTTACTGAGGTCTGAGCACCCACAGTCCCAGCGGCCAGGTCCCTGTGTTATGTATCTGTGCGGGACTGTAGGAGGCAGTGCAGAGCACTGACCAAAACCACCAGAGCTTTGCCAAGCTGTCAGTGTTTCCTTCCTGCTTCTGTCTCACATCAGCATGCTTTCCCCCAAAATGCCTGTGCCTAGGTTTAAGTTTCCTCATCTGTTTCCTCATCCTCATGAGGTTGTTGGGGGGACTCAATTAGTTGACACTGATGTGTGGCCCACAGAAAATGCCTTGTATTAGCTGCAGTGGCATACGGTACCATAAAAGTATCTGGTGGAGTCAGCAGGCACAGAGATGCTTAAGTTCAATAGCACGAAGGACGTTTATACATTTTTCCTCCTCTGCCTGATGAATATGCAAGTGCAAGGAAATTGGCAAAAGACAAATGGAGCATATGGAAACATAAGCAATTCACTGAAATAAAAGGATATTCCACATAATAATAATAGCTAGTGACTACTGGACATGTACTTAGGCTGGAGCGAGCACTTTGTGTGCCTCATTTCACAGAATCCTACAGTCACTCTGGAAGGTAGGCACTACTGTTATCTTCAGTTTACTACTGAGGAAAATGAGGTGCTAGGAGATGAAGAGGGTACACCTTACATATGAGGAGCTGGGGATAGTTTATCCAACTGCTTTCTCTCGTCTCTCTCTTTCTCCCTCTCATATATATATATATATATATATATATATATAGGAATAAGAATGGCTAACTATGGACTAAGCCACGAACGTGTGCATGGTTGCAAATAGAAGATATATATTTGTCCAACAGTATTTTCTCAGCAGCAGAACCAGAAGGTTACCACTAAGGAATTCATATTTAGGGACGCCTGGGTGGGTCAGTAGGTTAAGTGCTGGACTTCGGCTCAGGTCATGATCTCACGGTTCATGGGTTTAAGCCCCATGTGGGCTCTGTGCTGACAGCTCAAAGCCTGGTCCCTGCTTGGGATTCTGTGTCTCCCTTTCTCTCTTCTCCTCCCCTGCTCGCACACTGTCCCTCTCTCTCTCAAAAATAAATAAGCACGAAAAGAAATTTTTAAAAAAAGAATTCATATTTAGACACACAGCTCTAGATCCTATATTAATATAACTATCTTTTCATGTTTGCCTATGTGTTCACATGTAAACAGGTGCACATGATGTGTCTAATTTCTAGGGGCTCCACATGCATGTCTTATGTATTCTCCTACATGCCAATGGCACAGCAAAGTGCAGTGGTGTGGTTCGCCCCAGGTGTCGGTTGGAAGGACGCACCCTGTCCATAGAGAGGTGACAAACAATAAAGCCAACTGAAAATCTGATTACTTTTGCTGACTACCATGCAGTTCTACATCACATTGGTGATACAGTAGTGCTCCTCAGCAGGGCAGGCCTCTAGGCCTCGCCTACTTGCCTCTCCTTTGGTGTGTCACTGCATATCCACCTTAAGGAAGGAACTTAAAATGTGACACAAAGCAAAGGGCATATTTTTAATAATAAAAATACATATTAACTACCTATTAGGTATTTATTTAGCATGTTGACATTTTTAATGACTACTGTTAGGACACTTTAGCAGCACAAAGAAAAACAAAACTTGGATGGAACCAAACACATACACTCAGAAACAAAGGCAAGTAACTGCCACAAAAATCGTCTTTGCTCAATCCATCCCTTAATATCCAGAAAGGCTCAGAGGCACACATCTGCTTTATTTTGTTCCTGTGGTTTGGCAGGGAGATGTATAGTTCTTTGATGATAAGAAGAGAATAGAAGGAGTAGTTAAGGATAAACCTTTTCCTATTTAACTGTTCCATTCTTTTCTTTTCGCCAAGATGAAGGATGATGTATGGAAAGGAATAAGAATTCAGAACAGTGTGACTAAATCACACTTGTTAAAGTTAGAAAAGCCCTGAATAGGTCAATTTTACTGACTTCATAGAGGGAAAAAAGCACAAGAAGCCTTTCATGAGGGCTAAGAAGTGTTGTAACTCCCCACTTGAGCTTACAAATACTGTTTACTCACCTGCCTACTACCATTATTGTCATCAAACTTTATTGATAAGGTCATCCCATGGCAAAACTATAAAATATGGGCAGTTTTTCTTTGGCTGACCCTTCTTTTGGAAGACTCCTATAGCTTTTTAGGGTTCCCACCTCATTTTATGCTGTGGCACCCCGGCCACCACCACCATCACCACCATCACCATCTTTCATATTGCTATCACCAGACATAAGGGCTTTCGAGGACTTTTGCTGTAACTCATCTTCCTAGAGTTTCCGACCCACTTTCGCCCATCAACATTTTCCCCTCCTGTGTCCCATTCCCTCAGAACACTGCTATGTGAAAAAGGCTGATGATAAATTAATCAAATAGGCTAATTCCTGAAGATGGGTTGGCTGGCTACTTTTCTATAAGTAAACTGGATAGTTCCCTTGTGCTTTCAGGATGAAAACTAAGATTTCGGACAAAGAATCTTTAAAATAAATGCCCCTAAAGTAAGGTCTGGATTAAAAGACAACAAACAATAACACAGCTATCCAGTTTCCTACTAGGAATGGTGTTAAAGAAAACATAGTGGCGTTAACGGTCAATTTTAGAAAGTAAAAATAAAGCAAGGTTCATCCATGATTTTGTGATGAGGTGAGTCCACAAGGTAAAAATTTTCCTACTGATTTAGCAGCGAGTAAGTCCCTAAAGTCAAAAGATCAAAGGGGTGAAGATAATCCAGAAAAAAGGCTTCCTCTTAAGGGTTCTAATGAAAGGAGTAGACTCATTTCCCTTCTTAATCCCTTGTAATTCCTTAGAAAACAGTGGGAAGGATCAATCAATGGAAAGGTAAATACACCCTCCTCTGACCATGTCCTTCAGGGAAAGGACTAATTATGTCCCTCAGATCCTAATGTAAATTAGGAATTCAGGAGAGCCCAATTAATTATATCTCATTTTCTCTAACTAAACATATCCAAACACCAAATGTTTGGATGATATAGTCTAAAGTGATATGATCTTTTAACTGGTTTAAGATGCATTTCTAAACTACAAGTTAGGGCAGTAGTAGAGATATTGTTGGTGGGGGTGTTCAGTTCACAACATTAAGGTTCTGTTTATTTTGGTTGGAGCCTTTGACTTTCTCTCATAAAAGGTTACAAAGTATACAAGTGACACCTTGTTAAATATTTTGGAAACAAGAGTGAAAAACATGGTTAAATTCAGACCACTGAGAGCCTGATGGACTACAAAAGTTCCGTGAGGAACCAAATGAAAGCTTTAGAACTGATGAAAAATATTGTTGTGTGCTGGTGTAAAAATGGGCTGAAAGTAGTTGAGACAGGCTTCTGTCTTTAAGTGGAAACTAACATAGATAACTGTGGCAAAAGTACCCATTTGGCTTGATTTCTAGGGAACCACCAAACTCAATTGACCATGTATGCACCATAGTGATTCAAGTCCTATAGGTGTGAGAAGGGCCATCAGTAGCAAAATTAACTAATGTCCACACCACCGCCAAGACTTACAGGTGAAACTTAACCACCTTTGCAGTTTTTCATTATCCCTACCAAATTCTAGGTGAAAATGAATGTGAATGCAATTATGATTGCATTTGTTTAATGCAAATTAAATTTGTTTAATTTGTTTAATGATGCATATTAGACAAGTGAAGATGATTTATTTTAAATCTATCTATCTCTGAAATATTTTCCAAAACATATATGTGTAAAATATTATATGTGACACACATATAAAACAATTATATACAGGGGTGCCTGGGTGGCTCAGTTGGTTAAGCGTCTGACTTCGGCTCAGGCCATGATCTTATGGTTCCTGAGTTCAAGCCCTGCATCGGGCTCTGTACTGACAGCTCAGAGCCTGGAGTCTGCTTTGGATTCTGTGTCTCCCTCTCTCTCTGCTCCTTGTTTACAAAAAACACAATTGGGGCGCCTGGGTGGCTCGGTCGGTTAAGTGTCCGACTTCAGCTCAGGTCATGATCTCACAGTCCGTGAGTTCAAGCCCCACGTCGGGCTCTGTGCTGACAGCTCAGAGCCCGGAGCCTGTTTCAGAGTCTATGTCTCCCTCTCTCTATGCCCCTCCCCTGTTCATGCTCTGTCTCTCTGTCTCAAAATAAGTAAATGTTTTAAAAAAATTGTTTTAAATAAATAAATAACCACAATTGCTTAAAAAACATAATTATATACATAACAAATACATATATATATATATATATATATATATATATATATATATATATTTACATATATATACCAAGTGTTGTTTTCTCTCAGTTGATGAGCACTTTTAAGGCAAACTGCAATGGAAGCTTTGAGCAATGGGTACAGCATACCCTGCATCCATTGCTTTTGTCAATGAGGGCTCCATTGTGCTCTTTCTTTTAAATTTTCTTTAATGTTTATTTATTTTTGAGAGAGACAGAGTACAAGGTGGGGAGAGGCAAAGAGAGAGGAGACACAGAATCTTAAGCAGGCTCCAGGCTCTGAGCCATCACCACAGAGCCTGACACAGAACTTGAACTCACGGACAGCAAGACCATGACCTGAGCCAAAGTCAGATGATCAACCAACTGAGCCACCCAGGTGCCCCTCTATTGTGCTCTTTTAAATTTAGTGCATTTGGCATCATTTGTTCTTGTTTGCATATAATACTATATCTTTTAAAGAAAATAATTGAAGAAAAAAATGTTTGTATACTCTTCTAGTTTTATCCACATATGAACCACTTTTGATGCTATTTATTTCTTCCTACAGACCCCTGTTACTATCTGGTGTCATTTCCTTTCAGCCTGAGGAACTACTTTTAGTATTTCTTTCTTTTCTTTTCTTTTCTTTTCTCTTTTCTTTTCCTTTTAATATATGAAATTTATTGTCAAATTGGTTTCCATACAACACCCAGTGCTCATCCCAAAAGGTGCCCTCCTCAATACCCATTACCTACCCTCCCCTCCTTCCCACCCCCCATCAACCCTCAGTTTGTTCTCAGTTTTTAAGAGTCTCTTATGCTTTGGCTCTCAAGGAAGATTTGCTAGCAATGAATTCTTCCAGGATTCATTTATTGAGAAATATGTTTTGTCTTCACTTCTGAAGAATAACTTTGCTGTATATAGGATTTTTTTGGCTTATTTTTGACAGATTTATTTATTTTTTAAATGTTTATTTTGAGAGAGAGAGAGAGCACATGTGCAGAGAGAGAGGAAAAGAGAGGATCTCAAGCAGACTCCTCACTGTCAGCATAAGAGCCCAAAGTGGGGCTTGATCTCATGAACCTTGGGATCATGACCTAAGCTAAAATCAAAAGTTAGAAGCTTAACGAACTGAGCCACCCAGGGGCCCCTTTTAACAGATTTATTGATATAACTTATATATCATATGATTCTTCCATTTAAAGTGTACATTTCAATGATTTTTAGTATAGTCATAGAGCTGTTCAACCATCACCACAATCAACTTTAGAATATTTTTGGATATGACACTGACACATGAAAAATGCTCAACTTCACTCATCATCAGGGAAATACAAATCAAAACCACAATGAAATACCACCTTACACTTGTCAGAATGGCTAACATTCACAACTCAGGCAACAACAGATGTTGGCCAGGATGCAGAGAAAGAGGATCTCTTTTGCATTGTTGGTGGGGATGCAAGCTGGTACAGCCACTCTGGAAAACAGTATGGAGGTTCCTCAAAAAACTAAAAATAGATCTACCCTACAACCCAGAAATTGCACTACTAGGTATTTATCCACGGGATACAGGTGTGCTGTTTCGAAGGGACACATGCACCCCCATGTTTATAGCAGCACTATCAACAATAGCCAAAGTATGGAAAGAACCCAAATGTCCATCGATGGATGAATGGATAAAGAAAATGTGGTATATATATATATATGGATATATATATATATATATATATATATATATATATATATATAATGGAGTATTACTTGGCAATCAAAAGGAATGAAATCTTGCCATTTGCAACTACATGGATGGAACTGGAGGGTATAATGCTAAGTGAAATTAGTCAGAGAAAGACAAATATATGACTTCACTCATATGAGGACTTTAAGAAACAAAACAGATGAACATAAGGGAAGGGAAAAAATAGTATAAAAACAAGGAGGGGGACAAAACATAACAGACTCATAAATATGGAGAACAGAGGGTTACTGGAGGAGTTGTGGCAGGGAGGATGGGCTAAATGAGTAAGGGGAAGTAAGGAATCTACTCCTGAAATCATTGTTGCACTATATGCTAACTAATTTGAATGTAAATTTAAAAAAAATAAATTAAAAAAAAGAATATTTTTGGATATAGAATTCTTGGTTGACAATAGTTTTCCATCTCTTCGTGTACTTTGATTATGCTATTTCATTATTTTCTGGTGCTGTTGTTTCTGATGAGAAATCAGTTATTAACTATATGTCCCCCCTATGTATAATGAATCATTTCGCCCTTGCTTCTTTCAAAACTTTTTTGTTTATTTGACTTTTCTGTTCATCTAGCTCCATGTTCTCCAATTCTTTCTTTTATCATCTGATATCTGCTGTTGAACTCCTTTAGTGAATATTTTTTTTTATTTTGGTTATTTTGCTTTTCATTTCGAGAATTTCCCCTGGCTTTTTTTCCCTCTTTCCCTCTCCCTCCTTCTTCCTTCCCTTCCTCCCTCCCTCCTTCTTTCTCTCTCTCCCTTCCTTTCTTCTTCTCTCTTTTTTTTTTTTTTTTTTCTAACTTGGTTGGGCTTACTCTGCACAAGTTATCTCCTCTGCAATGTGCCACTGCTAAGGTCTCTACTAAGATATTTTAAATTCTTATTTTTGTTAGCCTGGCTTCCTAGGGATCCCCCTGCATAGCTTAGTGGCCAGCCAGTAACTGGTCATAGTTTGTGCTCAAATACCTTGAACCCATAAAATTAGCTTCTGCCAATGGATCTGTGTGTGATATGAAGAGGACATTCAAAATTCAGACCGTTTTCATCTGTCCCAGATTTTATTTTCCTCTCAGCCCTCTTGGGTCTCTGTGTGTGTGTGCACACAGTCCCCAGTCAGTCAGGGATGTGTGGAGAACATATCCAGCCCCACTACAGCTCTCTCACTTCTATGATCTCTTTGTTAAGTTTCTGGCTGCTCTCTAAGCCTGCCAGTCATCAACGAGGACTACAACCTCAGGCTAGCAAAGCTGCAGATTTGCCTCATTTATTTCTTACCAAGTTTTCTGCCTGTACTGAAAACACCTGCCAGGCATGGGCTTTTGCTCTCAGCTCCAAACCAATTCTTCTCCCTTTGGCAGCAAAGATGCTGGTTTTCACAAACAACCCTATTCTGGTCTAAATACTGTGCCAATTGAGCTGGTGTAGAGAAGACACGGAAGTAGCCCCAGGCAAGAAGGCCACTGCTTCCCACTGTTTTTAGCTGAAATCCTAGCAGCTTTTCATAAAATAATAGTTATCTCTTTGTTGTTTGCTTTAGGTTGATTTCTAGAGCCTTGAAATGTGTGGGAGATTTGCTTTGACAGTTTTGTACAGTTTTATAGTTGGTTTTTGAGAATAGGATTTACTGACCTCTACCTTCCTCCAAGGTCCAAGGTCCTACCTTCAAATCATGCAGTTCTTATCCTACAGTGTCCCCTTTTTCCACCATTTAGTTTCTGTTCTGAGGAACAATTTTGACATATAATGCCTAACTAAAGTGGTGCACGAGAGAGAATTGAATCTATCCCAAATAAACGAAGGAAACAAATAATGCTAGATTTTAAAATGCAAATTTTACAGTTGTTTAAGTCACCTTACTAGTGGTCCAGGACTACCAAATGCAATCCATAAAGGATGGTAGAAATTAGAAAGCAGCCAGCATACTACTAACTGAAATTCACAATATCCTTGTTATTAGGAAAGGAGCCATATGTAAGATTATGACAACCCAGTAGCATAGCAACCTAGTAACACTGACCAACAATTGTATGAAATAGTGGCTAAAAGAAATAATGAACATAAAAATATAATGTTTCCTAAAAATTTTAAGAGACAGGAAGGGGTACCATTATTACTCAAGGCTGGGAATACATCTTTACCCCACTATAGTCCTAATTCAGTTCCATGTGTACTTCCAATAACACCTCCGTCATAAAATACAGCATGGCAGACTATTCTCTGCAAGAACATATAGGTGTTTGATTTGAAGGGAGATCAACAGAGAAGTTTGGTTTAAGGGTTAGTAGACAATCTCACAAGAATTCAAGATGGGAACCAATAACACAAGGATTCATGCAGTGGGGCCTAAAAGGTCAGGACAGGGCTATTCACCTGGATTTAAGGGATGTTCCTGCTATTGGATCTCTGCTTCTTGCAGTTTATCTGATTTGTTCTCCTACTGTCTTCTACAAACTAACTTTCTTTCTTTGCCCATGGTCTTTTTGCTTCCACAAAATGGCACATGGCTTTGACTTGGCATGAACTGACTTTTACCTGTCTTTACAGACACTGAAGCTCTTCTTCCACAACTGACTTGGTCATTTACTGCTCGTTTTACAGTTCTCAAATGAAAGAATCGGATTCAGTCATTTTGGTTCGATCATCTCCTGCTAGTGGATCAGGTTTATTGGAGTAATTATGATTTTCTATGGCCATGCAGGAGCCATAAATGGAGATTTCCTTAGGAAGGACCATAGCCTGGAAATGAGGATAATGACTGCCATCTATAATTGGTTTATTCCTAAGGGAGTTTCTAAAATTTTGTTGGATTTTTCTGAGGCCATACATTCAATTTGCTTGTGGGGCACCTGGGTGGCACAGTCGGTTAAGCGTCCGACTTCAGCCAGGTTACGATCTCACGGTCCGTGAGTTCGAGCCCCGCGTCAGGCTCTAGGCTGATGGCTCAGAGCCTGGAGCCTGTTTCCGATTCTGTCTCCCTCTCTCTCTGCCCCTCCCCTGTTCATGCTCTGTCTCTCACTGTCCCAAAAATAAATAAACGTTGAAAAAAATTAAAAAAAAAAAAATTTGCTTGGGTGAACTCCTTTAATTATTTTGATACTGTAGATTCTTTTATTTTCAACTTGCCATAACTTGCGTTTCCTTCTCTGCTTTATTATGGATCTCAATTTTGGTCACAGATAATTTATAAATGATCTATAAATACTTACAATATATAATTTTAATTAATGTGTGTAAATACACGTGAAGAATTGAGGAAAGGAGAAGGCATTTCATGTGAGGAAATTTGCACAATGTGCATAATTTGCACAGCAAAATTATGCAGGCTGAAATGATCATGGCTGATATAGTTTCCTAAGCTGCTGTACCAAATTACCACAAACTGGGTGGCTTAAAATAATAGATATTTATTCTCCCACAGTTCTGGAGACTAGGAGTCTGAAAGCAAGATGTCGTCAGGGATATGTTCCCTCTAAAGACTTTAGGGAAGAATCATTCTTGCCTCTTCCTAGCTTGTGCTGATTGGCAATTCTTGGTGTGCCTTAATTGACAGCTACATCACTACAATTTCTACCTCTGTCTTCACATGGCTGTCTTCCCTCTGTGTGTCTATGTCTGTCCAAGTATCTTTCTCCTTACAAGGGTACCAGTCATTGTATTTCAGGCCCTAACCCAGTATGACCTTATCTATACATCCACAAAGACCCTATTTCCAAGCAAGGTCATATTCACAGGTACCAATGGTTTCAACTTCAACAAATCTTCCTGTGGGACACAATTCAACCCACACTGGTCTAGTTAGGAAACTAGCCTGAGTGGAATAGAGGACATGTAATATGGAAAAATTAGAATAATCATGAAAACGGAATTCATGAGACCTGGGTCATAAATATTCATGGTGCAGATGCAACACCACATTAATCAATTCCAAAGGTGTCTTTCCCAAAATAGCCTACAGAAATTCAAAGTATTAGAAGTATATCCTCTATACCTCAATAATGTTGAGTTTTGTTTGCTCATTTTTTGGTGCTTTTGTTTCTTCTTCCTATTTTTCTAGGAATTTCCACAGATTTTCCCATCTCTTCTCCCACCATTTCTGATATCTAACTGTTATCATAGGTATATTATCCATGCTCTTATCTAAAGCCTATCTGTAACTTCATACCCTAGATCCTATCCTCTCTTGACTGTTTAAGGCCTTACTTCAGCAAATCTTCCTCCCCCATTTTCCTATTTTCTTTTTTTTCCCCATTTTCCTATTTTCACTCTCAACTGAACCATTCCCATCAACATACATAAGGTTACTATTACTTTTCACATCTCAAAAGAACTCTTCTCTTGAGTCCACTTTATTTTCCAGATGCTGCAAAAATGATTTTATTCTGCTTCGCAACAAAACTCCTTAAAAGACTTTATATTCCCTTCTCCAAGTCCTCTTCTATACACTCTAATCACCGCTCTACTCCAAATGTTCTTGTCATGATTATCAATAATCTCCAGATTGCAAAATCTAATGATTCATTCTCAGTCCTGATGTTTCTTGACTTATCAACAGCATTTGACATATTGGCTACTCTTGTCTACTTGATACACTTGCCTTCCAAGACACTACACTCTTCTCAATTTCCTTTCACTGAGCTAGTTGTTCCTTCTGGTCTTTGCTAGTGATTCTTACCCAACATTCTTAATATCTGAGCATCCAAGAGTATCTTTGGATCTCTTTTCCTTTATATATACATATTCCTTTGGCATTTTACTCAGTTTTTGAGCCTTATATACTATGCCAATGACCCCTAAATCTATAACATCAGCCTAGACCTCTCTCCTGTACTTCAGACTCACATATTTAATTGCCAATTCAGTATGCTTGGGTGTATAATAGACATTTCAAACTTACCACGTCCAAAGCTGAAGTCATCCTACCACCAAACGTGTCCTGCTTTTAGCCACTTCCATCTCTGATGGTGGCAACTCCATTCTTTTAGTTACTTGTGCCCAAAACCTTAGTCTTTCCTGACTTCTCCCTTCTTCTCACATGTCGTCCAATCTACAAAGAGGGTCTATTGTTCAAAATATAAGGAAGGCTCAGAATATAATCAGAATCCAACCACTTTTTCCATCTCCACTGATAAATTCTCATAAACCCACTACCATTTCTCACTTGAATTATTACTTTAATGTCTTAACTGACTCATTTCTTGTGAGGCATAGCAGAAAGAATAAAGTTAATAAAATTTAGGTCATATAAAATCCTTCTTCTGCTCAAAAACCTCCAATGCCTTCCTACTTCATGCAGGGTAAAAGCCAATAACTTTACAGTTGCCCATAAAGCCTTAAATGAATGGTCTCTTGAAATCTTGGATCTCCTCTCATTCTCTTTTCTCTGTCATTCACTTCACACCAGCCATACTGTCTCTTAGCATTTATCAGACATGAAACTTTGCCCTTGACATAGGGCCCTTACAGTTGCTTTTCCTTCTACTTAAAATGCTTCTCCTCCAGATACTTGGAATTATAATCCCTCACTCCTTGAAGTCTGAATAATTATTACCTTCTTAATGAGGCTTATTCTAACCACCACAACACCCCCTGTAAGTATTCATTATTTTGTACTTACCATCTTATTTATACCACGTAATGTACTGATTTCTTATGTTTATTATTACTTCTACCTCCTCTATAAAGTTCATGAATACACCAGAGATTTTTGCCTTTTTGTTCACTGATGCATTTCTAGCACCTAGAACAACACCTGACACATAGTAGTTATTCGGTAAACACTTGTTGAGTGAATGAATACTTTGTTTAGCTTTTAAGACTAGATCAATAGTTTCTGGAGCTAAAAAAAAAATAATTTTTCTTTCCCCTCTAGTGAACCTTCTGATTAAAGTATAATTATGACTAGTATAACACTAAAAATTGCCTTCAAAAAATATACTTTGGGGAGCCTGGGTGGCTTACTCAGTTAAGCATCCACTTCAGCTCAGGTTATGATCTCAATGGTTCATGGGTGCAAGTCGGGCTCTCTGCTGTCAGCACAGAGCTCGCTTCAGATCCTCTGGTCCCTCTATTTCTGCCCCTCCCCCACTCATGCACTTGCTCTCTCTTCTCTCTCAAAAATAAACATTAAATATATATATATAATATATATATATTTGCCTCATCACTGTTACTAGTGGAGAAGAGCTGTACAGTATGTCAGGGAACATGATAATTTCATGGTCTTAGGTTACTTTTAAGTGATTGTAAGCTGCAGTGATTAATGATTAAAAAAAAACATTTCATTGCGCAATAAAACATGGTGGGAACTGACACTATCTCTTGGCATATTGCTGAATTTGATACACTCTTGGTATACTGCTGAACTCCATTTCTCAACCCCGTTCATCTTGACAGTAGTTCTGGGCAACAGGTTAGGGTAGAAATTCAATAAAATAGGATTGCACTCCCCAGGCTGAGTTCTTAAATTTGCTTTGTAATTTTGATTTCTTCCCTTGTCCCCTGGTCAGAAGATAGGATACAATGAGGGATTCAGAGGCCTGAGAAGATGATGGAATCACTACACAGAAGGAGGCTGTTAATCTGTGTCTCTGAATCTCAAGGTAGAAGACCACGCACCAAACTCTTTATTGGGCAATAACATGAATGAGGGCTAAAATCTTTATAGTTCTAACTCACTGACAATTGGGATTGAGTTTTATGATAGCTAGCCCACTCTGACCAATAGCACCAGTTCCTAATATTGTCTCAGGAAGGTAGGATGAAACTTGATTATCCTACGAAATGGCAAAGCTACAAAAATGGCAAATGCTATCATCGAGGAAACTTGAAATCTTTGGCAAAGCAGGACTGCCATTTCTGAAAACTGCTCTTTAACGAAAATACTCCAATATATTAGCATTTGTTTTGGAATGAATAGTCTGGAGCTGCTTGGAACTGAGATGTGAATCTTTGGCCTACGTTAGGATTCCTCTTTCAATTCAATGGCAGTGTCAATAGGAAAGCAAGTTGGCTGTTTGTGCTTGGCTCCACCTGGCTGTAGTTACGTCTCTCGGCACTAAACACACTGGCTGTGTCAGAGTTGAGTACTGTCATTCTGATGAGGTGGGGAGTGTGTTGCCCTGGTAGGAAGCCTTTTAAATTGAATGACAAGGTTTTTCTTATTTGTTACATCCCCAGGCCATTGTCAAATCATATAATGCCAGCCCAGGAAAGTAATTACAGAACTGTTGTGAGGCTGTTAGCAGCTGCTTTTCATTTTTCCCCATTGTGACTGGGATGTGGTGGAAAAAAATTGGGATGACTAAGAACCACAACATAAACGCCACCCAATCTGCTGGCCAGTCACATATGGCACTTACTTTCAGCCAAGGGGAAAAGAGCAGGTTCCTGAAATGTTATTAGATGTAGGTGCCAAATATACTAAAGAATCAACACCCAACTATGAGGCCAGGCCACGAGGACAGACAGATTTCATGTATTAAACCATTACCGAAATCACTAGGCCACAGTCTAATTTCTAAAATCAAAACCCTGTATTGATCCCATCGAACAACACCTTTTCCTCCTAGCTATTTTTTTTTTCTTTCTAGTGCTTTCTCTATTATTTGTGTAAGGACCACAATAAACCTTCAGCTAATAGGAGGGCAAAGTTTCCAACAATGGATGCAGATTCTCATTTAACAAAAAAGTAGCTACAAGGATATATGAAGAGGAAATAGACAATATTAAATGTATTTTCAATTCATCACCTTATCTTATTTTGGTCCTTTATAATAAGAACCTCATGAACTGGCCGGTGCTTATTTTCAAGGTTATTTCCTAAACTCTACTCAGTGAAGAATGGCACTGCATTTGATAGACTACTGATTTAAAATAAAATATGTATTGTTTTAACATTATAGCTGTTTAAAATTTAGTGGAAAGTTCTTAAGATTCTCAACACAACTGAATGTTATGTTTCCAATCAGGTGACAATCTAATCAGGATGAACCTTAAGTGATTATTCATTATTCATTTCTTTGAATGAAGTGGTTTAACTAGCATTTAGCTGTGCTAGAAAGTTATTAGGTTCATATATAACCCTTTCTTGTTCTGAAAGTCATTGCTCTCCTCTCCTTCTTGTTCACTGAGATACCATAAATACATTCATGTGTTTTAAGCTTGCAGAAGGCAGCTGTTTCCTTATACTCTAGGCAAAACTCCTTTCACTAAGAATGTATAACCACCTTTCATGAAGTAATTTATTTCTAAATGATGAAAGTGGTCAGAGGCTCAGGATCCAACAACATCCCAAATGAAAATAATTAGAATCTGTGGTAAAGATAAGAGTGAGGTTTGAAATCTGTCGGTACATATCACTAAGTAGAAATAAATTATGGCTTGTCAAAAATGACAGATTTCAACAAGGTGCTTCCTTTTCACTTCAAGTAAGACCTTTTTCCACCCAGCAATTAACTTTATTCCCATTAATATTCAGTAGCATTGACAAGGCTGACAGAGTAAAGCTGGGTTTTATAAAACTAAAGACAGATTGATAGAGACTCATTATTTTGTCTAATAATTTCATCATTGTATGTTAGATCTTAATAAATAAAGGACAAAGCTGTTGACTGTAGCATTGATTTGTTGTGCCAGGTAAAGGACTCACATTTTCTATGTATATTTTCTTTTTTGTGATTCATAAATTTATTTTTGAAAATAAACAGTAATTTTGCCTAAAGGGTTGCAGAGGTGACACAATAATACATTTATACCATACCATAATACATTTAGTACTAGCATAGTTTTCTTTAGATATTTCTTCACAATCTGTAAATAATAATTATGCTGCACAGTTAAATTAAATAAAATGAGTAACTGCACTTAAACAACCCTTTGATTATAGATTGAGAAAGCCTAGGAGCAAGTATTTGCTTGTGGTGCAGTGGAAAAAGAGCAAAGAATTCACTAACAACCCAAGGAAACACAACAACTAAACATTGCTGTCTTCCTTCCTTTATGATATAAAAAGTTAGAAATAAAATAGAGCAGGTTTCACAAAGCTTCAAGATGTGTCAAAGATGATGTTCCTTAGAGACATAACATCTGTTCTCTTTTTTTATTTGTCATCTTTCCTAAAAAATTTAAAATGAAGCACTATGCTTTTCCAAGCTTATGGACACAGATTTTTTTTTCATATGGGACACTTTGACTGAGTTCAGTTTTGCTTTCTCTTCCAGAACTGTAAGAAAAAAAATTCTCACTGTTGGTGAAAAAGATGTGATATATGCCTAAAGAAATAAACTTTTTTTTTTCTGTAAGTTTTTTAAGTTGTTCTTTCCCTCTTCCATGACAGGTGACTTGTCATAGGTAAAAGTCCATCATTCTGACCAAAGAGTTATTTTTCCTTTAACATTAGATAGCTCAACAAATTTTTTGCCAGGGGCAATATTAGTGAGTTGTGTATGTAGTACTGACATGGAATTTTGCCACTTGTGTTTATTTTCTGTGCTGTGACAACCTACTGTTCTGTGGTAGAAATGACACAATTTTAGTCCTTATAAATTCATAGTTTCTGCAAAAGTCTAATTTTTCATAAGTGAAAATTCATGGAGTGAAAATGGAATCATTTCACGCAGTTCTTACTTTGGCCCTAAGCACATGCACTGAATAGCTCTTTATTCCCCCATTTTTGTCAATATCAAAGTCTGCAGATGGATAGGTCACACCTGAACACCCTGAGCAGAGAATTTGTAATTAGGTTTTAATATCAAAAACTTTAGATTTGATTTCCCTATTCCTTTCAGGTCCTTCTGATGTTCTCCATCCCTTTAGATTTTTATCTCCAGTTAGCTCTTACCTCTTCTCTTAATGGCAGTCCACTTCTCTGATCTCAGCTTTATTCAGCTCCCTCCCCTCGCTCCCTCTCAAACTCCCCTTCAAATTGCCAGTGCTAACATTTTCCTTCTGTTACTGTTTTGTTTTCCTCTTGATTATCCTTTTTCCCTAATCCACTTATGAATTTGTTCTTGCTCTTTGTCAATGATACTTTTTAGGACAGCAGTCATTTAAAGAGCTGCATTCATTTATTAGTCACATATTTATTGAGAATGCATGCAAAGTATTCTGGGAGATCACAAAGATGCTTTTCATACGATTGCTGCTCTTAATACCAGCCGATGCTCATGCAGTACCAATTATGTATCAGACATTGATCTCTGTGCTTTACATATATTACCTCATTTGGCCTTCCCAACATGCACTATGTTTTAATATGTAGGTTTTATTATTTTTCAGGTAGAGTGAGGCTAACACACCAGGAGATGACTGCCACTGATTGTTCCCAAGAAGGGGGACATGCCATGCTATCCAGGGCCACAAAAGGAAGCACCAGAATCAATTAGGAGGCAGAGGGAGTGGACAGAAAATGTGAACGAAAGGTTTCTATTGGAAGAAAAAAGCAAGGCAGAGCAAGCAAGCTTAAGATTCTCTAGTATGAATGATTTCAGGGGGCTCCAGGGTGTAAGAGCTGTTTCCAATTCCTAGGGAGATTGAGGCAGGAGCATATTGACCTGGAGTGTAAGAGCCTGATAGAGGAGGTAGTGGCTTTGGATTGGTTACTCTGAATATGAGACATGTGCTCACTGGCTAGTCATGTACCTTCTCTAAGAACAGGCTAGCCCTAGTAGGGGCAGGCAATTCTTGCAAGATCAGGAATTTCCCAGATATTAAAGTATCAGAATTAAAAAGACATGCTTAATACACTCTAGATACTGGGTGTCTGAGACAGCCAAATAGTTATTAAGTGGTTGAGTCCAGATTCAGACCCAGTAGGTCTGCCTCCAGAGTTCACATTCTTAATACTATTCCCCATCATTTCACCAAGGTAGTTGGATTTTTGTAGGGGAAATGAAAAATATACAATATATATGTGATGCCATCTAATGTTGTAAAAGAACTAAAAGGGGGCTTCAGAATTCAGAGGAAGGAGATGTCAATCAGAGTAGAGTACAAGCACAAGTTCAGGAAAGAAGCAACAGTTGAATGTGTGTTTGAAGGAGAGCAAAGATGCCCAAAGAAATGAAGAGGTCATCCCAGGCAAATGAAACTGTTTAAATAAAAGTGTGAATATCTGAAACCAATTAATGTGTTTGGGGAGTTACAAACCACCAGTGTGGCAAAAGTGTAAGCAAAACCTGTGTACAGAGGACTGAAAGAAATAATACTGGGAAAGTTATTTGAGATCACCAGTAAGAAAATCATGAATAAAATAATAGGGAACTTGGACTTAATTCAGGACAAAAATGAGAAACAGTAAGAAGTATTATATACATTTATATATGTAATATGTACACATATAATACATACATATATATACATACATATATATATATATATATACATATATATATATATATATATGTAGAGAGAGAGAGAGAAATTGAAGGTCTTTGAGCAGGAGAGTTACATGATCACACCTACATTTCAGAGGTTAACTAGCTTCTGTGGAATTAGAATTGGAAGGAGAAACAAAGGGGGATAAATTAATTAGGACACTATAGAAATAACGTAAGTGAAATTTAAGAATAAATCAGAGAGATTTAGGGAATTGATTCCAAACCCATTATAGAGAGAGTTGAAAGCACCTTGTTACCAGTATTTAAATATTTGAAACTATGTCACATAAGGAGTGGCAGCTGGGAATGTTACCATGCAGAAGAGAAAGCCCAAGGGACAGACTCTCTTGGTTGCTGCCCTGGCCAAACCCTAGAGGTGCTCTGGGCTGCAAGGGGTGAGAGAAGGAAGATGCAGACAGCGCTCAGCAAGGCTTGTATTTTGGTTCAGCTCAGAGACTGATAATAGGAAGCACAGAGGTATCTCAGCTCCACTATGGCTCAGAACAGCACTGTCAGTGGAATAAAAGAGAGTAATTTATACTAAAATAATGTATTTCAACATGTAAATGTTCAGGCAAGGCTGATCCAGAAAACTTGATGATCTAGACAGATGCCTGCACCCACTGATAATGAATACATTGGGATTTAAGAGAACTAAAGTCAGAAACCCTGCAATACAAGAAGTTCAGGAAGATAAAAGAATGTTGATATAAATGGTCACTAAAATAGAAATAAGTCCTAAGAGACCAGACTTATTTGTCTATAAGAAAAAGAGGGAAATAATCTTAATTGAAATAAGGATAACATGCCAAGACAAATTACAGACTTTGGAAACAGAGAAAATGATGAAGTATGATATTAGCACAAATGAGCTGGGCCTTATTTATAAGTGCAATGTCAAAATAATTCCCAATGTTATGACGGGATAGTGACAAAGTATCTCTGAAAACATATCTCCTGCCTTGAATTCCTCCACATGTTGAGGATCACGATCAATCTCTAGCACTTAGAAAGACCCAGGAGACCATATCCTTTGATAAGCTATGGGGGATGGAGGTGTACTGCAAAAAGAAGCAACTAATAAAAGAAACCACAGAAAAACTATGACAGACACAGAATCCATGTACACTGGCAAAAACAGGCAATCCCTAAAATTAATGAATACTTTCAACATGTAAGTTTTTTAATTTAGATTTCTTATTATTGTTATTCAAAAAATTTTTCATGTATACAATGGCAATAATATGAAATATAAAAAGAATCTTTATTTAAAAATTTCAATGAGATCCCTGTATCTTGTGTATCTTTGCTATTTAATAATATTTAAATCTAAGTCTGTTAAAAAGAGTCTCAGGTTTCCTTTGTTATATATTTATATGTGGCAGTGATGGGTGGCATGTTATATTGGTCACTCAATTATAGTAAGTGGTATTGTTTTGTGGATGTGATTTTCTGAAATGGTAAACAATGCTCAGAAAATGTAGTGCAATATCCCCTTGATTTAACAGTATTACATTCCTGGGAATTTTAGTTTAAAACTATAAAGAAGGAAACTCTGTTGTGATATAGAAAATTATTTCCTAGACTCAAATAATTGTAAACCAGTTTTCCTCTACACCAATGTTGATGGGATATTTGAAAATCATGTACCATAATTCTCGGGGCGCCTGGGTGGCGCAGTCGGTTAAGCGTCCGACTTCAGCCAGGTCACGATCTCGCCGTCCGTGAGTTCGAGCCCCGCGTCAGGCTCTGGGCTGATGGCTCAGAGCCTGGAGCCTGTTTCCGATTCTGTGTCTCCCTCTCTCTCTGCCCCTCCCCCCGTTCATGCTCTGTCTCTCTCTGTCCCAAAAATAAATAAACGTTGAAAAAAAAAAAAAAATCATGTACCATAATTCTCTATTGTGCAAACCTGACATATGCATCATGGGACATCCAGCTTCTCTACCCACTCATGCCCTCTAAGTAACAGCATCATCCTCCAATTCCTATAAAAAAATAAAAATAATCACATAATTTAAAAATTCTCCCTGTAAAGAACTACTGATTTAAGTAATGGAGCTCAGGTTAAGGAGATCATCTCTGGCCATAACACATATTCAAGCACATGCTAAAACCTCTTAGAGAAATGATAAGCAGAATTCAAGCAATGGGTGGATGGTTGAATGAGAACAAGGTTGAAGAATCAAATGCTTACAGACCCAAAGCAGGTATGAGAAATGTGTAAATTGGGTCGAGAGAGAAAAACAATAGTCATGTGGTCTCTGTGATCAGTTGTCTTAGCGCTGTTTATTGAAAGAATATTCTCTACCCCTTGAATCATCTTGGCACTAAGTCAAAAATTAAGTGTCCATAAAGGTGAGGGTTTATTTCTGGACTACCAATTCTATTCCATTGATTATGTGTCTATCCTTATGCCAGTACCATACAGTCTTAATTACTATACATTAGTAGTAAGTTTTGAAAGGTGAATTCAGTAAATATGAATCCAGTAAATGTGAATCCTCCAAATTTGTTCTCCTTTATCAAGAATATTTGCTTACTCTAGATCCCTTGAATTTCCATATGAATTTAGGATCAGCTTGTCAATTTCTGCAAAGATAGATTTTGATGGTTATTGCACTGAGTTTGTAGAACAATTTTAGAATACTGTTATTTTCACAATATTGTCTTCTGATCCATATACGTGGAACATCTTTCCATCATTTGGTTTCTTAAACTTCCTTCAACAATGTTTTATAGTTTTAAAAATGTAACTTTTGTACTTCTTTTGTTAAATTCATTCCTAAGTAGTTTTTCAAACATATATCTTAAATATGATTTATCTTCTACTCATCATTTATTAACCTGGTTCAATCAAAACAGTTGCCTCACTCTTTTAGTACTTTGTGTCTTCTGTTATCTTTTGGATCTTTCATAATTTAAATCTTCAAAGAAAACACACTTGATAAACATTGCCCTACTACTTCAGAGATGATTTTGTTAATCCACACCATTATGACACATTCATGGATACGGTCTAGACTGATGTTTATCTTGTTACTGTTTAGTACTCAGGAAACTTTACTTCTCAAATTAAATCATAAGGTTCAATATTTTCAACTCTACAGCCTTCAGAAAGTCCCAACAGGGCCCTATGACAAATAAATGATTCAAGAAATGTTTTCCATTTGCCCTTCTTTTTCACAGAGAAGTAATTCTGCATAATGTTCACTGATGAACTTACATCTAAGTCTCGATTTTTCCATCTGTAAAATAGGAGTAAAAATGTCTAACATGATGAATTATAATAAAGATTAGAAATAGCCAAGAAAAGGGGGACTTGGGTTGCTCAGTCAGTTAAGTGTCTGACTCTTGATACTGGCTTAGGACAGGATCTCATGGTTCATGAGACTGAACCCCACATGAGGCTCTGCACTGATAGCGTTGAGCCTGCTTGAGATTCTCTCTTTTTCTCTCTCTGTGTCTTCCCCACATGCACGTGCACACTCTCTCTTAAAATAAATAAATAAACTTAAAAAAAAAGAGAAATAGCCAAGTACAACATATAGCCCATGGCAAGCATTCGGTATGTAACATGTACTTTCATTATTGAAAAAAGTAATGTGACAATTGAAAAAATTAAGCTTAAGAGTTTTTGTTTCAGAAATAAAGTAAAAAGGGGAATGGAACTTTTAGACAGTTATAAAAGTCATGTAAGATTCTAATTATTTTATTAAATGTTTTATCTAAGGCTCCTATAAGTGCCATATTATCCTCAGAACTCTCACCATTTATTTCAGGGAGAATATATGGCAACAAACAGAAAATGTCACACACACACATACAAACACACACAAACATACACACACCCACTCCCAATCTTATTGTTTATTGTGTAAAGTTTCTGGCATCTTAGGAAAAACAGATAGATGAATAACATCAAGATTCAGTGTATTGAAAGTCAATACTTAATGTCAAATACAGGAAGTTTAAAGACCTCTACTCTAAGTCATTGCTTCAGTTTGAAATTAAGTGGAAAACCTTAGAAGCTACTTTTATTGTTACAAGTTTCATATTTTGTATCAGTTAACCAGAGAAAAATAATGCCAAGTGTTATATGTTGCTTGATTTTTCTTCCTTCACAAGCTACTGAAATAATTCTCTTTCTAAAAGTTTGTTTTTTAGGGGCACCTTGGTGGCCTAGTTGGTAAAGCATCTAACTTCAACTGAGGTCATGATCTCACAGTTCGTGAGTTCAAGCCCCGCTTTGGGCTCTGTGGTGACCTTGCAGAGCTTGTGTGGGATTCTCTCTCTGTCCCTCCCTCTCTCTCTCTTTCTCTCTCTATCTCTCTGCCCTTTGTGGGATTCTCTACCTTGTTTTCTGCCCCTTGCTCACTTGTGCCCCTGTCTCTCTCAAAAATAAAAAAAAAAACATTAAAAATAAAAAATCAATTAATCAATATGTTTAACCAGAGAAGTGATATGATTAGGTAAAAAGTAATATTTTAACTTCTTTGGCTTCATGAAAGCACAGATTCCTTTACTACAGCCATCTTTGATGGAGAAGTATTTATTTTAAATAAAAATATTATATTCTAAATATAGCAAGTCAACAGATGTATCAGGGTGAATTAAAAAGTTGCACATTCTTGGGCTTCCCCCTTGGCAGTTATATTTTGGCTTTGCCCTCCGTGGGTGATGGAATAACTTTCAGTCTTTACAGAGATTTAAAAAAACCCACAAAAGTCTGTAAGGTTATTTCATATGTAGTGAGGAAATTTTGTGTATCATCAGAGTCTAGCCAGGAAATAGAAACCACTTGAATAGTTAAAGAGACTTTAATGCAGAAAATTGATTCCATAGACAATGAAAGAGCCAAGACACCAAACAGGGGACACTGGAGCATTCCAAAGATTAACAACAGCAGGAAGCCAGCCCCATCCACCACCCACCACCGAAGGCATAAAGGGCAAAGGCAGTGTTCACAGCACTAGTAAAGGCTGGAGACATGGCTGGCCTCCCTGCCAAGAGCTGGATTCATGAAGCTGCTGGCAGAGAAGGAAGAAGAGATACCCTGGCTTATTCCTCCTCACATACCCCTCCACAGTTCAATCTGAAGTCACTAAGCATGGGAACCACAGCTGTAGAAATTAGAGGAAAGGGAGGGAGGGATGGGAGGGCAAACAAGGTCCAGGATGTACATATCATGTAACTGTCTTCTTGCACACATCATGTAATTGGTGGGGAAGGTGGGAGGGAGAAAGGGAAGAGGCTGGTGGTGAAGAAAAGAACATGGAATGAGTCTGACCATTTGCATGACAGAGGATATGAATTGGACCCATGTTTCAGTTATTTTTTTACAAGTAAACAATCAACATGTTTGGGACTGAGATGAACTATTCTGCCTCTTGATTTTGCATTACATCATCAGTGCCATTATACTCTTACTTTTAGGTAGACCCCTGGTGGCAGGGGCACAATCTATACCCTGTGTCACACAAACTTTTGGTTTCCCAGCATGATATCCCAATGTTCGAGTAGTTTGCACACACACACACACACACACACACACACACGCACACATTTTAACTGACAGAAACAATAGATAGTAAGATGTGATGGCTATGGGAATCAGCTATGCTAATTTTGAAACATAAATTGTAATCCCAATGTTCTAGGAGTGAGTAAAATTCAAACTTGTTCATGAAGAAACTTTTAATATAATGAAAAATTTTATGACTCAATGGAAGACCTATTACGGTGATGTCAGATTTTACCTCTTAAGTTATTTGGTCGAAAGGGAACACCTTAGCTACTGGGATGACTGGGTGGCTCAGGTGGTTAAGCACCCGACTCTTTGATTTTGACTCAGGTCATGATCTCACAGTTCATGAGTTCGAGCCTCATATTGGGCTGTGCGCTGACAGCACAGAGCCTGCTTGGGATTCTCACTCTCTCCCTCTCTCTCTGCCTCTCCCCACTCAAAATAAATAAATAAACATTTTTTAAAAGGCTACACCTCAGCTACTGACAGACTTGCTAAAGCCAACAGAAACAGGTTGGGCAGGTGGAGGAGCGTGACCGTAGCAAACCATGGATGAAGAGACCATTAGGGCCTCTGGATAATGCCACCTGGTTCCTAGCTCCTGAAGTTAGGGACTGACTCCTGCTTGGTGTGCAAAACCATTAAGGATATATTATTACCCTTCATCTGATCTTGGCAAGAGAATTTATGGTGATTAAAAAGAAAGAAAAGACAAACTGATTAAGCTGCATCTGGGTTAACTTCCCCTAAACAGTGAATTGGCAGACAGCCTGGAAACAATATAAATTCTGGTTCTTTAAAATTACAATCACAGCTTACTTTTTTTCTACCTAACTGGCTACTCAGAAATAAAATTTTGATGGTTGTATGGCTTATGTAAAAAGGCAATATATAGTAAACTTGCACAGAAATTCCCATAGATGGGACTGGAGGTAACCACGGGGGAAGACAGGTAGCCGGAAGAAACAGCTACAGCAAGTGCTAACCCTGTCCAGAGTTCCCACATAGTCGCCAAATGAGGTTCCGTTAAAAGTTCAAGAAAAAAAGCCTTGCCAAGAAACCCTTTTTTTGGGAAAGGTAAATACAGGAGCTTATTTGCATATTAAATAATTATACATTTTACAGTATAGCCTTCATTGGCTAAAGACTAGCACATTTGTGTAAACATTTTTCCCTCCAATTCAAAACTCAGAACTCAGAAAACATTTTGTAAGACCATAACACTAAAATATTTTCTCTGTCAACTTTGAAAAAAGCCAAAAGAATAACATCATGGTGTGTTTGTTTGGCAACAAAAGTGTTTTGGTTAATGGCCTTTAGAAAGGACCTAAAGGTTAAGCAAGAAAAAAAGAAGGGCGCCTGGGTGGCTCACTCAGTTAAGTGACTTCAGCTCAGGTCATGATCTCATGGTTCTTGAGTTTGAGCCCCACGTCGGGCTCTGTGCTGACAGTTCAGAGCCTGGAGCCTGCTTCAGATTCTGTGTCTCCCACTCTATCTCTCTCAACATTAAGAAACATTAAAAAACATTTTTAATAAAAAAAAGAGAGAAAGAGAAAGAGGAAGAGGAAAGAAGAGAAGAGAAAACAGAAAAGAAAAGAAAAGAAAAGAAAAGAAAAGAAAAGAAAAGAAAAGAAAAGAAAAGAAAAGAAGAGAAGAGAAAAAAAGAAATGTCAAAATTGACTGTAAGTGTTTCACCTCAATAGGTCCAGTAGTGAGGCACCTGGTAGCTCATTTGATTAAGCATCTGACTCCTGATTTCAGGTCATGACATCACGGTTTGTGGGTTCGAGCCCTGCATCAGACTCTGTGCTGATGATCTGAAGCCAGCTTGGGATTCTCTTCTCTCTCTCTTTCTGCCCCTCCCCCACTGCTGTGTGTGCATGAATGTTCTCTCTGTCTCTCTCTGTCTCTGTCTCTCTCTCTCTCACACACACAAATAAATACATAAACATTTAAAAAGCAGGTCCAGTAGTTTGGGACCATGTGAGACAGGAAAGTTGGGGAGAAGGGCTTATAAGAAGAAAGTAAGAGGAGTTTGTTTTGTATATGCAAGTAAAGATGTCCAATACATACTTAGAAATTTAGGATTGGCTCTCTCTTTCCCATGCCAACTCAGAGAAAAAGCAACTACTTCAGGACAAAGAAGAATATCTTCTTCCCAGTCAGTAGCTTCCAGAAACTCACTGAAATGGATGAACAAAACGTTCAAATCTTTGCTAAGAAATGTATGGCCACAGAAGTTATTGCTCATGCTCTGAGTGAAGAGTGGAAAGGGTGTGCGGCCTGAAACGGTGGTGGGAACAACAAACACGGTTTCCCTATGACCCAGTATGTCTTGACCCATGTCTATATTCCTTGCTACTTGTGATAGACCAAGGAGAATTGAAGAAGGAAGGTGCAAATCTGTTTAGGGCTGCATTGTGGATGTTAATGTGTGTTCTTAACTTGGTTTTTATAAAGAATTGAGAGAGAAATATCACTGGAATGACCATGCCTCACTGCCTGGGCCCAAAAGAGCTGGCAGAATCTGCAAAGTTTTATTTCAATCTCTCTAAAAAGAGGATGTCCACCAATATGCTGTGTGAAAGTCCCTATACAAAGAAGGTAAGAAACCCAGAACAGCAGTGTCCAAGATTCATATCCTCTTATCCCATGTATTCTAGAACACAAAACATTGGTATATTGCTCTGAAGAAAGAGCTTACTAAGAAAAATAAGGAAGGAGACCCTGGGTGGCTCCGTCAATTGAGCAATGGAGTGTCTGAGTCTTGTTTTCAGCTCAGGTCATGATCCCAGGGTTGTGGGATTGAGCCCCGAGTTGGACTCTGCTGTGAATGTTGAGTTTCTTAAGATTCTTTGTCTCTTCCTCTGCCCCTCTCCCCCACTCACACTCTCTCTAAAATAAGGAAGGAAGGAAGGAAGGAAGGAAGGAAGGAAGGAAGGAAGGAAGGAAGGAAGGAAGGAAGGAAGGAAGGAAGGAAGGAAAAAGAAAAATAAGGAAGAGGATACAGATTCTGTTAAACTTTAAACCAAGACACTGGGAGACAAAAGAGAAACGCCAGCAGCATTTCCAAGAGACAGAGGCTGTCCTCTCTGAGAACTTCTTTCCTTAGAGTAAATAAATAAGATCAGATGGTTTTTTAAAAAGAGAACTATATAGGGGCACCTGGGTGGCTCAGTTGGTTAAGTGTCCGACTTCGGCTCAGGTCTCAGTTCGTGAGCTCGAGGCCCTCGTCGGCCTCTGGGCTGACAGCTCAAAGCCTGGAGCCTGCTTCAGATTCTGTGTTTTCATCTCTCTCTGCCCCTTCCCCACTCATGCTCTCTCTTTCTCTCTCTCAAAAATAAATAAACACTAAATTTTTTTTAATATATGGGATTGAAGCTTGGATGAAAGTCAGGGGTGGAATTGTAATTTTTTCACAAACACAGATACCATAAATAAAAAGAAATGAGAAACAATGGGGGAAAGGTTTGCAGCACATGTAAGAGAGAGAAGATTGGTTTTCAGTAAACTTCTACCAACTAGAAAAAGGTAGATTGTGAATAAGAACTTCACAGAGGAAAATAGAAATGACCTAAGGAATAACAAGGAAAGATGCTCAGTCCAGTAATAGCCAAGGGAACAGAGGTTAAAAGCATAATATATATCATTTATACCCTTCAGGAAATTAGCAAAACAAAAATTATTTTCAATGTTAATACTTTTTGTCAAAGTATTGTATAAACAAGTTTAAGTGGCCACACATCTCACATGCCAGGTTTGCCCAAGTGGCATTTTCTGGGGGAATACTCAAGGGGGAAGGACAAATAGCAAGTGCTGCAGAGTACCGCATCACAGTACAGCACTGCCCAACTCAGATCCTTGCACTCTGATGCTTTTAAGCTGCAGGATTAGGGAAAGTCCAACCACCTCCCTGGAAGGATTAAAAACCAAGATTCAAAAGCAACATGATATGCAGAACACTTTGCTACAGTTTTAAGCTGCTAGTTTGGTGTTCACAGTTGGGAAAAATGCCAGTCCCTTTCCTGGGAGTCAGGTAGATCTAAGCTTTACACCTGTGACTACATGTTATGGTAAGTTAGCAAAGAATTCACCCCTTTGCCTTCATAGTTAAGGAAACACTGGCCCCTCAACTGGCATGAAGGGGGAGAGGAGCTAGTGTCTAAGCCTTGAGACTGAGAAGTACTGGTGACGTTAACCAGGGGTCATAGCCACTTTCCATGGAGCTGTGCAGGAGTCCAGCATTTGGGGAAGCCAGCCAACAGGAGATCAGTCTTGAACAAGTTTACCTTACTTCTACGAGGGTTAGCAAGGATATGGGGAAATGGCATACAACACCAACAGACGTTTTACATTTTATAGCTGGTTTGGGTGGTAAGGGGACTACTCCTTGTTCTCCAGAAATGCCCCAAAGAGACTGCAAGACCCCAAAGGGGAATAGCTACCAGTTTCTAAATGCTCCAAAAATCCCATGTCTGAAACATTATTGAAAAAGTTGTGGAGTTACCCTGACCCAAAAGAAGTATGTGATTTGGACAAGGGACATTTCAGTTCAAAGCAGTGGAGATAGATGACCAATATCCACAGGATCTCCAGAATACCTTGAAGCTTGTTGATAATATTGTATCCCCAGTGCAACCTTGGGGAGGAGAAACTTCAAGAATGGTGGAGGAGTTGCTACCAGCCCAGAGGGAAGGGGGGACAGATAGTTGAAAACTCAATTGATTCAAATAAAATGAGGAACTGCTGTATTTCTTGCAAAAACGTATAATTTGCAAAGTTAAATTCCAGACAAATTTTATTGTACTTTACCTTTTAACACATTATATCATATTCTGGGGGAATGAATACGGTTTCAGAAGTTCTGTGATTTGCTGTTTCACAGTGGTTGGGAGCATTCAAAGTAAAACCGATCAGGTTTCAAATTACTCTGTGGTATGTGCCTGAGGTATGATTTTTAATTTCTTGAACCGTAGTTTCTGCAAGTATAAAACAGGGATTATTGGGGCGCCTGGGTGGCTCAGTCGGTTGAGTGTCCGACTTCGGCTCAGGTCATGATCTCACAGTCCGTGGAGTTTGAGCCCCACGTCGGGCTGTGTGCTGACAGCTCAGAGCCTGGAGCCTGTTTCAGATTCTGTGTCTCCCTCTCTCTCTGAACCTCCCCCATCCATGCTCTCTCTCTGTCTCAAAAATCAATAAAGGTTAAAAAAAATAAAAATAAAGTAAAATAAAACAGGGATTATTATTAATCATTAAGATTAATGTGACAATGTTTATAAAGCACTCAGCACAGTGATCTCAATCGGTGGTACCTTATGGATAATCCTCTCCTTGTACGAAACTGAAAAAGCATAGAAAAGAGGAAAAGATTACCCGTAACCTGATCACCCTAGCATAAATGCCATTATTTTGGATACATTTCTTTTGAGGTAGATTTTTAACTCCAGGATTGTTGTTTTGTAGTTGTTGGGTCAGCTTCATGAGGGCAAAGAGAATGAAACTTAGCATCTAACACAGTCAATGATACAAAGTTACTGAATTTAACGAGTCATCTGTGTTTTTTCCATATTTCTGTCTGGAAATAAAATGGAAGATGCTCTCAAATAGGCAGGAATGTTCTTTTTAAAACATTTTTTACATAGTTCTTCAATAAGCAATAAGGCTTTTCATTTTTTTTTTATTTTTTAAATGATTTTGTTTATTTTTGAGAGAGAGAGAGAGAGAGAGAGAGAGAGAGAGAATACGAGCCGGGGAGGCGCAGAGAGAGAGGGAGACAGAATCTGAAGCAGGCTCCAGGCTCTGAGGTGTCAGCACAGAGCCCAATGCAGGTTTTGAACTTGTGAACCACAAGACCATGACCTGAGCCCAAGTGACAATCCACCACTGAGCCACAGACGTGCACCAAAAATTTTCATTTTTAAGTTGCCTATATTGTTTCAAGATATTCCAAAATATGATTAGGCAGCCTCAAATATGTTAAGAGTATCTTCAACTCATTTTAAAGCACTCTATCTTTAAGCATTTCATTATTGTTTCTAATACATGTAAATAAAGGTAAGTTTTTTATTTTTATTTATTTTTTTTTTAGTTTGCTCAGCCATGCTTTATTTATTTATTTATTTATTTATTTATTTATTTTTACTGTATTGCATACTTTATTATTTTTTTTTGTTTTTTTTGTTTTCTGGATATGGTTAATATTTATTTATTTATATATTTTTTATTTTTTTTATTTATATATGAAATTTATTGTCAAATTGGTTTCCATACAACACCCAGTGCTCATCCCAAAAGGTGCCCTCCTCAATACCCATCACCCACCCTCTCCTCCCTCCCACCCCCCATCAACCGTTAGTTTGTTCTCAGTTCTCAACAGTCTCTTATGCTTTGGCTCTCTCCCACTCTAACCTCTTTTTTTTTTTTTTCCTTCCCCTCCCCCATGGGTTCCTGTTAAGTTTCTCAGGATCCACATAAGAGTGAAACCATATGGTATCTGTCTTTCTCTGTATGGCTTATTTCACTTAGCATCACACTCTCCAGTTCCATCCACGTTGCTACAAAAGGCCATATTTCATTTTTTCTCATTGCCACGTAGTATTCCATTGTGTATATAAACCACAATTTCTTTATCCATTCATCAGTTGATGGACATTTAGGCTCTTTCCATAATTTGGCTATTGTTGAGAGTGCTGCTATGAACATTGGGGTACAAGGGCCCCTATGCATCAGTACTCCTGTGTCCCTTGGATAAATTCCTAGCAGTGCTATTGCTGGGTCATAGGGTAGGTTTAGTTTTAATTTTCTGAGGAACCTCCACACTGCTTTCCAGAGCGGCTGCACAAATTTGCATTCCCACCAACAGTGCAAGAGGGTTCCCGTTTCTCCACATCCTCTCCAGCATCTATAGTCTCCTGATTTGTTCATTTTGGCCACTCTGACTGGCGTGAGGTGATACCTGAGTGTGGTTTTGATTTGTATTTCCCTGATAAGGAGCGACGCTGAACATCTTTTCATGTGCCTGTTGGCCATCCGGATGTCTTCTTTAGAGAAGTGTCTATTCATGTTTTCTGCCCATTTCTTCACTGGGTTATTTGCTTTTCGGGTGTGGAGTTTGGTGAGCTCTTTATAGATTTTGGATACTAGCCCTTTGTCCGATATGTCATTTGCAAATATCTTTTCCCATTCCGTTGGTTGCCTTTTAGTTTTGTTGGTTGTTTCCTTTGCTGTGCAGAAGCTTTTTATCTTCATAAGGTCCCAGTAATTCACTTTTGCTTTTAATTCCCTTGCCTTTGGGGATGTGTCGAGTAAGAGATTGCTACGGCTGAGGTCAGAGAGGTCTTTTCCTGCTTTCTCCTCTAAGGTGTTGATGGTTTCCTGTCTCACATTCAGGTCCTTTATCCATTTTGAGTTTATTTTTGTGAATGGGGTGAGAAAGTGGTCTAGTTTCAACCTTCTGCATGTTGCTGTCCAGTTCTCCCAGCACCATTTGTTAAAGAGACTGTCTTTTTTCCATTGGATGTTCTTTCCTGCTTTGTCAAAGATGAGTTGGCCATACGTTTGTGGGTCTAATTCTGGGGTTTCTATTCTATTCCATTGGTCTATGTGTCTGTTTTTGTGCCAATACCATGCTGTCTTGATGATGACAGCTTTGTAGTAGAGGCTAAAGTCTGGGATTGTGATGCCTCCTGCTTTGGTCTTCGTCTTCAAAATTACTTTGGCTATTCGGGGCCTTTTGTGGTTCCATATGAATTTTAGGATTGCTTGTTCTAGTTTCGAGAAGAATGCTGGTGCCATTTTGATTGGGATTGCATTGAATGTGTAGATAGCTTTGGGTAGTATTGACATGTTGACAATATTTATTCTTCCAATCCATGAGCAGGGAATGTCTTTCCATTTCTTTAAATCTTCTTCAATTACCTTCATAAGCTTTCTATAGTTTTCAGCATACAGATCCTTTACATCTTTGGTTAGATTTATTCCTAGGTATTTTATGCTTCTTGGTGCAATTGTGAATGGGATCAGTTTCTTTATTTGTCTTTCTGTTGCTTCATTGTTAGTGTATAAGAATGCAACTGATTTCTGTACATTGATTTTGTATCCTGCAACTTTGCTGAATTCATGTATCAGTTCTAGCAGACTTTTGGTGGAGTCTATCGGATTTTCCATGTATAATATCATGTCATCTGCAAAAAGCGAAAGCTTGACTTCATCTTTGCCCATTTTGATGCCTTTGATTTCCTTTTGTTGTCTGATTGCCGATGCTAGAACTTCCAGCACTATGTTAAACAACAGCGGTGAGAGTGGGCATCCCTGTCGTGTTCCTGATCTCAGGGAAAAAGCTCTCAGTTTTTCCCCGTTGAGGATGATGTTAGCTGTGGGCTTTTCATAAATGGCTTTTATGATCTTTAAGTATGTTCCTTCTATCCCGACTTTCTCAAGGGTTTTTATTAAGAAAGGGTACTGGATTTTGTCAAAGGCCTTTTCTGCATCGATTGACAGGATCATATGGTTTTTCTCTTTTTTTTTTGTTAATGTGATGTATCACGTTGATTGATTTGCGAATGTTGAACCAGCCCTGCATCCCAGGAATGAATCCCACTTGATCATGGTGAATAATTCTTTTTATATGCCGTTGAATTTGATTTGCTAGTATCTTATTGAGAATTTTTGCATCCATATTCATCAGGGATATTGGCCTGTAGTTCTCTTTTTTTACTGGGTCTCTGTCTGGTTTAGGAATCAAAGTAATACTGGCTTCATAGAATGAGTCTGGAAGTTTTCCTTCCCTTTCTATTTCTTGGAATAGCTTGAGAAGGATAGGTATTATCTCTGCTTTCAACGTCTGGTAGAACTCCCCTGGGAAGCCATCTGGTCCTGGACTCTTATTTGTTGGGAGATTTTTGATAACCGATTCAATTTCTTCGCTGGTGATGGGTCTGTTCAAGCTTTCTATTTCCTCCTGATTGAGTTTTGGAAGAGTGTGGGTGTTCAGGAATTTGTCCATTTCTTCCAGGTTGTCCAATTTGTTGGCATATAATTTTTCATAGTATTCCCTGATAATTGTTTGTATCTCTGAGGGATTGGTTGTAATAATTCCATTTTCATTCATGATTTTATCTATTTGGGTCATCTCCCTTTTCTTTTTGAGAAGCCTGGCTAGAGGTTTGTCAATTTTGTTTATTTTTTCAAAAAACCAACTCTTGGTTTCGTTGATCTGCTCTACCGTTTTTTTAGATTCTATATTGTTTATTTCTGCTCTGATATTTATTATTTCTCTTCTTCTGCTGGGTTTAGGCTGCCTTTGCTGTTCTGCTTCTAGTTCCTTTAGGTGTGCTGTTAGATTTTGTATTTGGGATTTTTCTTGTTTCTTGAGATAGGCCTGGATTGCAATGTATTTTCCTCTCAGGACTGCCATCGCTGCGTCCCAAAGCGTTTGGATTGTTGTATTTTCATTTTCGTTTGTTTCCATATATTTTTTAATTTCTTCTCGAATTGCCTGGTTGACCCACTCATTCGTTAGTAGGGTGTTCTTTAACCTCCATGCTTTTGGAGGTTTTCCAGACTTTTTTCTGTGGTTGATTTCAAGCTTCATAGCATTGTGGTCTGAAAGTATGCATGGTATGATTTCAATTCTTGTAAACTTATGAAGGGCTGTTTTGTGACCCAGTATATGATCTATCTTGGAGAATGTTCCATGTGCACTCGAGAAGAAAGTATATTCTGTTGCTTTGGGATGCAGAGTTCTAAATAGATCTGTCAAGTCCATCTGATCCAATGTCTCATTCAGGGCCCTTGTTTCTTTATTGACCGTGTGTCTAGATGATCTATCCATTTCTGTAAGTGGGGTGTTAAAGTCCCCTGCAATTACCACATTCTTCTCAATAAGGTTGCTTATGTTTATGAGTAATTGTTTTATATATTTGGGCACTCCGGTATTCGGCGCATAGGCATTTATAATTGTTAGCTCTCCCTGATGGATAGACCTTGTAACTATTATATAATGTCCTTCTTCATCTCTTGTTACAGCCTTTAATTTAAAGTCTAGTTTGTCTGATATAAGTATGGCTACTCCAGCTTTCTTTTGGCTTCCAGTAGCATTATAAATAGTTCTCCATCCCCTCACTCTCAATCTAAAGGTGTCCTCAGGTCTAAAATGAGTCTCTTGTAGACAGCAAATAGATGGGTCTTGTTTTTTTATCCATTCTGATACCCTATGTCTTTTGGTTGGCGCATTTAATCCATTTACATTCAGTGTTATTATAGAAAGATATGGGTTTAGAGTCATTGTGAAGTCTGTATGTTTTATGCTTGTAGTGATGTCTCTGGTACTTTGTCTCACAAGGTCCCCCTTAGGATCTCTTGGAGGGCTGGTTTAGTGGTGACAAATTCCTTCAGTTTTTGTTTGTTTGGGAAGACCTTTATCTCTCCTTCTATTCTAAATGACAGACTTGCTGGATAAAGGATTCTCGGCTGCATATTTTTTCTGTCTAGCACCCTGAAAATCTCGTGCCAATTCTTTCTGGCCTGCCAAGTTTCAAAAGAGAGATCAGTCACGAGTCTTATAGGTCTCCCTTTATATGTGAGGGCACGTTTACCCCTTGCTGCTTTCAGAATTTTCTCTTTATCCTTGTATTTTGCCAGTTTCACTATGATATGTCGTGCAGAAGATCGATTCAAGTTACGTCTGAAGGGAGTTCTCTGTGCCTCTTGGATTTCAATGCCTTTTTCCTTCCCCACTTCAGGGAAGTTCTCAGCTATTATTTCTTCAAGTACCCCTTCAGCACCTTTCCCTCTCTCTTCCTCCTCTGGGATACCAATTATGCGTAGATTATTTCTTTTTAGTGTATCACTTAGTTCTCTAATTTTCCCCTCATACTCCTGGATTTTTTTATCTTTTTCTCAGCTTCCTCTTTTTCCATAACTTTATCTTCTAGTTCACCTCTTCTCTCCTCTGCCTCTTCAATCCGAGCCATGGTGGTTTCCATTTTGTTATGCATTTCGTTTAAAGCGTTTTTCAGCTCCTCGTGACTGTTCCTTAGTCCCTTGATCTCTGTAGCAAGAGATTCTCTGATGTCAGCTATACTGTTTTCAAGCCCAGCGATTAATTTTATGACTATTATTCTAAATTCACTTTCTGTTATATTATTTAAATCCTTTTTGATCAGCTCATTAGCTGTTGTTATTTCCTGGAGATTCTTCTGAGGGGAATTCTTCCGCTTGGTCATTTTGGATAGTCCCTGGCGTGGTGAGGACCTGCAGGGCACTTCCCCTGTGCTGTGGTGTATAACTGGAGTTGGTGGGCGGAGCCGCAGTCAGACCTGATGTCTGCCCCCAGCCCACCGCTGGGGCCACAGTCAGACTGGTGTGTGCCTTCTCTTCCCCTCTCCTAGGGGCGGGATTCACTGTGGGGTGGGGTGGCCTGTCTGGGCTACTTGCACACTGCCAGGCTTGTGATGCTGGGGATCTGGCGTCTTAGCTGGGGTGGATAGGCAAGGTGCACAGGGGCAGGAGGGGCAGGCTTAGCTTGCTTCTCCTTAGGTGATCCACTTCAGGAGGGGCCCTGTGGCAGCAGGAGGGAGTCAGATCCGCTGCCGGAGGTTTGGCTCCGCAGAAGGGCAGAGTTGGGTGTTTGCGCGGAGCGAGCAAGTTCCCTGGCAGGAACTGGTTCTCTTTGGGATTTTGGCTGGGGGATGGGCGGGGGAGATGGCGCTGGCGAGCACCTTTGTTCCCCACCAAACTGAGCTCTGTCGTCAGGGGGCTCAGCAGCTCTCCTTCCCTTTGTCCTCCAGCCTTCCCGCTTTCTGAGCAGAGCTGTTAACTTATGACCTCCCAGACGCTAAGGCGCGCTTGCTGTCGGAACACAGTCCGTCAGGCCCCTCCGCTTTTTGCAAGCCAGACTCGGGGGCTCTGCTTGGCCGGCGAGCCGCCCCTCCGCCCCGGCTCCCTCCCGCCGGTCCGTGGAGCGGGCACCGCCTCGCCGCCCTTCCTACCCTCTTCCGTGGGCCTCTCGTCTGCGCTTGGCTCGGGCGACTCCGTTCTGCTAATCCTCTGGCAGTTTTCTGGGTTATTTAGGCAGGTGTAGGTGGAATCTAAGTGATCAGCAGGACGCGCGGTGAGCCCAGCGTCCTCCTACGCCGCCATCTTCCCAAAAGTCTGTTTCAAAGGTAAGTTTTTTAAAGTGGTATTGTATACTAAGAATCCAATTACCCCATATATTTGAAAAGTCAGTTCCTCTTTTTTGTCTCTTTAAAAATAAAATGGCAATATGCATGTGGAATTACTAGCTTACTTAAGATTCTTAAAAATTGTGGGTTTTTTTGCCCCAAGGATTTCTTCATCTTCTCTCAAATTCCAATAAAGTTATTATTTACCAAAGGCAGATCATTGCCTGCCTTTATGCTCATTTGGTACTTTCCTTGGTAGCCTTCCTTGTGTCCCTCCTGTCATTAGTAAGAGAATGACTCCAAAGCCGCTCTGATAGCTTACCCTCCAACTCAGTACTCATTTACAAATCTGTGTTGTGGGTAAGAGAAAGCTGACTAATTTTAAAACACGTAAACTGACTCCAGGGAATTAGCACAATCTCTAGAAGACACACTGGGTCTCAGGTGAGAGTATAAATTTGCTGGTGACCAGCTGTCGCTACTCATTCCCCTGATCTCCCACACATACCCTGACTGAGTCTTTCAGTGGGAACTAGTCAGGCCTCCTCTTTCCTTCTCTGCACCCCAGCAAGATTCATTTTTCCCATATTCTTAAACTAAGTCTCAGTAATATCATACATAAACATCCTTGAATTAGTGAATCAGTCCCTGCCTTTCTTGATTTATTAATATGTTTCACCACTTTACCTGTAATTAGCAGCTTTAATGTCAGATTGCTGGGTGAAAGAAAATACAAGTTAAATTTTGGTTTTGGATTTCATTGCTGAATCTGTTTGAATAAAAATCCGAAGTTTTATGTACTTAGAGAAAACACTATTAGAATTTTATTTTCGAGAATATAGCCAAGGAATATCTGAAATAAATGTATATAAATGGGCTCATTTCAAATACTGGAAAAATAAAAAGTATGTAATGAAAAAAATTTTTAATCAATAAGTAAAAACTATTTTTAAATGACCTATAACAAAATAACTATACTTATAACTTGAAAAATAACAATTAAAAACTAAAAATAAAGAATAAACTCATCTTTTGAATCCTTCATTTAAGGAATTTAGCAAATTCTCCCCTCCCCTCCCCACTGTCCATCATCTTTATTAACATAATCTGAATGAATGGTTTCATCTATTTGATACTAAAATATTATTTTGAACATTTGGTGCTTTCCCCTAAAAATCTTTTTGACGTTGGTATTGTGCATTATAATTACAATAACTTTTTGGACCACTGTTTAACTGAAATAAAATGTTTACCTGAAAATGCTAATCACAACGTTGTTATGACTACTTCATCCCTGAATTCTTCTGATTCCTTTCTCAGTTTTCATGTATTTCCTTTTCAAGTATTTTTTTTTCAGTGAGATTACTTCAAAAAGTAGATTTTCAAATATCTCTGACATACTTAATTATGTCCATGGTATGGGACATACAGTGGATTTATAGCACATAGGTATTCATGCTACTGTAACAAAAAATCCTTGGAAGGTGCCAGTGATGATAGATTATGTCAATTACAAGAAAAGGTAAAGGTATATAATCTTATACTCAATTCACTTGACAGATATTTAAGAGGCTATTTTGTGTTGGAGTTTCTAGGCTTTTGGGAGATACTTAATACCTGACTGAATAAATAAGTATATCACAAATGTGTGACAAAGGACTTAGAAAAGAGGAAGATTAGACGAAAGACAATCAGGTGATAGTCCCTAAAAAATTATGCAGAAAATGGATATGTAGACCTTGATCCATTTCCAGTAAGTCTTCATGAAATCTTTGATTTAAAACATAACTAACTCTAACAACAACTTACAAGAAATCCAGATTATACTGAACACTGAAGAAAGTAAATAGATTTCTCTGCTACACGTGACCAATGACCACACATCTAGATAAATTCTAAGATTTTCTGTTATGTATGTTGATATGACTCTTAGTTATGAATACTTTATTATTTTAGACAACGAACTAAGGACAAAATTTCCTTATGCTTAGATTTTTCTGCTGCACTGGATCTCCTGGGAAATAAATATTTACTGTGTCGTCTTTCTAATTAAAATTTTCAGGAAGGCTTATTTAGTCACCCAAGTAATGTTGCCACCATTGACAGATCAGTCAGGTATTCTAGGCTTTGAGCAGATTCGAGGTGGTCCAATTATTTATTCAGTATATCTGTACTATACAAATTAATTAATTGCTACTTTATTCTTTGCAAATAAAATTCATGGGCAAAAGACATACAGAAAAATTAAGCTTTCTGATATAGACAGAGAAACAGAATTGCTGCAAAGTTCACTTTTGCCCAATCACTCGAGTAAATTTCCAGGAAGACATAAGCATAATTATGATGACACCTTAGATTCATATATTTGTTCTTTTTATGAAGAACTCAAAGATAATTAACAGTGCAGACAAAATTAGACTGAAATAAAATCAGCTTACATGAGATGCTGTATTTATAGATTTTGTTAAAATGGGACATTCTAATCTTCTGGGCAACAATGTTAAAGTTTTGGTTTCGTCCAACCCAAATAATTACTATGTCTTAAACCTTAATCACTTTATTCATCCCCTGAAAATCATGTGGGAGGCTTATTATGGTCTTTCAAAAGAAAAGGCAGGAAGAGAAGACAAAAAAAGGTGAAAAATATGTCAAAGTCTATCTACAAAGAGGGACTGAGTAGGTAATATTTCCTTAGCATAAGGTGCCAATGCTGAAGTAAAGCTAGAATTTTGGAGCCAACCAAGAAAACAGCCAACAAATATAGTTTGAATACCTTCTTTCTTTCCTAGAGGTGTCAAAAAGGATGCCATGTGGGCTGCTCCAGCTTTGGAGGAACTCCAGAGAAATATCTCACCAAGGTTTCATGGCAGATAGGGGGCCAAATGCATCCTGGATAATGTTCTTGTGGTGTGTGAAGAAGGTGTTAAAGAGCCAAAGAAAAGTCATTCTCAGGTTTCTCTGAGCCAGATTTAAATTAAAAAAAAAACAAAAAACAAAAAACACAAAAAAACCAAAAAACCTATAAAAGATAAACAGTCAAACCTGCCAGAGTTCAAGATGAGTTTTAGTATTTTCATATATCCAATCTGTACCCACATCATTACATCTCCTTATGGAGATGAGGCTGTGTTATCCTAGCCTCTCATGACCTGTAGGAGGCAACACATCAGAAAACGAATGGCAGACTGGAAATGCATCTGAGAAAAAAAATTAAGAAGTTCAACTTTATTTTAAAGTGGCCTTATCCAAGCCATTTGGCACAGACTAGGCTTCTGACACCCACAGTGGTGTATTGGAACTCATGAGAAGGTCCTGTAGGATTTTAAATATGTGTACGATAAAGATTCTTAGAGAATTCCCCACTGGGAAAATAGAGGGTACATATCAAAAGTTTATTGGCGCTGACCACCAATGCGCTGCTCTATTGTAGCCCTTAGACAGCTGTCTAAAATGAGGGAGGAGAAAAATTGCAGAAAGAAAAAAAAATCCTTTGGAAAGCACAAAAGCCTCCAGACAGTCCCAATCTTAAGAGTGTTACGATGTTAAAATATGAGGCACATTATCAGGAGATGAAAGTTCAAAGAGGCCTCAGCTTCGTGTTGGATAAACAGGAACATATGCCCAGCCTCAGAAATATTTCAAATGTGTTGTGAAACTTCGCTCAGTTAGGAGAGAAATGTTAGAGTTCAACTGTGAAAAATTCAATTGCATATTTGAAAAAAGCAGGTGCTGGGGAAGACCACAAACCTTCTGAGCGTGTCGGCACCATACACTACAGTGGCAAATAGAAGTGAAAACGTTATTAAGGCTTAGAAAGGTTTTCTGGGTGATACATCACATGAGCTGAAGGAGCATCTCCATGTCATTGTGGAATTGTGTATTCCTCTGAGGGAAAAATAAGCCAAAGTCTTAAAGAAGGAAATTGAAACACTGGAAATATTTCATAGTTGGTCTTAGTGAAAAATTTATAAAATTGATGGAAATTTGGCAGAAGTCACTACCTACCACAAGTGAGAGGTCTGTCGAAAGAAAGAAAATAATAATTTTACCCGCAAAATCTAAGTCTAAAAATCTGCTCACCTGTGAAGTCCTATTCCAAAGGAATTTTATTTGTTGATTTACAAGTTGTAATGGTATAGGGGACTGGGAATCAAAACTTTTTTCTTAATCCTGTTAATGAAGGGATTTTAATATAGCTATTCTACTCTCCTAAGGGTCCATTTCAAGTTCTTTTGTATCCTCAACACTGAGCACAGTATTCCATGAATAGTAAGGGAGAATCGATAAATGCTGACTGATTAGCTAAGTAACAACCCAGTACCAGTGCCCCAAACAAAAGGAAAGTCAGGAAGTTCCAGGAACCCAAGGGGAGGTCAGATGGGAAACAGGACAGGCTCTGGCTCAGATGAAAGGACTGTCACCATTTCTTCAAGTTGCAATAGTCTCCTCTGTCCCAGCCACACAAGGTATACTGGGGCCAGACTATACATACCACCAAGCAATGCTCTGCCAAACTATCAACTCCAACATACTAAATTCTGGGCTTTTACTTTTAAATCTTATGATTTACAAATCGCATTGAACAGTGTCCACATAGAAACTGATGAGAATTATCACAATTTGAGTACTAATTGAAATTACTCATCTTTCCCTGTCTCTTTCCTTAAAGTCTTTCCTTGAAGATTAATTTGGAAAATTAACCCATGTTACTGCACCATGGGATCAAGAAGATAGCATCCCAAATTAACATATACATTTGTTTGTAAAAGAATATAGAGAGAAGAGAAAGTAGACTGACATAGTAGCAGGGTTGAGGGAAGCATTTTAGAGCCAACCACTCTTCTGAAATCTATATTGTTCAATCAATACCATCTCCCATTGCAGTGACCTTTCTTTTCAAATATTTTGGGGTAAACATTTTTTAAAAGTACGGTAAAAATGCAAACACACACACACACACACACACACACACACACACACACCCCTCATAATAATTTATGTAGTATTCACTTTTTATAACAAATGCTTATAGCCTGTCACTTTGTTTCAAATTTTTAAAAAATAAAGCATTTCAGATAAATTTGAAACAGTATTTGTTACTCTTCCCCACCTCACCCCCCTTTGTTTCTCATCCTCCAGAGGCTATCGTTATTTAATTTGTATACTTCGAGGTCTTATATATGCTTCCATTTTACATGTATATATCTATGTATAAATAATATATGATATTGCTTTGTATGTTCTTTCAATTATTCATAAATGCATTCATGCTATACACATTCTTAAATCTGATTTTTAATTACTCAACATTGTGTTTTACTTGTCCCTAAATACATATATAACTAGTTTGTTCACTTTATTTTGTAGCATTTCATTATACAACTGAGTATACCATAATTTATATTTAATATAATTTATTTCTCTATTCCCCAATTAGATATTTCCAGTTTCTCACTACTATACACACTATATGAATATCCCTATACAGATCTCTGCACATGTACAAGAACTGTCTAAAGGTGCCCATACTTCCAAGTGAAATTACTGCATTGTAGGATATGAGTACTTTCATCTTTTTTTTTTCTTTTAAATTTTAGAAAAAGAGTGCAAGCAGGGGAGAGGGCAGAGAGGGGGGGAGAGAGAGAGAGAGAGAGAGAGAGAGAATCTCAAGCAGGCATGGACCAACACAGGGCTTGATCCCATGTCCCTGGGATCATGACCTGAACCAAAATCAAGAGTTGGATGCTTAGCTGACTGAGCCACCCAGGTGCCCCTCATATTTACTACATAGTACAAATAGGTTCTTTAAAGGGATTATTTGAATTTACATTCCCACCAGCAATGTTTGGTAGCTCCTTCTTCTCTACAAGCTCACAACACTTCATACTTATATTGTCAGATCTTTTGCCAATCTGATAGTAGAAAATAAAATCTTACTTTAAATTCCATAATGATTACCAGGCTGGAAGATCTTTTCATAATTACTAGCCATGTGAGCTTCCTATTTTGTGAATTGTCTTTTCATACATTTTACTCAACTTTCTCTTAGGATTTTATTTTTTTGTCATATTTATTTGTAGGAGTTCTTTATATATTCTGAATACTATGATTACATTCATACATGTTTGTAAATATTTTCTCTCTGTATGGTGTCTGCCTTGTAACTTTGTTGTAACTTATCAGGCAGACATTTTTAATATTGATACATCCATTTTCTTAATTCATTATGGTTTTTATGGTTTGTTTGAAATATATCATACTGCAATTATAACACAGACATACATATGTAAAATATAAAAAGAAAAATATGTAAATTTATGCACACACACAAATATTACTTTCTCAAACAATCTGCAGAAGTTTAAGTCACCAAACCCATTGAGTGATTTCACTTAAAATCTATGCTATTCATCTGGGTCTACTCTGTTGCTTAGCAATTGTTTTCATCTCAAATTGAGTGCCAACCATATTGGGGAGGCAGTATAACATTTGGCATCAGACCTAAGAGCATGTCACAGCTCTTCCATTCACTAAATATATAACCCTCATCTCTCTTTGCCTCAGTTTCCTAACCTCTAACATTGATTTTTTCACACTATCTATTATACAGATTCCTCTGTCTTGATCTTCCAATGTATAAAAAGGTAAAAATAATGGCACTCTTCTAAGCCCCTTACAGTTAACTCTTTTGATCCTTACAACAATGTAATGAAGGAGGCCCTATTATTACCTCCCTTTTAGATGAGGAAACTGAGGGACCAAGAGGGTAAATAACTTGATCAAGGCCATATATTTAACACACAGCAGAGCCAGGATTTAAATGTCCAGAAGCCATGCTTTACAGCACCTCACTGTATTGCCTCCCAATAATTACTTTCTTGTAAGTAAATGAAAGAATGAATGTAAAACATTTGACCTACTGCTTGGTCTATAGACATGCTCTACAAATGATATTTATTTTTATTTCCCATGAAAACTATTCTAAATTTTTACTTTATTCCAAACTTGAATATGTTCCCACAGATAACTTTACATTAGTATGCCCCAATATCTTCTGTAGAACACTAGAACCATGGAATCTATGGACTGTCTATTAAAATTATCATATAAAGAGAATCTTACTACCTGCATGCTTTTGCCTTCACTTTTGGCTTCTCTCCTTCTCCTCTTCCACCTCCTCCTTCAAAATGCCTTTGAGAAACCTCATATGCCTTAATTTAAACTTAAAAAGTTAGGACCCTCAGGGGTGCCTGGGTAACTCAGTTGAGCATGGGACGCTTGGTTTCAGCTCAGGTCATGATCTCATGGTTCATGACAGCCCCACATTGGGCTCTGCACTGACAGTGCAGAGCCTGCTTGGGATTCTTTCTCTCTCCCTTGCTCTCTGCCCCTCCCCCACTCACTTTCTCTATCTCTCAAAAAAAAAATAAATAAACTTCAAAAAAAATGTTTTTAAAGTTTGAACCCTCACACAGATACACTTTCAAATTTTTTCTTCTGACCTACATACAAAGTACCTAGCATAATGCCTGGAATATAGCATGTATTCGTTAAATGTCATCCTTTATTATTCAAAGTCTTTGTTGTCAATATGCTGCAGGATAATCACTTCCTCTTTACCAAATGACTTGGATTTCTGCAACAGCATGAGTGGGAGGTGGGTATAAGGAATAACAGGACAGTAAAGGAAGTAATTTCATTTTCTCCTTTCCTTCCAACAAATTTCTCCAAAGAATTTCACTTTCTTTCCCTCTACTTATGTCATTAATTTTACCCACTTTTGCCTCTTCTAGCATCTTAACCCCTCTTTCAAATCTTCATTCAATCTTTATTCACTACTGTTGACTCTATTTTATATCCATTTTAACATATCTCTATTTTATTGGCTCTAAGATATCATCACTTACAAAGAAGAAAAAATGTTGCCATTAAATTACGATAGAACACGTTATCACTCACACATATTCACTATATATCATTCTTGAGCCTACATGAAAAGGAAAATATAAGCAAATAAATTGGATAAGTTATCCCTAAAACTGCACTCACAGTCCATTCCTCACATATTCAGGGTTGGTGATGTTATTTTCCCACACAATATTATGCTCTGTACTATGAAAAGCATGATACACCATTTCCTAAGAATATCCATCATTTGTCTCCAAGACATTCCTCCAAGTGCTTCACCCATTCTCTAAGCCTGGATATGCACATGCTGAGAGTGACTAAGTCATCACTGCTGCCTAGCTAATAGCAACTATAAAATATATCTCAATTTCAAAAATGTGAAAACATGAACCAAGAAAAAGTATGCCACAGAAACAATGAAATATACTAGATTCTTCTCTTGGGATTAAAACATGATGAAGTCACCTCATAAAGTCAATGAGAAATTTGAACATTGAACTTGGAAAATAGTGAAGAAAAGCAGATGGGACCAAAACTCTCTTTCTTTGAACCAAGAGTGTGCTTGTTAACTTAGTAACATTTATTTAGATTCATTTATCAAAGATTTGGAATCAGAATTTTTACTTTGTTCTTTGTGCTCAGTATGATCTTTCTGTACATCATATACTTTTTGAAAATTCAACCGAAGTGAGCTTTTCTTTCACAGAATAATGATTTTTATGGTCTTATAAGGGCTATAATATTTATAATATACTTTGTAATAATATATTGCAATATACTTTATATTTCAATATACCCTAATTCAGATAATTAACTCAGACCTCCCCAAAATGCTGATTCCATCTTCTAGCCCATTTTTTTAAATTCTAGCAATATTGTTTGGTATACAAATGACTAATGATTTCCATATATTATTGAGGGAAATATCTACAAAGTTTATTCTTCAAAATTGGCAACATTTTACTTGTTTTTGGCAAGGAAATTCTGGCAAAACTTGAGAGATTATAAAAATAGCTACTCTAAACTGGATTAATCCGCCTTTTAGATACAAGTAGGTGAATTATTTAATATATAATTTAAAAAGATTATAGTATTTTTATAATAATAATATATATGTAAATTACTTGATATTTCTCATTTCATACACATTGTTGGCCTATTTCTTGAATTCCTGGATTGTCCTGAGCTATTTCCCCCAGAACAATGGAGCGTTTTAAAGCATAGGTCAAAGAAACAAATAAATAAGCCTTGAAACAGTGAAGTTCCTTTTTTTCCCTACCCCCACTTGCTGACAAGGGTACAAAATAAATAATATTATTGATGAAGGTAAAAAGAAATGAGTATATTCACTACTTCTGTGACAATGTAAATTTGAACATCCATTCTGAAGGATATTTGACATTCTATATTAGAAACTTAGGTTCTGTAAATGCCTTGACCTAGCAGTTCAAATTTAGAAATTTATCCTAAGGAAACAGTTAGAAAAGTACTCAAAGACATAAATGGGTTTGTCACAGTCATTTAGAGTTGGGAAGAATCAAAACAATCTATATGTTCGGCTATTAAACAAATTATGATACATCTATTTTAAAAATTCTTTAGCCACCAAAAATCATGAAATAGATCCATACTTATAGAAATGCTACGGCAGAGATAATAATGCCTACTAAACATTTTCTTTGCTCCTTTTATTTCCTGTCATACACTTGCAGTGAGGTAGAGCCATGTGATTCATCCTGGCCACTGAAATGTTTCCACCTTTCAGGCGTGCCACTTCCAAGCTAAGGCAATTAAAAGCCCTTGTAAGCATTTTCAAACCTCTTCCTTCTCTTATCTTGAAATCCAAGGAAGTGGGGCATTCCAAACTGTGCAGCTGCAAGGAGATGGATCTTCCATCAGCCTGGGTTCCTAAATGAATGTGTGGTACAGAGCCCTCTGCTGACTCATTTGACACACGTAACAGGAGCAAAAACTAAATTTTTTTAGTATCGAATCACTACAATTTTGGGACTTGGTTACTGCAGTATATATTGTCCAATCCTAATACACATTCTCTAAGTGTCACAGCATATTAAATGAAGCACTAGGTACCAAGGGTACAATATACTAAAAGGCAATACCTAAATAGCTTGTTTTATATATAAAAGGAGAGTATCTTAAAATGTGTATTCATTGTTATTTGCTATACCTTGATTTTTAGAAATGAGCATGTTTATCAATAAATAAAATTAATTTTTTTCACTTTATAAAAAACTTTAGAACAAAATAAATTATATACATTGCTCAATTAAAAAAAAACCCTCAAGAATGGATACATAGAAGACACACAAAAAAAATCCAAATTTTACCAGCTCTTTTGCAAGCTAATAGCGTTTAGAAACATGGGATATAGAGATGTATAGACAGACAAGTTACTCTATTGCGTGTGTGTGTGTGTGTGTGTGCATGTGTGTGCATGTGCGTGTGTAAAAGGGTGCCTGTACGTTGCAACCTTGAGGCAAGTGCAAGAATATTCTTGGTGGTAGAAGGGAAGTTGTGGTACACCATATAACGTGGGATGGAACATCAAGACCAAATGTCCTCTCTATGGAAAATGCCTTGGAGGTAAGTAATAAAACTGGAGATGAAAAGCAGAACTCCGAATTACCCAGACGGCAGCAAAGGTAGCTGCCTGAGCAGAGAATAACACATATGTAAAGGTTTTGTGGCCATGATGAAATTCTAAAAGTTAGCCTTCTCCGGTCTGGCTCCCCTCAACCTCTCTTTCCTTCCTACTTTGTCTCTGGGCCTTCTACTGCCTTCTCTCTTTTGTGGCATTTTCTGCTTATTTTATTCTCAGGAACCATCATAACCTCAGGACATTTTCCATTACTCAGGAAATTTTCCATTACTATAAAAGAAGTCAGGATGACAAATAGAATATGTGTGGCCTTTCAGTTGAAAGTAAAGTGGGAAGAGTTTCTTCCCATTCCCTCATAGTAAAGAGTTAAGGTTGTAGAAAAGAATGGAAAACGTGTGTGTTCCTGATTTAGAGAAGGTTATTGCCCCAGAGGCAGAAGATTGTTTTCCCTGATATTAGTCAGTTTACTGGGGTAAATGTTAGAGCCAAGAGCTTTCCTTTGTTGCTGCATAAGCATTGACTAATCCCTTTCTTCTCTTGCGTTTGAGAGGGCAAATCCAAAAGCAGGGAGCTCCCTAGATCTGTGACATGACATTGATGCAAAGCTTAAAAGATACTTTTCTTAAAAGCAGAGAGAACTGAATGGGGGTTTGGTTCTGTGCCATGGTGATAATGAGGATCAGCTAAGGAGGTCTGTTACTGGCAGAACTGGTGTGTGCTTTAAGACACACAGTAGTGCCAAGAAACAATACAAAGTGTGAGAACAAGCAGACTGAGTCACGATCCATTGCAGATTCTAAATTGTACACTTCTGTCTCTATATATAGCATGTCAAAAGTGTCATTTCTGCTGTCATGAGAACTTTTTAGATTGTCACCACCATAAGTACAGCGACAACAGTGGCATTTCTTTATATTAACTTCGTCTGAATCCCACAGCCAGATGTAGCTTCCCCTGACGTATTTGACTCAGAGAATATTAGGCTGGGAGAATCTCTGGGGGAAATGGGGCAGTTTCTTGATTCTATGTAAAGAAAAGTCGTTCTGGTTGACATAGACTACCGAGTGTTGTACTTTTTTGGATCTGGCTGTCAGAAATCTCCAAGTATGGTGTGAAAGATGTAGAATGTTCTTTCAGCAAAGCTATTTTTTCACCGGTATTATGTGGGTTTGAAAACAGAATGGGAGCGCCCTCGTTAATAATCCTTCTGCGTCCTGATTGCGCAGCTGAGGTGCTGGAGGCGAGGGGCTGTCAGATTTTCAAATGTAGGGGGAAAGAAAAACATTTTAAAGGGTCGCATGTATCTCTCTTCTGTTATTTCTGCCTTCTTTAAAAAACTACATCTGGTTCATCTGGAGGGGGTAAAGCTCTTATTTATGCAGACTTGTTATAAAATAAAATCTTCCTTTGTTACATGAGACAAAACAATTCTGGGGAGTGCCTTGGGGATGCTTTAATGAATGATCTCTTTTATTTATTTCTTTTCCATGTGTATTAAAAAAAAAGAAACCTCTGGTAAAGAAAATAAATCTAGTTGGTCTCAAGAATACAGAAGTGTTCTGACCACAGAAATTTTACTATGACCTGATACAGAGAAAATTCACTTGAAATAAGCATATTCATTCTTCACCCACTCAATGTGTGGGATTAGGATGAAAAAGAAGCCAGGGTCCTTACCCTTTAGGGCTACAGTATGAATTGTTTTTAAGCCCCACATTAAAATGTACATAGAGTAAAACTCACTCTTTTTGATGTATAAGTCTGTAAATTCTGACAAATGCATACAGCTGTGTAACTGCCACTATAATAAAGATACAGAATAGTTGCTTCACCCCAAAACATCCCCCAAGTCCCTTTGTAGCCAAACCTTGCCCCCATCCCCAAACCCTGGCAACTACTTGTTTTCTGTCTCCATAGTTTTGCCTTATCCATAATGTCTTGTAAATGGAATCATATAGTATGTAGCCTTTTGGGTCTGACTTCTCTCACTTAGCAAAACAGATTTAAGATGCATCTAAATTCTTCAGTGAATACATGGTACATTCCTTGTTATTGCCGAATAGAATTCCATTGTATGGATGTACCAATTTGTCTATCCATGAACTAGTTGAAGGACATATGGGTAGTTTCCAATCTTTGATGACTATGAATAAAGTTGCTATACATATTTGCATATCAGCTTTTCTGTAAACATAAGCTTTTATTTCTCTTGGGTAACTACCTGGTAGCAGGACTGTTAGGTTATATGGTAAGTGTATGTTTAACTTTAAAAGAAACTAGCCAACTGCCTTCCATAGTGGCTATATCATATAACCCCACCAGCAATGTACAAGAATTCCATTTGCTCAGAATGCTTACTCACACTCGGTATTGTCAGCTCACTGAAAAAAAAATTATCCATTCTAATAGTTGCAGTAATAGTTGATTATGGTTTTAATTTCCCTAATTACTAATGATGTTGACCATCATTTCACGTGCCTATTTGTGATCCATGTATCTTCTTTGTTACTGTATTCCCCCATATTTTTTGCTGTTTTTGAAAATTGGATTCCTTGTTCCTGAGCCCTGAGACTCATTTATATATTCTGGATAAAGTTTTTCATTAAAGGGGTGCCTGAGTGGCTCAGTCAGTTGAGCATGTGACTCTTGATTTCGGTTCAGGTCATGATCCCAGCATAGGATCCAGTCCCAAGTCAGGCCCTGCACTGGGAGTGCAGCCTGCTGAAGATTCTCTCTCTCTCTCTCTCTCTCTCTCCTTCTGCCCCACCCCTGCACATGCTTTCTCCCTCTCCCTCTCTCTCTCTCAAATAAAAATAAAAAAGTTTTTAAAAAGCTTTTCATTAGGTAGGTGTTCTGCAATTATTTTCATGAAGCTTATGGCTTATCTTTTCATTCTTTCACCAGCATATTCTATAAAGCAGATTTTCATTCTGATGAAATCCCATTTATCACTTTTTCTTTTGGTGCTCTTAGTATCATATTGAAGAATTTTTCACCTGGCCCAAAGTCACAAAAATTTTCTTTTCCTTTTTCTTCTAGAAATTTGATGGTTTTAGATTTTACATCCAAGTCTATGATCTGTTATAAGTTAATTTTTGCATAAAGTATGAGTCAAGGTTTCTTTTCTCTTTTCTTTTTTTTTTTTTTTTGCCTTGTCCAATTGCTTTAACATCTTTTGATGAAAGTACTATACTTTTTCCATTAAATTGCCTTTGCACCTCTGCCAAAAGTCAATTGATCAGATATATGAGGGTCTATTTCTGACTCTCAGTTCAGTCCTATTGATCTCTTTGTCTATCTTTTCACCAATACCACATTGCTTTGATTACTATCATTTTACAGAAAGTCTTAAAATCAGATGGTGTGAGTCTTCCAACTTGTTCCTTTTCAAAATTGTTTTGGCTATTCTAGTTCATTTGCATTTCCATATGAAATTTAGAATCAGCTGAATTCTACAAAAAAATGCTGCTAGGATTTAGATTGGGATTGTGATATATATATATATATATAGAGAGAGAGAGAGAGAGAGAGAGACAGAGAGAGAGACAGAGAGAGACAGAGACCTATATAGACATTAAACTTCTGCATAACATAACTAAAAATCCTACGAGGCATCCTAGAATCAATCCACATAAGCTAACATGCTTAATTGTGAATTTGGCATTTGACAGTTACATAACCTCTCTCTTTTAGAATTGTACCCATTGGATAAAACATTGAAGAAAAATATTGAGATTACCAAATATATTTCTTGGCCCAATACATTCTGGTGGCAGGACTCAGCATAAATAACAACTCAGTTTTCAAGTGTCCAAATCAGCAGAATAGGCCTTAGAAGCCAATGTAATTATGTATAAAAGGATAGCTCATCTTCATAGCATACTCTGCTAACGTGTGTCAAAATACTGAACTTCAAAATGGAAACATGATTCTCTCTGCCCAGGAAGACTGAGTGGTGTCACACAGAGAACCACTATTTCCTACAGTGTCCCTATCTGTTTGTCCTATTTGAAGAGTGACAACACAGCTGCTTAGGGACACAGGCTCCAAGTTAAATTATGAGAAGGAGAGACGTAAAGGGGTAGTCACATCATACTGGAATAATTCCTAGTCCAAAGAGAGCTTATGAAATGGAACCTGAAATTCATATTCATGGGGCTCTAAGATCACCCTATGTTAATATCATAGAAAAGCATAGTATGCTTTTCAGTGGTTCATCTACACCCTGTTTGATTCTGCACTTCAATTAGATTGTTTGATGAATTGCCAGTTTTCTTGGTTTCCTGCAGATTTCCATTGTAGAGGTTGTAAAAATCTTTTAATTGCACCAAACCAAGTAGCCATTCTTTGTTGACATGGGGTCGGCTTGTGTCTTGAGAAATTTTCAAACAGAGTCTGCGAATAAAAGTATAGCAGCATGTTTTGCACATATAACAGGGAAAATGAACGAGAATTGGTTTTTTTCTTATTGTCACATACTTTCTGGCATCATTTTAAATTATTTATAACACCGCTGTCATTAATATTATGTTCACTTGGTTGAAATCACTTTGTTTTTCCTATTTGGAAATAGAGCTGCTCAAGAGTGATAAATAATAACACATTATATAAGTACTGTGTAGATTATTTAACATTCTGATTAATGAGATATTTCTACCCCAAAATAACAATCTTCAGTGCTTTGCAGATATAAGCTTGTCAATCTCAGATCATGAATAGTGTTTACATTTGAAAGTTGAATCTGGTACATTGGTAAAATGGTTAATTTTGCCCTCAAACATTTTTTTTTATGAAATCGTTGGTGCAAAAGTCAGGATAAAAAGTTCTCATTAAAAACTGATCTTGTCTGTATGACATGCAGTCAGACCAAACAACACCAGCTCATGCAGGTTCAAAGAATTTTCAGAACATGGATTCAAATTCTGCTAAGGTTGTTTTCACCTTGGTTATTTATCCAACTAGCAAATAAGCATGGTGAAAACTACAAAGGAGGTAGGAGTAAAAGTGAGCGTACTATCAAGGAGGTGGGGGGGGGGGGGAAGGGGAGACACAACTCACCTTGCTGCACCTCTCTCACTCTGAGGAGATGATCCAGCCATACAAGTTGGAATCTCAGGCTCTGTGCCCTTACTACTATAGGCTAGAGGATGGCAGGGGCATCGGCTCCACTCTATTACCACCTGAGGAAATTTTTGCTTTGCCCAGTTACCTACTTGCTGCATTGTCAGCCTTTCTTATCAGGGCACTAGGCTAGGCCATGACCTAGCACAGGTGTTCTTCCTCCAAACGTGCTGCATTTAGAATCGCATCCACTTGGTCCTCATTAGGCTATCTGCTTCTCTTTGTCAAGCATACTTCCACTGGCAGAGGTTTTGTGAAGGTTTGTCATGGCTTTACAAGAAAGAGATGTCGGAGGCTCCTGGGTGGCTCAGTTGATTAAGCCTCCGACTTCGGTTCAAGTCATGATCTCACGGTTCGTGAGTTCTAGCCCCGCGCTGGGCTTTGTGCTGACAGCTCAGAGCCTGGAGCCTGCTTCGGATTCTGTGTCCCTCTCTCTCCCTGCTCCTGCCCTGCTCACACTCTGTCCCTGTCTCTCAAAAAGTGAATAAATGTTAAAAAAAATTTTTTAAAGGAAGATACTTCCACAGCAAAGCATATTTAAGCATTCAGATTCCTCAGCCTTTGTGACTAATTTTTAAATAATCTAAAGAGGCTAAGGAAGTTCTCAGGAAGCTAGCTAGGATGCAGGCACAAGAAGAGCAATTGGTAATCATAGAATAAATTAAAGCCTGATTGCTTTGGATTATTTTTTGTAGAAGCAGGTTTAAAAAAATGCTTCATGCAACCCCCAAATCATCGAACATATGTGATCTTAAAAAGCATCAAAAGAAAAAGAGACTAAAATATTGATTTGAAACAAAATTCCTCCAACTACTTTTCCAGGCTCTAAAGATTCCTGTGTCCCTGGATCCTCAGTCCTTGAGTCACTTCAGAGATATAAAAAGAAGTAGAATAAATTTCCTAACAACAGTTTATTCAGTCACATAGGACAGATTAAAATTGGGTTATGTCCATGTGAAGCAGTGTTCTTTATAGCTCGTTAAAGGAAGGTGAAGGATCCCTGCCCTACTATGAGGGGGTTGCCTTCTAAACTCATGCTTGATGCAGTCAAATACCCTGATGACTACACTCTCTCCACAATAATGTATCAATAAACCATTAATCCTTGGTATCTGTAAGGGGAAGTGAAGACTGAGGGTAGAAGAAATGTGTTACTGCAGTTAGGAAGGGATTTAGAGAAGGCAGAAAGGAAGAGGAATGCTCAGTACATGAATGTCATGACTCCTGTGCACTCTCACTGATAGTTCAAACCAGGAGGGATGGGAAAAGGAGCAGTAATAAGAAAAAGAGTTGAGACACCAGACTCTCAGTGAGTTCTCAGCGGCACTATGATTGGAGATAATACTTCATGGAAACTTAAAAATAGTGTTTATAAGAGGAAAAAGAAAAACCATGATTGTAGACATTTAACTCATCTCCTTTCCCAATTGCTATGGAAATGACTACAGAGCATAAAACTTGTATGCCAATGCTAGTGCTGGAAATGAGGGAAAAAAATGCCACTCACATGCCAGACACTTGAAAATTTCTACTGTAGTGAAGGTGATATAGAAGGCCAGTCTGTGACTTTCCATACTCTGAAATTACCTGGAAAATAGATACAGAAGACCCTGAAAGAGCCCCACTAATACACTACAGCTAAGAGGAATGGGGGCAGGATATAGGGCAGTCAGCCACAGCAAACAGAAAATAAGTGTGGATGAGCTTCCGTCTAGAGCAGATGGCCCCAACAAACCAAGAGTTGGCAGAGCAGGGCTTCCTCTGAAAGATATGGAAAAGATATAGTAAGTCAAAAGGAGACCATCTGGAGGAAGCAGAGGAAATGCCTTTCCTAAAATAGATTTACTACAAGATGAAAAGCTCATTTTATAAAATGTCTAACTTAGGATCTCAAAAATATATGTCAGCTATCAAAAGGAAGAAGTTAAGAAAAGTCAAATGCCATAAAGGTAAAAATAAAATTATTCCACTAATACCTGGGAAGGGGCAATGAAGAGCAGACTGGATGTTGCAGAAAATTCACTTTTGACACTGAAGAAAATTTTTTCAGGATGAAAATGATTTTGGAAAAGATGAGCTCTATGGAGAAAAAAATTCTAATCATGCAATGTATAATGGATACTAGAATGATAGAAACCAAGCTAAGAAAGAAAGAAACAGAGTAGAAGCAAATAATTAAGGAGGTTTTAAAAATTAATAAAGCTTGAATCTACAAAGCAGAAAAGTTTCTGAAAATTGCCAACTCGAGAATAAATTTAAATGTTTTTAAGTTTCTTAAATACTACCTGTATTCATCTAGAATATTAATCCTCAAAACTCACATGATTTAATAACTTTCTAAGGCAAGACATTACTTGAATCTTTTCTTCTGGGGCTTTACATTCTAACAGCATTAACTAGTTATGAACATTTCAAATGGCTTTTTAAGCACTACTCTTCTATCTAACTCTAAAGAAGATTCACATCTACTCTAAATGTTGAATAAAATCTACCTGAGACTCAAGAATTTTAGGGTAACAAAACTAAATTAAAATCACACCTAATTAAGAAAACTAAAAATATGTCGTGCCTGGGTCGCTCAGTTGGTTAAGCATTTGACTCTTGGTTTCGGCTCAGATCATGATCTCACAGTTCATGGGTTTGAGTCCCACATGGGGCTCTGTGCTGGTAGCGCAGAACCTGCTTGGGATTCTCTCCACCTACCCTTGCCCCTCCCCAACTCACACTGTCTCTGTTTCTCTCAAAATAAATAAATAAACTTAAAAAAAAAAGAAAACTAAAAATATCAGACTAATTTAGTTGGCATGCACAAACCAGAGAGAGATACTCACTCCCTGTGTAGATCAAGAAATTAAATCTAAGCTTGAGAACACTGAATTCAGTTATTTCAGATAAGGCAGCTAAAATGAAAGGGAAGAACATTTTCAGCAATTTATTCAATTCTAGATGGAAATGGGTGTCCCAGTGTCCATTGTACCACAGGAAAGCATATACTGTGAATTTCGGTATCTTCTTAGGCAATGGATTGAGTGCCCATCTCTTCATGCTTGTGTCATTAATCTCTGCCAATGTATGGGATATTTAGAAGACACTCAAAATGCCTAGATAGAGCAAAGGGTAAATGGAATATTGACCTCTTATTGAGCTTGACTAGCAAAAACAAATATATGTGGGAATATATTTCAAGCGTCCCATAAGTATTGGCACCTTGTCTCTTGAATTAACATATGATACCACCCACCAGTGGGCTGCTCTTACTCTTCGTCCCTTTCCTGAATACCCTCTCCTGAATGGCTTCTTTCATTCATCTGTATTAACAATCTGTTTGGAACAAGTCTTTTGGCTTTGACCTGGGCATCAATTCCAGATCACATCCTTCCCATTTTCTCATAACTATGAATCTCTCCTGCAGATAATAGACACTATGACTCCTAAGTCTTGCCTAAACTCTGTAGGAATTCTCTTCCCACAATCAGGGAAGGAAAATCATTCATATAAATGAATTTCCATAAGGTCGACAGAAATCACAATTTTGAAAGTGACTTATAAATTGATTTAGGTTTTTCCAGTTAAGATGCATAGAGGAAAAACTTCCCAAAAACTTTTGAAATATAAACCAGCTGCTAACACTGATACGGAACTTACTGAGTTGAGAGAATTACAAAAAAATATACAGTTCCTCTGAAATTTAGAAATGTATATATTAGGGGCACCTGGGTGGCTCAGTGGGTGAAGCGTCTGACCTCAGCTCAGGTCATGATCTCGAGGTCTGTGAGTTCGACCCCGCCTCTGGCTCTGTGCTGACAGCTCAGAGCCTGGAGCCTGCTTCAAATTCTGTGTCTCCCTTTTTCTCTGACCCCCCCTCGTTCCTGCTCTGTCTCTCTCTGTCTCAAAAATAAATAAACATTAAAAAAAATTAAAAAAAAGAAATGTATATATTAGTCTCAGAATTATCCTTTAATTTGTGGCTATGTGGCAAAAATATGGCTTTTATTTTATTTCACTTGGCTCTGTGAAAGTATCTTCTATTTCATGAAACCATAAATCCAAAAGTGAAAGCTTCCATTAGTGATACAGACTGGAATCAGAACTGATATGTGTCTTGGCTAAAAAAAATAGTCAAGGGGTACTTGGGGTACTCAGTCTGTTAAGCGTCCAACTCTTGATTTTGGCTCAGGTCATGATCTCAGGGTTGGTTAGATGGGGTCCAACATTGGACTCTGCACTGACAGTGTGGAGACTGCTTGGGATTTCTCTTTCTGCATTTCTCTCTACCCCTCTCCTGCTCACACTCTTTCTCTATCAAAATAAATAAACAGTAAAAACAAAACAAAACAAAACAAAACAAAAAAACATACCCTACAGGTTTTGAAATGAAAATCAGAGTGCCTGGGTGGCTCGGTTGGTTGAGCATCCCACCTCGGCTCAGGTCATGATCTCCCAGTTTGTGGGTTTGAGCCCCACGTCAGGCTCTGTGCTGACAGCTCAGAGCCTAGAGCCTGCTTCGAATTCTGTGTCCCCTCTCTCTCTGCCCCTCCCCCACTGACGCTCTCTCTCTCTCTCTTTCTCTCTCTCAAAATCAATAGACATTAAAAAATGAAAATCTATTAAGTAGCAGTATTTTCATTGATTTGTTAAAAAATTATAAATGACTACCAATATGTCTTTAATGGTAAGCTTTCATATAAATAAATTGAGTAAAACTACTTTTATAAGACTTTAAAACTAGATATTTTAAAATATCATCAGCTCTAATTTATATTTTTATAAATATTTAAAATCTTTATAATCTGAGTACACATACCATTTGATTGAATATCCCATTACTAAAAAAAGTGAATGACCTGGCCTAGATAATAAACTGTCTATACAATGAAATGCATGGGCAAGAAGAATGACTATGAAAAATTAGATTGTAACCACTGCTTAAGGCACTGCTTATGTGACCATTTGCCAGTAGAGATAAACACAAAGAGACAGAACTTACAGACTCATCACAAATGTCCTTAATCATATATCGTTGTAGAGATATGAAATAAGAAGTATGTTTATTAAATTAACTCAAAAGTCTAAGCAAACAATCCATGGAGAGAATAAAAACATATATTATTACAATAAATCTTTTGCATCTGAGTACAGTTCATGCAAAGCATTTGTTCTTGTCTCTAATTCCTTAAATATCTTGGGATAATCAAGCACTATATTCTGCTTTGTGTCTGTATTCCACCAATAACCAGACCTGAAAAAAACCTACACATTAATGGTAAAGAACAATAAGAGATTTAAAAAAGAATGTGTACAATCTCAGTTCTTGAACTAGGGTAGTGAGATTAGTGACACTGGAGTAATCTAAAACACATAAACCTGTGAGGAAAATTAGTATTTTTCTTGTGTTTGGAAGCATGATGTAAGGAGATGTGCTTACATGTAACTTCAACTTTGATTTGTGATTTTTTCACATATTAACACTTAAGGTCACTGTTGCTTTTTGTGACTCATTTACCACACTGCCTCAGCCTTAAGCCCTTCACCAGAACTACAGATGGAAAGAAAAAAAAACCATAAACAGACAAAAGGATTTCAATTAAATGAAGAAAGTAACATTCATGAGAATATAAGTGTGTATGGGTGGGGAACATCAGTGATGGAGGGCAGCATGAATGTGTTGTCTCTACAGGATTACTTGCCCCAGTAATATAGTGTATCATGGGGGCATACCTTCTCAGAGAAAAGAAAATGTAACTATCAGAAACTCAAACTTTAACACGTTGGCAAGTGGCATTAGCTACATACTCTGTAAAAGAGAAGTCTTGTTTCTATTTTGTTCTATAGCAGTGTAAAAAGAGACAAAGTTTGACAGGAAAGAATCTAAACATGAAAAAAATATGAGTTTTGGGGGACCTGGGTGGTTCAGTCGGTTAAGTGTCTGACTCTTGATTTCAATTCAGGTCATCATCTCCTGAGTTTGTGAGTTGAGTCCCATGTCCAGCTCTGCGCTGACAGGGCAGAGCCTGCTTGGGATTCTCTGTCTCCCTCTCTCTCTGCCCTTCATCTGCTCTATGGGCTTTCTCTCTCTCTTTCTCAAAAATAAATAAATAAACATTTAAAAAATATATATGTGTCTTGTCTATCTGAAAAGGAAGCCTACTGCTGTCAGGCCCTACCATTTACCGTATTTTAATTGTCAAGTATGAGTCCTTAAATTCTAATTTTCTACCTACCTTCTTTAGCATACTTTTGGATATTTTTGTCTTATATTTTGGTTTGATTGTACCAAGATCAGCTATCTTTCCCCAAGATCAGTTCTAATAACCTGTTTTTTTCTTTTTTTAATTTTTTTTAATGTTTATTTATTTTTGAGAGCGAGAGACAGGCAGAGTATGAGAGAGGGAGGGGTAGAGAGAGGGAGAAATAGAACTTGAAGCAGGCTCCAAGCTCCAAGCTGTCAGCACAGAGCCCGACACGGAGCTTGAACTCACGAACCATGAGATCATGACCAGAGCCGAGGTCAGATGCTTAACCGACTGAGCCACCCAGGTGCCCCAACCTGTTTTTTTCTTTTAAAAAAGATGCATTCTTCTCCCATTTTCTTCAGCCAAATTTTTTACAGTAGCCTGCCCTCAGGGAAATGCAGTACATAAGGAGACACCCTTTGTCTCGTCTTCTCAAGCCTGCCAGTATGTCAAATTTCAGAGTGGATGTATATATTCCATTCATGGTAACATGTGCACTTTTCCACAGTTTCCAGAGCCTTGGTTTTCCTGCCTTTCGCCCTTCCCTTTAGACATACCATCACAATGAAACAGATTTTTTTTTTTTTAATTTTTTTTTTCAACGTTTATTTATTTTTGGGACAGAGAGAGACAGAGCATGAACGGGGGAGGGGCAGAGAGAGAGGGAGACACAGAATCCGAAACAGGCTCCAGGCTCTGAGCCATCAGCCCAGAGCCCGACGCGGGGCTCGAACTCACGGACCACGAGATCGTGACCTGGCTGAAGTCGGACGCTTAACCGACTGCGCCACCCAGGCGCCCCTGAAACAGATTTTTCTAGACATTATAAATTTTAGATTTTATATACTAGGGTAGCAGGATAAATTATTTGTAAGTTGTTTCAGTTTGTGTATTTCTGTGGTTGGACTGTTTGGAAACTTAAGAACAGTGTTTGAACAATATTTTGAAATTGAAACCACAAAAGGACTTCAAAGTACTCATCTAAAGCTCCTCTAACTTTCTGAGAAGGTAGCTTTTAATTTAAGATTCACTGTTAGGTGTGGATGAGAATTGCTAGCTTACCTGAACCAGCTGCTAGCACTTCATGTTACGTTCATAATAACGAAGTGAGAATTTTGGCAAGTGAAAACTGTTGTTTAAAATCTAAGAGGCTGGAAGCATCTGTCAAACAGTGTATTCAGGCCCAAACCTAATGGTTTACAAAGCAAATGATGAGTGTGTACATGTTATGAATTGCTGCTGTATGTTGCTTTCCTAAGTTTTGTACACAAAGTGGTTAAAGTTTTCATTCTACTGATGTGACTCATCAATACAACAGATGAGATGTTTGATAGAAACATGGCTGTCATTTTTAATGAATTCATAAGCTATTGTTCAGCTCCCTTTTATGCTACAGGCCCAGCTGAGAGCCTAAGAATTTGTGTTTAATCAGACACAGTACATGTCTATCTTTCACAAAACATCGGGATAATGACCCCCATAATTTTTTGGAAAATCTTAACTTCTTAAGTCTGTCAAACCTTATTTGAGAAGACTCAGTTTAAGTCCTTGGAAGATCTCATTTTTTTAAATTTTTTAGTTTATTTATTTTGAGAGAGAGAGCACAAGCAGGGTAGGGGAAGAAAAAGGAGAGAGGAGAAAGGAGAGACAGGATAGAACCCCATGTAGGCTCTGCACTGTCAGTGCAGAGTTTGATTCAGGGCTCAAACCCACGAGCCATGGGATCATGACCCGAGCCAAAGGCAGACGCTCTAACCGACTGAATCACCCAGGAGCCCCAGAAGAGCTCGTTTTTATATAACCTTTTTACACTTTCAGTTCATCATTTAGTGTATTTTGATTTCTCCAATACATTCCCAAAGCTACTAACACACAAGAAGCTACAGTTGATAGCAGGAATGAAAGCAGAAAAGTTTGAGTATAGAAGGAAAGCATACTGGCATTTGAATTGAATTTTGAGAATGAAAGAGAAAGAATTTAGAGAAGAAATGTCAGTAGCCATAACTTCCAGGGACCAACCAGTGATGAGAATTGCTAGGTGGTCTACAACTGGTACACTCATACTTAGGCCAGGAATTCCCATTTAGCATCCTACCACAAATTCTTAGGTTTTACTCCTATTTGTCTATAAGTGCAGTCAAGTCTATTTAGGGTTTTCTGCCCCTGCTGCCCACCTTATGAATGCTCTTCTCATTAAGGTCTAACTGCAAACCCTGTTTTTCAGTGTCAAGCCACTCAACTAATTGTGCAGCAGAGTATCTAGAGACTGCAGCTAGCAACAAATTCAGCTTCTGCAAAATCATAGAAGGGGGAGTGGCTCTTATTTTGGTTCTTTCCCTTGGGAGAAATGACTTCATTATATCATAGCATAAGACACTATGTTAAACATTGGAAATGTAGTGATTATTAAGACAGGCATGGTCCATGTTCTTGTATAACTTCTGAGGATGACTTCTAACCAGTCATTCGTAAGTATAAAGAGACACTTCAAAATCGTCAAACAGATAAAGAAAATTAGTTGCATGAAAGGGAGTTATTCTCTAAGTTAGAACACCGCGTTGCAAGAAAAATCCGGTTTGAATTAACTTAAGCAAAAACACAGACCAGAAAAAAGGGGTCAAGGAGGGGTATGGAATTTGGGGGCTTACACACACAGAAAATGCAAGGGTATATATAGTTGGTTTTAGTGATAATTAATGGAATGAGAAATCTGAAGCAGCAACAGAAGTCTTTCTAAGGATTTTCTCTGCTAGTATCTTGGCCTCATTCTCTTCCATCCCATGGGGGTTTAAGCCATACATAGGGAACATAGTAGCTGGTTACACTGGTTTCAGACAATTTCAGTTTTATAACTCAAAAAGCCAAGTAGCCTTCCTGCCGGCTTGTAAAAATCCCAAGGAAGAATTAAGATTGGTCCAACATGGGACTCCATGCCTAGACCAGTCACTGTGGCCAGAACGATGAAGTACTATGGTAGGCTCAGCCTGTGGTAAGGGCACATACTCTGAGTGGGAGACACCAGAAAGGCATGCTTACAGTGAAGGAAGAACACTGGGATCAAAAGAGGGAGGAGGGACTGTGACAACAACGATGATAATAACAATTAATATAGAGGTAAGGATCACGCAGAGCAGTCAGAACAAATAAAAACTAAAACAGAGTTAGAGAATACAACAAGAGACAACTTAAAAATGTAATTCCTATATCCATAAGAATTGAGTATAATGCATCATTAAAAAGAACAATTTGTCGTGAAACTAAAGGAAAACTTTAATGTATCTATGGTATAGGATCATGTGTTGAGAATGCAAAAACAAAGTACCTAACCAAGGCAATAACCCAGCTGACAGTATTACAGGGCTCAAAGTAATGTTAAGTAGAATGTATTTTAAAACACACATTTAGCACCCAACATATACTAAGCACTATTCTAAGAATCAATTCATTTGATTTTCACTGCACCCATATTAGATAAGTATAGTATTATTCCCATTTTACAGATAAGCTTAGAGAGGCTAAATGACTTGCCCGAGATGACATAATTGTGGAGGAACAGGATCAAAAAGACGTGACCACCGACTGACCTGTGAGCTGAACCCTGGCCCTTGGAGACTCCTTACCTCCTCCCCCGTCCTTGGAATATTGGTTCCACTTCCCTTTTCCACTCCCAGAGGCTGCTCCAAGTTCATAGCCTGGAAGTAATGATGTGATGTTGAAAAGATCTGCACAGTACACAACTGGGCCCAGTTAAGGCCTTTTTATAAATTTTCAAGATTTGGTTGGTGGATGCAGGGATCCATTCATCTTGGTGCTGCCAAAGGCAAGGAAATTCCCTTTGCTATTATTGAAACAGCCCCCTACCAACCTGTAGTGGCCTGTCTCTTTCTTCAGTCTCTCCCTGCCTTCTGCATTTGGGAGCTGGTTTAACATTATACCAGAAAAGTTCCTGAGGGGGTTATGAACCTACAGTAACTAACAGAGCAAGGATTTAAACCCAAGCAATAAAATTGTGCTACCTATAAATTAAGATGTCTGTTATTAAGTTAGTAAGTATCCCTATGCTTCACAGACAAGATAAGCACCTGAGATTGAGGTGCTCAGCTATGCACCTCCAGCCAGCATGTCTTTATGGAACTCAGAGAGACCAGGGAGTTTTCATATGGTCTTCTGTTTTAAGAGTTTGAAACATACTTTTCATACGGTCTTCTGTTTTAAGAGCTTGAATGTGAAATTTTATTGGGCTTTTCCTCTGTCACATATCTTCAAAAGATACATTCTTGTTAAAGATCAGGCTCCCATAATATAATTAGAATATTAATGTTAATATATAAAAATTAAAATTAATTTTCCAGAATTCAAGATTAGTGAGGATGAAAACACAAAATAAGGTGTTAAAACCTCACATCCCAATCTCCTAGATATAAACAGGCCAAAATTCCTATATGGAACCAAATGGTAAACAGGCTTGACTGTAATAATTGAGATCTATGATACCTGCCAGAATTTAGGCAATCCGTGGATAAAGTAATGAAATCCATGGATCAGGAGGATCTTCGTATGAATTCGTGTGGAAGGAGCGAAGATAAAGAGCCCACAGGAATAGTCTTCCAAAGTATAAGATGGCTATGTTAGAAGTGCATTCCTGGATTCTTCAACATATTCAAATGTAGCTGGGGGGTGGGGGTGCTGACATACACACCACCTGTGCCTTTCATACAAAGAAGGGGCTTACATAGTGGCTAAAGAAAGACATGTGGCTTGTTTGCAAGCTCCTGAGCTCAAGTCGCCTGCCCCTGCTCTTCCAGTGCATCTCTGTGGAAACAGGAAAGCTAGAGAGCTGTGCCAAGAATATCCTTCTCCATGCTCTCATTTATTTTATTTTTCTCTCATGGCAGTAATATTATTGAAGTATATTTTATAGATGGTAAAATATACAGCTCTCAAAAATATAGGTTGATAAGTTTTGACAAATGTATACATCTATGTAACAATCACCAAAATTACCCTAATCAAGATAGAGATCCGTGACTTCTTAATGTTAAGACCTGAGCTAAATCAATTGTGAAACTGTGATGTGTGGGAGCTTAATCATTCCAGGTTATTTGGAAATCAAATCTAATGATATTTTTACACATGCAGAGCACTGACATGTAGCCTATAGCCTTACATATTTCCTTTATTGTAAGGAAAGAACTATTTAACATAGTTTAATAAAGCATTCAATTCAAGATAGAAAAAGTACAATATAAAAACAGGAAGCAGGTGGATAAATTCACAAAGCAAGAAGCAGTAAGTAAGTTAAAAAGCAGTTACCAAGAACTAACCCAAAAAGTCAAGGGCTGATTTCCTGGAAAGAAAATAACACATGCAAACTTTGAGGAAACTGATAGAGGAAAAAAAAAAAAAAAAGAAAAAACAAATGTATAATCTTAAGAAAAGGGATGTAACCACAGTTATGGAAGAGAGATTTAAAAGAATAAGAAACAGGACATGCTAATAAACCTGAAGTCTAGTATAATAAATCCAAAAATCTAAAAACTATTCAAAAAATTTATTATAGATTCAAAAAGGAGAATGCTATTAAGTACCACAAGTACATATGGGAGAACATTTTTACATCTTGGGCTGTGAATGCCTTTGTGGACATAATTCCAAATTCAGAAGCAACAAAAGAAAAGATCTACATTAATACACTTAAAAAAAATAGAAGCTTCTATGTGGAAAAACATACAAAAGCCAAGAGCAAAAAAAGTGGTGAATTCTTTTTGTAACACACATTAAGGATCAAAATGTTAATCTCTTTATTATTTAAAGAGTTCTTATTAATCAGTAAGGAAAAACTGACAAGTCAGTATAACAATGGGCAAATTACATAAAAAGACAATTCAAAGAAGAATAAATAGATGACCAATATGCAGTTAAACAGATGGTTCAGATTGGTAAATATCAAGGAATAGAAAAACCCAAAGAACTATGAGGAATCAATATTTTACCAAACAAGTTGAGAAAGAATTAAAAGATAAATAAGACCCAATATTGGGGAGGATAGGAGAAATGAAGCATTCACATCCAGTACAGAGGAGTGTAAATTGGCCTTGAGCAATTTTGTAATGATTTAAATATTCAAATCTGCATACTTTTTGACATCATTCAAACTATTGACATTTATTATAAAGAAATAATCAACATATTAGAAAATATATACACAAGGCAATTCATTGAGGCAATTTACAAGAGTAAAAATTAGAAACAACTTAAATATCTTTCCATAGGATTTTGTTATGTCTTTGCATACAATCTATAAAAAATGAGTTTGAATTATATATGCAGATAATGATAAGGAACCAACCCTGACCTGATTATTTTTGTAAATAAAGCTTAATGGATCACAGCCACACTTACTCATTTACTCATGGGCTATGGCTGCTTTTGAGCTCAAAGGTAGAACTGAGTAACTGTGACAAAGGCAGTATGGTCACAAATCCTAAAGTATATATTTATCTGGCCCTTGACAGAAATTTGCCAAACTTTTCACTGATACAGAATAACATGTGTAGTAAGAAAAGAAAGGGAAAGGGAAGGAAGGGGAGAGGAGAAGACGGAGGGTGGAGGAGAGGCAGAGGGGAGGGGAGGGCAGAGCAGGGCAGGGAAGGGCAGGGAAGGGAACTATTACATACAAACACATATGTGGATAAATAGATATAGAAATAGATACGTAGATATTCTAGAATTCTTTAGTAAGAACATCACAAATGAATCTATTTGAATCTGTCTGGGATAGTTAAATACACTGACATACCTTTGGATACTTGGTCTGAACATAAATTTTCAACATACAGATCATCATAAAGATCCAACGATGAACTCAAGAACAGAGATGTAAATGATACAGATGATAGAGCGGAGTCTAAACTCAGTTATTAAGTGAGCAACATTCTATTTTCTTGCATTTTCTCTATAGATAGGTTTTACTGTGGTGTGCTTCTTTCTCTTACAAGTTAAATTGAAGAAAACCAAAATTTTTTGGATTCTTATATCAAGAACATACAATGGAATATCTAATATGAAAGTGGACATATTCATCTGGTTAATTTTCTATTCAAGTTGTCCTGTTAAAATGATTATTCCTTTTATAATAAAATAAAACCTTGAAGTGTAATTCATAAAAATGTAGATGTGTGTGACTGAATTATCACCTGATTGAATGCAGTAACTTTGATTATCAGTGATATAATTGAAGGTACTGCAATCTATTATAATATATTTTATTATAATCCTTTCTATTACAGCCAAAACAGTTTTAGAGAGGTTGAGTTCAGAAATGGAAAAAAAAAATATGCAACTTTGTATTTAAATCATTCAAGGGCCCTTTATTTATTCACATAAAGCCCTCTCTTGTATGTTTCCTCATTTTTAGAAAGAAATATTTGACATTTCTCTCCACAAAGTTTCTTTCCCAGCGTGCTATTACTAATGTCAACAAAAGCAGCAGGAGATCCTCTGAAGATTTGGAGAAAACAGTTGAACAGGCACAAATGACCCCAGTTTGCTTAGAGTAAAATGAAGTGTTTACCTCCATATTCAACTGTTTCAGAAAATTCAGGAGGAAAATTAAGCTTTAAATCAGTACTCTTCAAATTCTGTCCCTTAGAACACTAGAGCTCTGTGGCAGTGCTTCAGAGGCTGTTCAAAACCTTATTTCCTAAAAATATATTTTAACTATTTTTAAACTGATATTAAAAACAAGCATATACTTATGAGTTCTATATCAAATTCTGATATCTATTAGATTATAAAATCCATTTACTTGGGTTCCTCCCTCATTTTTGTGCTGACTTTAAAATAAAGCTTCTCCTCCAACTTTGCATGTAGTTGAGTATTGGAAATGTGTCATGACTTGGAAAAATTGTAGTTCTTCAGCACTTCCTTTATTTTCACTTAAGATTGATGTGTATTGGTTCCTATAAAGTTTGCAGGTAAATACAGATTGGTCACAAAGCCATTATGTATGCCAGCTACTCTTCTGCATGATCTTTTGCATTAAAACAATTTTTTACCTTGCATTTTTTGGGGGCATCACCTTCCATTGTTGACTCTTAAGAGTCATTAAAAGAGTGACTGAGAGCTGTTCTGAGGCCTTCAGTTCTTTAGGTCTCTATCAGGACTCTGGGACAACCTTACCCTTCCCTGACACCCAAGTGAGGAGCTTTTGGTCAGGGTTCTGAAAGTCACAGGCGCATCCACTCACCACATGCTCTTGTCACAGATCAATAAAATGGTCAGTTGAGTGATACTGAGCAAATTAATAAAATGTTATATCATAACATAGGTAGCTTGGTGTTAATCATGAATTCTGATGGTTTCCAGTTATAGATGTATATTCAGAACAAGGAAGGTCAATAATTATTTTTAATAATTTAAATTTGAATAAAAAATTCCATTCTAAGGTGGTTTCAAGTTTCTGAATTAGTTTAATTGAGGAGCAAATTTAATTGAGAAGAAAAGGTAAGCAACTAAAAATGATTACCATTTGCAAATACTTATTTATATGAAATGAAAGTTTCTCAATATTGCTCAATCTTGCTAAAATCCTTCCTAACGTCTAGTCCTCCTACTGACTCCTTTGACACCATTCCCTATGCCTGTTTTTTGAATTCCGAATATTCTTTCATTATGATGAAAGGGATGTATGTGGCTTTTGGAATGATATCAACTCCTCATAATTTGGCTACTTGGCCTTGATGCCTTTAGCTCCTCATCCTTTATAACCTTACTTTCCTTACCAGCAAACCAACATGGTTGAGAGGATTAAAGTTATGTAAGGATTATGAGGTTATATGAGTTGCCTCACACAATAAATACATACTATTTTTAATACTTTTGGGGTGTTTTTTCCTGCTCTAGTAAACTGTAGGCTTGATGACAAAGAATATTCAACTCTGTTCCACTTCTGAAATAGGCACATAATGTTTTATTGTTGAAACAAAAGAGATTAATAGATTACTCTTATCAAGGTTAATGTGATAGTTTGATAGATTCCTTGTAATAATAAGAGTAATATATTCTATATTGCACTTTTCTTCCTAAGAACTGAAAATAAAACAATTAGGACTTGCCAAACTTCATAACACATATGGATCAGGGTGATAAATAATAATGGCCCTTAATTCTTGAGTTTCTAAATATTGGTAATTCTTATTTCATAGGAAGTAGAATATATAAGATTTTCCTTAAAACTATACAACAAAGCAGTGAAGGATTAAGGGAGAACTGGAACAAAACCACACTTCCCCAAGAAACAGTATTCTTTCCTCAATAGCATTTTGTCACTGAAATCAAAACAAAAGCAGTACTTTCTTACTGTCTAGAATCAGCAACCACTGAAGATTTTGACCAGAGACATGGCATGATCTAGTGAGGATTCCTGAGGTATTGGAGCTAATGTGTGAATGAAAAGGGTAAGTATGCTTAGTGTCTACTATTTCTTTGTACATTATAATAATTTTTCCTAATATTTCAAACTCAAAATGTTTAAAGAATGCAAAGAATACAACAAACACATATATACTTCAAACACATATACCACCTAATTGTTTTTAAAAGGTAGGATAGAGGAAATAAATTATTATAAAGCCCTACAGGTTATTTCAAACTTAGGTTAGCTATAACACCAGATCACACATATATAAAGTACATAGTTTCTTGACCAACCAAAGTTAAGTTTGGAAAGGCTCTACACCAATCAGACATTGCTTACTGCGGGCCACACTGAACCTTATACTGTGTGAGATGTAAAATGTAATTCAATTCAAGCCATTATTTGATACCAGTGTCTTCTAGGAAATAGAGGTGTGTTTATAAAAGTCTGCAAAGAATGGTATTTAAAAAACATAAATAAATGGCATTTAAAACATCCCTTGCCTTCCAAAGTTTATATGCTAAGACATAATTGCATAAGAAGCTTTCTATTAGATTATCAATAATCCTTTCATTCTCTTTTAATTAAACTGTATACTCATTTAGCATGCAAGGACAGTAACACTAAAAATGAAAAAAATAGCACTGATACACGACATTCTTTTATAGTCAATAGCTGAGCAGGAGTGGGATGGAAGCAGACTGAAAAAAGGACAAGAAGGTTTCAGATTCTTGATGTTGCTGGTAATTCACGTGAATCAGCCCTAAAGAGAGAGGTGGAGCCCAAGGTGCCTGCCCCACATCAAATGTTCTTAGCATCTTCTTCATTTTTAAAATTTTTTAATGTTTCTATTTTTGAGAGACAGAGAGAGACAGAGTGCGAGCAGGAGAGGGGCAGAGAGAGAGGGGGAGACAGAATCTGACGTAGGCTCCAGGATCCAAGCTGTCAGCACAGAGCCTGATGTGGGGCTCAAACCCACAAACCATGAGATCATGACCTGAGCTAAAGGTGGATGCTTAACCAGCTGAGCCACCCAGGCACTCCCCTCCTCATTTTTATCTAAAGTGTCAAGCTGCAAACTGTTTAGGTCATATGTGAAGTGTGGTTAGTTTTGAGCACAGACATCCTTCGTGGCTATATGTCCACAATGCATTGAAGTTGAAGTTAAGAAAAAAACAAAGGGATGGTTGGTCATGAAGAATATGGTTAAAATAGTGAGTGAAATTTTTTTGTACAACTTACATCATGGCAATAATATTACTATCCCATCTTTATAGTTTTTGAGCATAAAATACCAACTCAATAAAGCAGAATACATGTATACAAATACATTGATATATTTTAAATTATATATGTATGTGTGTATATATGTGTGTGCATATGTCTGTATAACATTCCCATTACACACACACACCTACCTATATACTGGAATCTTTCATCCTTCTGGTTCTATTGGCCAAGATAGGTAGAGATTGAAAAGTGAGAGATAGAGAGAGGAAAGAAAGAATTGAAACTTACTGTAAATAAATGAAGTCTTGTTTACAGCAAATCCTTAACATTTGTTTTACAACAGTTGTTTCCATGTTCAGCCCACACCAGCTGTTCCCCAAACATAGAGTTTTAAAAACTAATATGCTCTGTACCAACACAATTCTCCATAAAATGTTTAATGCATTGTAATCTTTGTCTTATCACTGCTCTTGTTCTATCTACATCCAGCCCATCCTAAATTTCAGTAGACTTTTGGGGAAGTAGCCATTTGTAGAATGGAAAAAAATGGTTTATATATTTCAAAACTATAAGGTGGCTGATAAACAAGATTTGCTAAAAAATGTTTCCTGCACCAGGACTGTGTTTAGCCTTTAAATACCACTGTGAATGTTGAGCCAGATGCATTATTAATAAATGTCATCTTTTCAAGTGAGTTCAGTATTAATATTGATACAAACTTTCTTCCTGCTCTTAATTTTGCATCTCAATAAAGATATGAATGTTGGCAAGCACTGCTATTGACAATTGATAAAATTATGCAAACACAATGTTTTTGCAGCTTTTGAGTAAATACTGCATGCTAATGAATTCCAAAGTGTTTTCTGTGTTCCTGTAGGAGCGGAATTTGTGTAGGCGGACTGTGCCATAGATGTGCTTTTCTAAGCCTGTTACACTTATCTCAGCAGAGCTGTTGTTTGCCTCCTAATAAGCAATTTGGTAGTTTTATCATGAGCTCTGAGGCCCTCCAAAGATCATTTATATAATGACATCTTGTGGAAGCAAGCCTCTCTAGAACTTTTTGACAGTAATAATTATTTCGCATATTCGTTCTGAGGCTGCAGCAATGTTTTCAAAAAGCTTCCTGCTAATTTTCAGTCTAAATTTGATGCCACAGGTTTGTTCTTCAGTTGTCACAAAACGTTTGGGGCCATACAGGGACATACATTTTGAAAAAGATTTTTAGAATACCCAGCTTTATAAGGAAAACATTCACCTAGCTAATGATTCTTTTATATCCCTGTCCTTGGATTTTCAGGAGATACTTTGGGGAATTAATACTCAATGCACAAAAGAAAACCTAAATACAGGGGAGGCAGAAACAAGTTAAGAATAATTTACAAATACCCAAATGCGGTCTTTCTAAATCTGCACTTGATACCCAAACTGGTTCCTTGTCTTCAAGAAATGTAGCAATATCAATTATTTGAATGTTCATAGAAATTAAAGAATTTTACTCTATTGGCAGATATTCTGAGGACATTATTTAAAAGGGAAACTTTGAGTAAATTTGGTGGTATTAATTAGTCTTAAAAGCAGTGTATTTCTATTCTAACAGGTCTGACCAAAACCTCAATACAAACTTTAACTTCTTCCTAAAGGATTCTTCCTAAAGAGAATTAACTAAAATTAGATTTTAAAACAAAATTAGGAGACTACCATATCAGTGATCTCCAAATCTTTGTGATTGTGATGAAAAATTTAGACACTTCCAATAGTATGTAGTATCTGTGTAATACATATATATACTACATATTCATAAACATTATGTATGCTAGGAAAATAGCAAAATGGGAAAAATAGGAAAAATTTCTATTTTTCTAGGAAAGCTTATAGGCTAAGATAAAAATAAGCATAAGTAGATGTTTAGATTGTCAGTCTCTAATGGGTACACTCTACTTTGGAGAACACTGCTCCATAATAATAGCAAACGCTTACTGTACCAGGTCTCTTTCTAAGAGCTTTAGATATATTAACTCAATTAATCCTCCGAACAACACTCTAAAGGGAGTACTGCTATTATATCCATTTTGCAGATAAGGGATCTGAAGGTTGAAGGAGTTGAGGAATTTGCTTAAGGTAGCACAACTAGGAAATGGTAGAGCTGGGGTTCAAACCGAGAGGGTATGGTACAGAGTATGGACACGCAACATCCATTCCATATGAAGAAAGGCAATTTATTAGTGACACTCCATACTTTACATGTAACCTCCCATCCCTTTATCCCATCTCACCTTATTACCGTATACTGAATTACACCATTTTTTAACTTTTTTTTTTGAGAGAGAGAGAGAGAGACAAACACAAGCTGCGGAGGCAGAGAGTGAGGGAGACAGAAGCAGGCTCCAGGTTCTGAGCTGTCAGCACAGAACCCAATGTGGGGCTCAAACCCACGAACTGGGAGATCATGACCTAAGTTGAAGTCAGATGCTTAACCAACTGAGTCACCCAGGCACCCCTAAATTACACTATTTTTAAGATCAAGAAGATACCTCTTTAAAAGTAAAAACAAGTTACGAACAGAGAGGAGGTAAAAGTGCTTTCTATAACAGAAGTGTATACCCTTTTGTTTACTTTGCATTTCTTCTAATGCTCCCCAACTACCCCACCCAGTGATCTCTTTAGAAAAAGCATCGAGGGGCGCCTGGGTGGCGCAGTCGGTTAAGCGTCCGACTTCAGCCAGGTCACAATCTCGCGGTCCGTGAGTTCGAGCCCCGCATCAGGCTCTGGGCTGATGGCTCAGAGCCTGGAGCCTGTTTCACATTCTGTGTCTCCCTCTCTCTCTGCCCCTCCCCCGTTCATGCTTTGTCTCTCTCTGTCCCAAAAATAAATAAACGTTGAAAAAAAAAAATTAAAAAAAAAAAAAAGAAAAAGCATCGATCATGCACAGAAGATCTCGTGATGAGAAAAAAGAAATACTTGGCCCAGGCATCCTTTTTTTCTTTTCATTTGTTAATTAAGTCATCTCCATTATATTATTTTCTTTGAATTGTGTTTTGTAGTATAGTATAAATAGGTTCATTACTTAAAATAAAGAAAAAAGAGAATATTTTTTAAGGGAAAAGTGAAATTCTGTTGAATATGGAATCTAATGCAGTCTGACCTGGGTACGTAGAATATTTTTTTTATTGGTAATTATTATTTCATAAACAGAGAAATATGACTAATTGGTCACACTCATTTACAATAAGAGTACAAATGAAGCTACTTAGAGGAATCTTAATGGAGAATATATAAGACAGGCCATAGTACAGTAGAATAAATAATCACAAGTCACAGTCAAAGAGTTAAAGTACAGATAGGGAAGGTCCGTTATTGATTCAGAATTGTAACTGGCACCTGCTAGGTGCTCAAAACATAATTAGACCTGGCATTGAGGTTACACAAGGAGTTAGATGATCCTTTCTATTCTATCCTAGGATGTAACTCATGTCATTATGTAACTCATTGTATCACTAAATATATTGTTTTGGGAGAGAAAATGGATTCCCAAATCTACTTTGGGATTCAAATCATGGGAAAACACAGTGTTCCATCATATTGCTGAAGAAAGTAATGATCGCTCAGTGAGAAGGAAACTAGTCTCCAATAGTGATTTTCCAAGTGTTATCATCCAAATCAGTATAGCTATGAGCCACCGAAAGAGGAGAAAAACTCTTCTCACACCCCAACAGCTACACTCTGGAGGGAAGGTAATTTGGAAATAATTTTCCTGGCTTCTAGGAAGGCTCTCTGCTCCTGGGATAGCTTGGCCTTGCTGTTCCCAGGCAAAGTGTTTCAGGATTTGTTTGTAATGACTGTTTGCTATTTTCTGTATTACGGATTTTTAAATAACATTTCCTTAGCAGGAAAGATATGTCTTTAAAGGACAAACTATAATAAAAGAAAGTTAGTGGGTCTACCTGGAAGCTTGACAGTTATGTATTCATTTCAGGTAGGACATTTTCAAAGGGAAAAATTTCTAGTTACTTATTCAGAACAGCCATTCTATCAATGCTTTTCCCTTGTATTCTTGAATCAGAGCTCCTCAGTATTACTCTGATCATGATAAAAAAAAAAAAAAGAGGAAAAGTAATAAACTTCCACAAATTTAAATTAATTAGGTGATTCAAATGTTTTCCTCAATCTCTTTTTTTCTATCTCATTCAATCTCATTTTTCTATCTCATACAGGTTCTATTTTTCCTCAGATACCCTTCCAAATGCTTTCTTCAGTGAATAGTTATGTTTCTATGTCTGAGACTTCCTCCAGGGTATACCTATACCTGAAAATGTACCTGACTCTCACCTCTGTATCTTAGTTTTTAAAACACTCCGCAATTTCTCCTTTTCCTTTAATCCTTTCTAGCTTTAGGACAGGAAGCAAATATCAACTGGTTCTACATAACAAAAAATTAACTCTTCCTAAATACCAGTCTTTGGGCCACTGCTGTTATAGAATTTGTACCATCTGTAGAAAGTGAGAAACAGAGTTGGAGAGAGGAAGATGGTGGCATAGGAGGACTCTGGGCTCACCATATCCTGCTGATCACTTAGGTTCCACCTACACCTGCCTAAATAACCCAGAAAAACGCCAGAAGTCTAGCAAAATGGAGTCTCTGGAGCCAAGCGCAGATGAGAGGCCCATGGAAGAGGGTAGGAAGGGCAGAGAGGTGGTGCGCACTACTCGGACTGGCGGGAGGGAGCCAGGGCTGAGGGGCAGCCCGCTGGCCAAGCGGAGCCCCCGAGTCTGGCTGGCAAAAGTGGAGGGGCCAGACGGAGTGTGTTCTGACAGCAAGCGGGACTGAACATTGGGAAGGTTATAAGTTAACAGCTCTGCTCAGGGAATAGGAGGGCTGGAGGACAACGGGAGGGAGAGTTGTTGAGCCCCGGATGACAGAGCTCAGCTTGGAGGGGAAAAAAGGTGCTTACCAGCACCATCTCCCTCACCCATCCCCCAGCCAAAATCCCAAAGGGAAGCAGTTCCTGTCAGGGAACTTGCTTGCACCACGCAAACACCCAATGCTGTGCTTCTGCGGATCCATTCCTCCGGCGGGTCTGACTCCCTCCTGGTGCTGCAGGGCCCCTCCCAAAGCGGAACACCAAAGGAGAAGCGAGCTGAGCCTGCCGTTCCTGCCCCCGTGCACTTTGCCAATCCACCCCAGCTAATACGCCAGATCCCCAGCACCACAAGCCTGGCAGTGTGCAAGTAGCCCAGACGGGCCACGCTACCCCACAGTGAATCCCACCCCTAGGAGAGGGCAAGAGAAGGTACACACCAGTCTGACTGTGGCCCCAGTGGTGGGCTGGGGGCAGACATCAGGTCTGACTATGGCCCCACCCACCAACACAAGTTATTCAAGACAGCACAGAGGAAGTGCCCTGCAGTTCTATCCAAAATGACTAAACGGAAGAATTCCCCTCAAAAGAATCTCCAGGAAATAACAACAGCTAACGAACTGATCAAAAAGGATTTAAACAATATAACAGAAAGTGAATTTAGAATAATAGTCATAAAATTAATTGCTGGGCTTGAAAACAGTATAGAGGACAGCAGAGAATCTACTGCTACAGAGATCAAGGGACTAAGGAACAGTCAGGAGGAGCTAAAAAATGCTATAAATGAACGACAAAATAAAATGGAAACAACCACGGCTTGGATTTAAGAGGCAGAGGAGAGAAAAGGTGAACTAGAAGATAAAATTATGGAAAAAGAGGAAGCTGAGAAAAAGATAAAAAATCCAGGAGTATGAGGGGAAAAGTAGAGAACCTAGCAATGCACTAAAGAGAAATAATCTACGCATAATTGGTATTCCAGAGGAGGAAGAGAGAGGGAAAGGTGCTGAAGGTGTACCTGAAGAAATAATAGCTGAGAACTTCCCTGAAGTGGGGAAGGAAAAAGGCATTGAAATCCAAGAGGCACAGAGAACTCCCTTCAGACATAACTTGAATCGATCTTCTGCACGACATATCATAGTGAAACTGGCAAAATACAAGGATACAGAGAAAATTCTGAAAGCAGCGAGGAAAAAACATGCTGTAACATATAAAGGGAGACCTATAAGGCTCATGACCAATCTCTCTACTGAAACTTGGCAGGCCAGAAAGGAATGGCAGGAGATCTTCAATGTGATGAACAGAAAAAATATGCAGCCGAGAAGCCTTTATCCAGCAAGTCTGTCATTTAGAATAGAAGGAGAGATAAAGGCCTTCCCAAACAAACAAAAACTGAAGGAATTCATCACCACTAAACCAGCCCTACAAGAGATCCTAAGGGGGATCCTGTGAGACAAAGTACCAGAGACATTGCTACAAGCATGAAACCTACAGACATCACAATGACTTCTAAACCCGTATCTTTCTATAATAACACTGATGTAAATGGACTAAATGTGCCAACCAAAAGACATAGGGTATCAGAATGGATAAAAAAATAAGACCCATCTATTTGCTGTCTACAAGAGACTCATTTTAGACCTGAGGACACCTTCAGATTGAAAGTGAGGGGATGGAGAACTATCTACCATGCTACTGGAAGTCAAAAGAAAGCTGGAGTAGCCATACTTATATGAGACAAAATAGACTTTAAATTAAAGGCTGTAACAAGAGATGAAGAAGGGCATTATATAATATTTACAGGGTCTATCCATCAGGAAGAGCTAACAAATATAAATGTCTATGCGCCGAATACGGAAGTCCCCAAATATATAAAACAATTAATCACAAACATAAGCAAACTTATTGATAAGAATGTGGTAATTGCAGGGGACTTTAACACTCCACTTACAGAAATGGCTAGATCATCTAGACACAGGATCAATAAAGAAACAAGGGCCCTAAATGATACATTGGATCAGATGGACTTGACAGATATATTTAGAACTCTGTATCCCAAAGCAACAGAATATACTTTCTACTCTAGTGCACATGGAATATTCTCCAAGATAAATCACCTACTGGTCACAAAACAGCCCTTCTTAAGTATACAGGGATTGAGATCATACCATGCATACTTTCAGACCACAATGCTATGAAGCTTGAAATCAACCACAGGAAAAAGTCTAGAAAACCTTCAAAAGCATGGAGGTTAAAGAACACCCTACTAACGAATGAGTGGGTCAACTAGGCAATTAGAGAAGAAATTTAAAAATATATGGAAACAAATGAAAATGAAAATACAACAATCCAAATGCTTTGGGATGCAGCGAAGGCAGTCCTGAGAGGAAAATACATTGCAGTCCAGGCCTATCTCAAGAAACAAGAAAAATGCCAAATACAAAATCTAACAGCACACCTAAAGGAAATAGAAGCAGAACAGCAAAGACAGCCTAAACCCAGCAGAAGAAGAGAAATAATAAAGATCAGAGCAGAAATAAACAGTATAGAATCTAAAAAAACTGTAGAGCAGATCAATGAAACCAAGAGCTGGTTTTTTGAAAAAATAAACAAAATTGATAAACCTCTAGCCAGGCTCTCAAAAAGAAAAGGGAGATGACCCAAATAGATAAAATCATGAATGAAAATGGAATTATTACAACCAATCCCTCAGAGATACAAGCAATTATCAGGGAATACTATGAAAAATTATATTTCAACAAATTGGACAACCTGGAAGAAACAGACTAATTCCTAAACACCCACACACTTCCAAAACTCAATCAGGAGGAAATAGAAAGCTTGAACAGACCCATAACCAGCAAAGACATTGAATCAGTTATCAAAAATCTCCCAAGAAATAAGAGTCCAGGACCAGATGGCTTCCCAGGGGAGTTCTACCAGACATTTAAAGCAGAGATAATACCAATCCTTCTCGAGCTATTCCAAAAAATAGAAAGGGAAGGTAAACTTCCAGACTCATTCTATGAAGCCAGCATTACTTTGATTCCTAAACCAGACAGAGACCCAGTAAAAAAAGAGAACTACAGGCCAATATCCCTGATGAATATGGATGCAAAAATTCTCAATAAGATACTAGCAAATCGAATTCAACAGCATATAAAAAGAATTATTCACCATGATCAAGTGGGATTCATTCCTGGGATGCAGGGCTGATTCAACATTCGCAAATAAATCAATGGGATACATCACATTAATAAAAGAAAAGATAAGAACCATATGATCCTGTCAATCGATGCAGAAAAGGCCTTTCACAAAATTCAGCACCCTTTCTTAATAAAAACGCTTGAGAAAGTCGGGATAGAAGGAACATACTTAAACATCATAAAAGCCATTTATGAAAAGCCCACAGCTAACATCATCCTCAATGGTGAAAAACTGAGAGCTTTTTCCCTGAGATCAGGAACATGACAGGGATGCCCACTCTCACCGCTGTTGTTTAACATAGTGTTGGAAGTTCTAGCATTGGCAATCAGACAACAAAAGGAAATCAAAGGCATCCAAATTGGCAAAGATGAAGTCAAGCTTTCACTTTTTGCAGATGACATGATATTATACATGGAAAATCCGATAGACTCCACCAAAAGTCTGCTAGAACTAATACATGAATTCAGCAAAGTTGCAGGATACAAAATCAATGTACAGAAATCAGTAAGAAATCAGCATTCTTATACACTAATAATGAAGCAACAGAAAGACAAATAAAGAAACTGATCCCATTAACAATTGCACCAAGAAGCATAAAATACCTAGGGATGAATCTAACCAAAGATGTAAAAGATCTGTATGCTGAAAACTATAGAAAGCTTATGAAGGAAATTGAAGAAGATATAAAGAAATGGAAAAACATTCCATGCTCATGGATTGGAAGAATAAATATTGTCAAAATGTCAATACTACCCAAAGTTATCTACACATTCAATGCAATCCCAATCAAAATTGCACCAGCATTCTTCTTGAAGCTAGAACAAGCAATCCTAAAATTCATATGGAACCACAAAAGGCCCCGAATAGCCAAAGTAATTTTGAAGAAGAAGACCAAAGCAGGAGGCTTCACAATCCCAGACTTTAGCCTCTACTACAAAGCTGTCATCATCAAGACAGCATGGTATTGGCACAAAAACAGACACATAGACCAATGGAATAGAATAGAAACCCCAGAACTAGACCCACAAACGTATGGCCAACTCATCTTTGACAAAGCAGGAAAGAATATCCAATGGAAAAAAGACAGTCTCTTTAACAAATGGTGCTGGGAGAACTGGACAGCAGCATGCAGAAGAATGAAACTAGACCACTTTCTCACACCATTCACAAAAATAAACTCAAAATGGATAAAGGACCTGAATGTGAGACAGGAAACCATCAAAACCCTAGAGGAGAAAGCAGGAAAAGACCTCTCTGACTTCAGCCGTAGCAATCTCTTACTCGACACATCCCCAAAGGCAAGGGAATTAAAAGCAAAAGTGAATTCCTGGGACCTCATGAATATAAAAAGCTTCAGCACAGCAAAGGAAACAACCAACAAAACTAAAAGGCAACCAATGAAATGGGAAAAGATATTTGCAAATGACATATCGGAGAAAGGGCTAGTATCCAAAATCTATAAAGAGTTCACCAAACTCCACACCCGAAAAACAAATAACCCAGTGAAGAAATGGGCAGAAAACATGAATAGACACTTCTCTAAAGAAGACATCTGGATGGCCAACAGGCACATGAAAAGATGCTCAACGTCGCTCCTCATCAGGGAAATACAAATCAAAACCGCACTCAGATATCACCTCACGCCAGTCAGAGTGGCCAAAAGGAACAAATCAGGAGACCATAGATGCTGGCGAGGATGTGGAGAAACGGGAACCCTCTTGCACTGTTGGTGGGAATGCAAATTGGTGCAGCCGCTCTGGAAAGCAGTGTGGAGGTTCCTCAGAAAATTAAAAATAGACCTACCCTATGACCCAGCAATAGCACTGCTAGGAATTTACCCAAGGGATACAGGAATACTGGTGCATAGGGGCCCTTGTACCCCAATGTTCATAGCAGCACTCTCAACAATAGCCAAATTATGGAAAGAGCCTAAATGTTCATCAACTGATAAATGGATAAAGAAATTGTGGTTTATATACACAATGGAATACTACGTGGCAATGAGAAAAAATGAAATATGGCCTTTTGTAGCAACATGGATGGAACTGGAGAGTGTGATGCTAAGTGAAATAAGCCATACAGAGAAAGACAGATATCATATGTTTTCACTCTTATGTGGATCCTGAGAAACTTGACAGAAACCCATGGGGGAGGGGAAGGAAAAAAAAATGAGGTTAGAGTGGGAGAGAGCCAAAGCATAAAAGACTCTTAAAAACTGAGAACAAACTGAGGGTTGATGGGGGGTGGGAGGGAGGGGAGGGTGGGTAATGGGTATTGAGGAAAGCACCTTTTGGAATGAGCACTGGGTGTTGTATGGAAACCAATTTGACAATAAATTTCAAAAAATAAATAAATAAAATTAAAAATGTTTTGAAAAATTAAAAAATTAAAAAATAAATAAAGTGAGAAATATAAGGTGCACACACACACACACACACACACACACACACACACACTTATACACCCCTACTGGTAGAAAGGTGCCTAATGAAACTACCTGTTCTTCAGAAGGTTTATGCTTTGTTATGAAATTATGTTCTTATACTTTTTAAATATTAAAATATCCCATTCTTATATAATAATAACAATGGTAGATAAAGTTTCTTTAAATATTTTTTCATTCACTGTCAAAATTTGGCTATCCTCAAAATTTGTTTACAAGTAGGGCTCTATCATATTTGATTTTCAAAATTTTGGAGAGAAATTTTCCTAGTTTTTGAAATTCAAAGTCTGGGAACCACTGATCTAAACAATTGATTTGACTCTTCTTTGCTAACCTCTTCATAATACAACACTTTTGATACATGTATCTTAACATATTATTTATTTAATTAAATTACTAGATTCCATTAATGCCATTTCCTTTAATAATCTTACCACAGAGGTATAAAAATCAGAATTTATCTGTTTATCTTAGTCCATACAACTGTACAGGTATATATAGAGATCTAATAAATATTGTCCAATGCTTGTATTACATTTTTTTCAAGTATACTTTAGAAAAATAATTTGGTTTGATAGAATCATCTCTTTTAACCAATGTATTTCTAAAATGTAGTAAAGAAACAAATATGGGCAATATTGTGTGCTGAAGTCAAAATGAAGTTGCTAGGCATTTAGCAATAATTCAGAAAATGATGTGCAAGGCGGTGGATATTATCTTCAGTAATAAACAGTAATGTATTCTCAAGGATTATAGCTAAGCTACTTCATTGCTTTTATTGAACATCTAGACAAGGCACTTCTGAAGAGCTAAGCCAATTTACTTTGAATATGGGTTTGGTGCCAAGAGACCTAAATTTCATTTCTAGTTCAATTACTAAGCAATTGTGTGACCTTGGATGAATTGCCTCACCACCCTGAATCTTAATTTTCTTGTTCCTGAAAGACAAGGCATGAATTAGATGATTTCTAAAATCTCTGCAACTCTAACATTAAATGAGTCTGAGATTCTGCTCTCCCTGATCCCAAAAGATAGCAAACGTTATATCCTGCTTTTGTACATAGAAATAATCTCTTCAAGGGAAATCCTACCATTTGCAATAACATAGATGACCCTGGAATACATTATGCTATGAGAATAAGCCAGACATAGAAAAAATACTGCATAATTTCACTTATATATGGGATCTAAAAAAGGTCAAACTCATAAAATCAGAGAGTAAAATGGTAGTTGCCACAGGCTCAGGGCAGTGGGGGAAATGGGAAGATGCTGGTCAAAGAATACAAAGATTCAGTTATGTGGGATGAATAAGTTCTAGAGATCTAAAGTACATACAGCATGGTGATGATAATTAACAACATTGTATTATATACTGGATTTTTTCTGAAAAGATCTCTCTTAAATCAGATCTTCTCGGGGCGCCTGGGTGGCGCAGTCGGTTAAGCGTCCGACTTCAGCCAGGTCACGATCTCGCGGGCCGTGAGTTCGAGCCCCGCGTCAGGCTCTGGGCTGATGGCTCAGAGCCTCCTGGAGCCTGTTTCCGATTCTGTGTCTCCCTCTCTCTCTGTCCCTCCCCCGTTCATGCTCTGTCTCTCTCTGTCCCAAAAATAAATAAACGTTGAAAAAAAAAATTAAAAAAAAAAAAAATCAGATCTTCTCAACACACACACATACACACACACATAAGGGTAACCACGCAGAGGAAATGAATAAGTTATTTAGTTTGATTGTGGTGATCTTTTCAATAACAATTATATACATATATACATATATATACACCAAATTGTATACCTTAGATATATATATATATATATATATATATATATATATTTCTATATGTCAACAATATCTCAATAAATTTTAAAAATAAAGAGATAATATCTTCCAAAGAAGAAGGAGGAGGAGGAGAAAGAGAAGAAGGAGAAGAAGAAGAAGGGTAAGAGGAAGGAGAAACTTCAAATTTTCCAAGTTTATTTGAATAACTAGAGCTGAGACACAGAAGTATGGAATCAACAATCCCAAACTCCAGTATTATAGGGGCTCCTGGGTGGCTCAGTTGGTTAAGGGTCTGACTTTAGCTCAGGTTGTGATCTTATGGTTCGTGGGTTAGAGCCCTGCTTTGGGCTCTGCACTGACAGCTTGGAGCCTGGAACCTGCTTTGGATTCTCTGTCTTCCACTCTCTCTGCCCCTCCCACATTCATACTCTGTCTCTGTCTCTCTCTCTGTCTCTCAACAATAAATAAACATTTTTTAAAGATTAAAAAAAACTCTGGCATTACAGCCTACAGTTTCCTGGAATGGCCTTAATTATCCCACTGGTTGTGGCATATTAAAATCATCAAAGCAACTCAGTTTGAAATCTCTTCAAGAAAAACATGGTATAGAATAATTTGAGAAGGATTTCTGCAAAATGAAATAAAAGACAGATTGCTGGGGGCCACCTGGGTAGCTTAGTGGGTTAAGCAGACAACTCTTGGTTTCAACTCAGGTCATGATCTCATAGTTCACGAGTTTGAGCCCCACATCAGGTTCTGCACTGACAGCACAGAGCCTGCTTGGGATTCTGTCTCTCCCTCTCTCTGCCCCTTCCCTGCTCACACACACTCTCACTCTCAAGGTAAATAAATGAGCTTAAAAAAAGGGGGTGCTGGAACTTTTAAATGGCTTGGAATCACTATGACTAGACAATTCCAGTAAAGCAGAACAGTAATACAGTTATGAATATAGTCCCTGGTGACTTACTGCTTGACTCATCCAAAATTGTGCCCTTCCTACTCCAGTTAAAATGTTATGTCCCATCAAAATATGACATACAGGGGCGCCTGGGTGGCGCAGTTGGTTAAGCGTCCGACTTCAGCCAGGTCACGATCTCGCGGTCCGTGAGTTCGAGCCCCGTGTCAGGCTCTGGGCTGATGGCTCAGAGCCTGGAGCCTGTTTCCGATTCTGTGTCTCCCTCTCTCTCTGCCCCTCCCCCGTTCGTGCTCTGTCTCTCTCTGTCCCAAAGATAAAAAATAAAACGTTGAAAAAAAAATTAAAAAAAAAAAAATGACATACAAAAACAACATGCCAGTAGCTCCAGCCTTTGGGGAACTGCAATGAATATCATTCAAATTAATTCTGACTGACATTTTGGTAAATCACCTCTCGAAGTCAGGAAGGGAACATTTTTAAAGCACTTGAGCATTGCCAAAACAGTAAGGAGTAAAACCACATTCATCACTCAGGAGGTAAAGTGCCAGGAGAGTCTGAAGCCAGAAAAATGGCAACCACATCATCTCAATTGGAACATGAGTGATAGGTCTTTATCAACAACCATGTATTGATTTAGCAACTCCCACTATACAAATGGTATACCAGGTGAGATATATATGGCAAGAGAAATGTTTATTCACACTCACTTGTATTTTAAAAGGGCAGCTCAATAACTAAGAGCAAGACTTTGGAATCAGAAAAAACCTGTTCAAACATGGGCTCTGTCATTCATCAGCTTTTGCGCTTTAAGAAAGTTAATTTTCTAAACTGTAAAATGCAGGTGATGAAAACACATATTTCATATGGTAGATGGCAGGACTAAATGAGATCATGCATATATAGTGCTCAGCACAGCGTTTGGACATAAATTAAATAATTTAACAAAAGCTAGCTATTGTTGCTATTTTATATATATCAGTTAAAGCTTAGACCCTTACAAGTGGGACTAATTATAAATCAATGACATAGAATTCTATTTACAGTTCTATTTATAAATAACAATCCCTTCAGAGTAAGGAAACTAGTATTTATTGAGCATTTACCATGCTAGATACTCCACTGAGTCTTTTACATATATTCATACACATTAGCTCATTTAATCCTCTTGTTACAAAAAAACTAAGGTTCAAAGAGTGTGTAAGACTTTGCCCAAGGTGCCACAGATAACAGTTCTTAAGGCCAGGATTTGTCCCTAGGTCTGTCCTCAAAGCCTGTCAACCGAAATCCTATACCTTTGTTAGAGATACCAAAACTGTTACCTGAGTCTGTTCCTCTCTCAGATTCATCCACTTCCTCAATTACAGTGCTCCAGTTGGGTAGGTCCTCATCCCTAATAAACTTAACTATTAAAATAATGACCTAACTGGGCTCTTCTCCAGGATTTTCTTGCCCTAACACATTCTTACCTCCAGCTGCCAGAATAAACTTTCTGAAGTTCAGCTTCATGTATGGTACCCTGTTCCTCATTTTCAATGATTTCTACTACTCACTGAATTAAGTCCAAATACATTCAACTTGCCTTCAGTATTCTCAACAACCAAGTATAAGTACTTCTTTTAACCCTAATTCTCAGTTTAGTGCTACATTTTGGATGTCCTAGTTAACCTGAACTACCCATGGTTTCCTGGATAATGCCCAGCTACCCTGGACAAACTTCATTACCTTGCTTTGCTGCCTTTAATAGCCTTCTGTTCACCCCAGCCCTTAAAACCTCCCCTCACCCAGCCCCATCAAAAATCTTACTCATATTCTGGGGACTCGGAGCAAATATTGTTTCATTAATCAAGGCCTTACTGATCTTTCACCTTTCTTTGTGGTCAATACCTCCTCTCAATATACACAGCTCTCTACTTTTGCCTCCATTATGGTATTTTATTTTTCTGTCATATTACATCTTAGGTGAACATTTTCTTGAAAGTAGAAACTGAGTCATATTTATTAAGCATCCCAGGTATTTGAATATAGTAACAGTCATAGCCAATACATATATCACTTATTCTGTTCCAGGCATTGTTCTAAGATCTACATATATTAACTCAACCCATATAACAAACCTATTAGGTAGGTGTGGTAGGCAGCCTTTAAGATCGCCTGCAATTATCCTCGCTTTCTAACAGTCATACCTGTCTATAATCAACTCTTCTTGAGTATGAGCTGGACATAGCAACTTGTTTCTAATGAAAACATATGGCAAAAGTGATGAGATATCACTTCTGAGGTTAGGTTACAAAAAGACTGTGACTTCCATCTTGTGCTCCCTCTTTGTTCATTTGCTTGAGGGAGGCCAGTTGCCATATAGGAATCTATGTCACAAAAAGTTCACATGGCAAGTAAATGAGAGAAGTTTCTGTCCAACAGTCAGAGTAAACCTGAGAACCTCAATTTGATAGTGCATGAAGAAATGAATCCTGCTATGAATCATATCAGCTTGGAAGTAGATCATCACCCAGCCAAGCCTTCAAGTGAGACCACAGCCCTTGCTGATATCCTAAATACAGCCTTAAGAGAGACTTTGAAGCAAAGTCATATCTGGACTCCTGACTCAGTTTTGTGGTAATTTGCTATATAGTAATAGATGATAAATACAATATTATTATTATGTCTATTTTTCAGATGACAATGTGGAGGCTCACATACTTAGTAAGAGACAGGGACAGGGTTCATACCAGGGCAGTATAGCTCCAGAATTCACATTATTAATCACAAAGCTAGCTTGCCTCATAAACGAATGAATAAAAGTTCTCTCCTTAAACTGGACACAGCCAAGTGATTAACTCAAATAAACAATTAAGAGCTGACTGCAAAAAAGTTTATAGTATCTTAATTCACAGTTGTACCAATGGATCTCTGTTGATATCAAATAGGCTTATATTAAATATACTTATTTCAACATGTGTTTATGTCTTTCTATGTGAAACTTGGGTCTCTCCTGTGTGGTTTTACTAATATGTACATAAACTTACATTAGGAGCTCTGTTTATCTCAGTTTACATTTAGAATTAAAACATAATTGATACTAAGTGTGGTAAGGTTGAAAAAATCTTTGTAATCTCATTATCTTGGATTTGAGGTCCACCTCTGACAATTTCTGCCACTGTGATATTAAGCAATTGACGTTAGGGGCACACTCTCCCTGAGCGATGGCTACCACCAATATATGGTGGGAATAGGAATACTACCGACCCTCACAGAGATCTAGGTGTAGTTTCTGATGTAACTAGATCACTTAGGGCAGTGCCTGATCATTTTCTCTTTAAGGTCTTCCTCACATTCCATGTATTCAGTAAGATCTTCCTTGGCCACAAAAGTAAAAAATGGCTGATTCCTCTTCAGGATTCTTCTAGCATTTATCTGTCCTAATCATGATGCATAATGATTACAGTATTTGTTACAAGGAAATAAAATATCAACATTTCTATGAATACAATTGAATTATTCATTCATAAAGTCTTAATTGAATTCCCTATGTGAGGCCTGCACCTTAGTAACAAGGAACTCACTAATATAGTGTTCTGAATAAAGAAGGTGGCTAGTAATTTTCTATTCAATTAATAAATGAATACTGTATTACACCATTTCACTACTAAGGACGAAAATGAATTCTTTCACGTGTTTTCAAAATAACTGTCCTGGTATGGTTCACAAAATCTTGTCAAGAAGCAGAAGAATGACTTAGACAATTTCAGGAAACTATGTCTCAGTGTGCTGCAGGATCTGCATTGAGCCCATCACCAAGGTCACCCCATCTGCATCGCAGGAGGGAAGTTTGGAACTACACTTCCCATAAGCACTTGGGCTTCTCATGGGCCTTAGTGCCTCTAAGAAGCACTCCCACTGAAGCTCACTCCTTAGTAGCAAGTACAGGCAGGAAGTTCGAATTACATGAGATGTGGCCTGCTTTTGACATATTGAGGATTTCTACTAAGAATCAGTCACTATGAAAACCCAAAAGATTCCACCAAAAATCTGCTAGAATTGATTCATGAATTCAGCAAAGTTGCAGGATATAAAATCAATGCACAGAAATCGGTTGCATTCCTATATACCAACAATGAAGCAACAGAAAGAGAAATCAAGGAATCGATCCCATTTACAGTTGCACCAAAAACTATAAAATACCTACGAATAAATCTAAACAAAGAGGTAAAAAATGTATACACTGAAAACTATAGAAAGCTTATGAAAGAAATTGAAGAAGACAAAAAAATGGAAAAAGATTCCATTCTCCTGGATAGGAAGAACAAATATTGCTAAAATGTCAATACTACCCAAAGCAATCTACATATTCAATGCAATCCTTATCAAAATAACACCAGCATTCTTCACAGAGCTAGAACAAATAATCCTAAAACTTGTATGGAACCAGAAAAGACTCCGAATAGCCAAAGCAATCTTGAAAAAGAAAACCAAAGCAGGAGGCATCATAATCCCGGACTTAAAGCTATACTACAAAGCTGTAATCATCAAGACAGTATGGTAGTGGCACAAGAACACACACTCAGATCAATGGAACTGAATAGAGAACCCAGAAATGGACCCACAAATGTATGGCCAACTAATCTTTGATAAAGCAGGAAAGAATATCCAATGGAATAAAGACAGTCTCTTCAGCAAGTGGTGCTGGGAAAATAGGACAGCACATGCAGAAGAATGAACCTGGACCACTTTCTTACACCATACACAAAAATCAACTCAAAATGGATGAAAGACCTCAATGTAAGACAGGAAGCCATAAAAATCCTTGAGGAGAAAACAGGCAAAAACCTCTTTGACCTTGGCTCCAGCAACTTCTTACTCAACACGTCTCCAGAGGCAAGGGAAACAAAAGCAAAAATGAACTACTGGGACCTCATCAAAATAAAAACTTCTGCACAGTGAAGGAAACAATCAGCAAAACTAAAAGGCAACCGACAGAATGGGAGAAGATATTTGCAAATGACATATCAGATAAAGGGTCAGTATCCAAAATCTATAAAGAACTTATCAAACTCAACACCCAAAAAACAAATAATCCAGGGAATAAATGGGAAAAAGATGTCTTCCAAAAAAGACATCCAGATGGCCAACCAACACATGAAAAAATGCTCAACATCGCTCATCATCAGAGAAATACAAATCAAAACTACAATGAGATACTACCTCGCACCTGTCAGAATGGCTAAAATTAACAACTCAGGCAACAGCAGATGTTGGCAAGGATGCAGAGAAAGAGGATCTCTTTTGTATTGCTGGTGGGAATGCAAGCTGGTGCAGCCACTCTGGAAAACAGTATGGAGGTTCCTCAAAAAATTAAAAATAGAACTACCCTATGACCCAGCAATTGCACTACTAGGTATTTATCCAAGGGATACATGTATGCTATTTTGAAGGGATACATGCACCCCCATGTTTATAGGAGCACTATCAACAACAGCCAAAATATGGAAAGGGCCCAAATGTCCACCAATAGATGAATGGATAAAGAACATGTGGTATATATAGACAATAGAGTATTACTCAGCAATCAACAAGAATGAAATCTTGCCATTTGCAACATCGTGGATGGAACTAGAGGGTATTATGCTAAGCGAAATTAGTCAGTCAGAGAAAGACAAATATCATATGACTTCACTCATATGAGAACTTTAAGACACAGAACAGATGAGCATAAGGGAAGGGAAGCAAAAATAATATAAAAACAGGGAGGGGGACAAAACATAAGAGACTGTTAAATATGAAGAACAAAAGAGGGTTACTGGAGGGGTTGTGGGAGGGGGGATGGGCTAAATGGGTAGGGAGTATTAGGGAATCGACTCCTGAAATCATTGTTGCACTATATGCTAACTGATTTGAATGTAAATTAAAAAAATAAAATTAAAAAAACTAATATATGCTTAACATTTATTAGCCTTGAATTATATGCTAGACAAAATGTTAAATAGTCTGCATGAAATATGTGACTTTGCCTCCTAACACTAGAAATAGATATTTTTATTACCCACCCCCCCCCCCCAGTTAAAAATATATTAAACTGAGGCTCTTGGGTGCTCAGGTGGTTGAGCGTCTGACTTCAGCTCGGCTCATGATCTCACAGTTCATTGGTTTGAGCCCTGTGTCAGGCTCCGGGCTGACAGTTCAGAGCCTGGAGACTGCTTCAGATTCTGTGTCTCCCTCTCTCTCTCTCTCTGCCCCTCTCCTGCTCACACTCTGTCTCTCTCTGTCTCTCAAAAGAGAATAAACATTAAAAAAATTATATATATATAAAACTAAGCCCAGTAATGTCCAGTGTCTTGCCCAAGGGCGCACAACTAGGTATAGACAGATGCTGTTCACACTCAGAAAGTCAGACTCAAGAGTCCCTTCTCTTAAATATCACACATGTGCTCAGGTGGTTATATTGTCTGGTGCCCTGATTTCCACTAGGGATCAACTGGTAGGGAAAGAAGCATTTTCTAAAATCAATTAAATTATTAAAATCCTTGATCTCTTTGTCCACATAAAATTGCATTTGTAGCTCAGCATGTCTATCATGCATATAATTTTACTTAAGGGGAAGAAAAGGTTATGTATTTAAAAAAAGGTGAGGAAGCCATTGGAAGATGCCATAAATTTATTCTGTCAGGCAGGCCGAGTTGTGTGACAGTCAGAGACATGGCTTGATGCAGAGATGTGAAGTGTGACTTTTCGACTGTCACGCTGGATGAGATGGATGGATTTTGGAACACATCCCAGGAAGCTGAGACACTCATGTGGTCAAGTGTTGGTCTCTCTGATCAAATTTGATTTGCTGTCTCTGAAGTTGTTGGATTTTGCCAGCCCTCCAGATGCTGCATTGTGTCTTTGCAGACGCAGTTGGTTTGACACCATCTGCAAGACCCTGCATTGGTCCTAGCAGGATGAGCCATTGTTTCCTGAGGAATTAATGGACATTCTCACATTCTACCTGTGTTAATTGAGCTATTTTCACACATGCTAATGTGTCAGTTACCCAGGGCCTAGTTCTCACTTACATACTCTGCACTAGATATGCATATAAATGGGAGAAATCCCGAAACTTGCTGCCAAAATCCAGATAGCCTACTATTCAGCAAATAAGAACAGCTCGTGCTTGAAGAAATTATATTTCCAGAAATAAATGTACAGGATTCGTGTTTTGAAGAGTAAACTAGTGGGAGATTACCTAGACATTCCACTTTTTAAACAGTCTGATCCTGAATAAGTCATTTGGCTTAGCCATAATTTAGTTCCCCACAATGCTTTAAATCAGGACCATATTTTTTCATACTCTAGAGTTATTCCACTCTAACATCACTAGAGAGCAAAGTTCAAGAAAATGAGTGTGAGTCTAGGCTCCCATCCAAAGGTGTTTAGTTAATGAATTACCCAAAGTATTTGGTTATAGGGAAATTACACCTATCTACTGAAATAGATGCTTTCTTATCAGAAGCAAATGGAAATAATGGTTGCCAAATTCACACACAAAAAAGAAGTTAAAGTGGGAGATAGTTAAAAGAATATATGTCCTAAGCATTTTAAATTAAAATATATGGCTGTGTATTATTTCACCAATATTTATTATGAGGAACTAAGAAATTTTCATTTCTGTGTGGACCTTCTCATTGAGTGTGGGTCTGTCTGCCGACTGGCATTTCCTTTCATCTTTCTTGCATAAACCAAATCCATAATGTATTTTCTATGAATTCTAGTTGGGGTTTATTCAACTATTGGAACTTAGACAACAATCTGAGCATGGTATCCATATCAATTTTTATGTATTTCTTTGTCTCACCCAAATCTAATTCTACGACACATTTTTTTAGGAACTTAACTTTAACATGCTTTCCAAGGCATTCAATTTAGTTGTCACAGAAATGTAACTTCCTTTTTTGCACTCATATTTCATGGATTTAAAATGTTGTTAAAATCATAACTAGTTTTCTGTGGTTAATATAACAAATATAAATGGCATACACGAGCTTGGAAACAAAAACAACTAGCTCTTGGTAAGCATGCAAATCATCTTGTGGAAGCAAAAGTGTGTGGGTTCCCTAGCGAGTGGCCTACGGCCACTCCATGTGCTGTGTTTTGCTGAAAAAACTAAAGAGTTGATTAATCCACCAATTTGTGTATTTCTACATACCCAACATGTAGATACATGTTTTTTTCTACATGTACATATACATTTCTACATGTACATATATGACCTACTATAAAGTCCTCAATTGTGCAGGACTTGAATATCTGGCACTTTTTCTGACCATAATTGCATAAGGGATAAAAGCCTACTTAGCACCAACCTCAAAGATTCAAAACATGGCTGGAATTATACATTTTTAAGAATTATCCAAGCTATTTATATTACATAATGGGTAGTAGGTTTTACTGTCAAAAGAATTGCCAGCCATCTAAAATACAGCTTTATAAAATGTCCACAATTATCATAGCATTCCAGAACAAAGAGAGAAAGGAATTAGAATACAAACAGAATTGTATTTCCATCTTTCCTTCAGGCTTAGAGAATAAAGACCATTTCTATTTTTACTTGTCCTAAAAAGTTAAAGACAACAAATATATCATAACTTTCAAAGGTGTCAAATCGTACAAGTTTTTTCTTTCTATTGCAGTCAGTATCTGTTCAAGATACATTCTAGATGTTTCAGGGACTATTAACAGACATTTACTAAGAGCTTGCCATGAAGAAAGAATAGTGTTTGGGATATGCGAGTATTAGCTAATGTCACACATTTTCTGGAAATCCTAGAGGCAGTCACTTTAAAGAGTTTCCCATCTCATTGGTAAGGCATGACCATATTTAAAATCTTTGTTTAAAAACTGTGAAAATGGGACCTTGACTTTATCATTTCGAATCTTTCTCTACAGATTACAAAAAAACTAACAATTCCACTGTCTCTAGGGATTGTGGGAATTTTTAGTTTGGGGAAGACATGGCTACCAAAAGATTTCCTATCTTTCTCCATGTTTTGTAGTCTTTTGCATAAAGACCTAATATAGAATTCAGGTTGATAGAAAATTCAACAAAAGAGGTAAGAAATTCTACTTTAACATAAAATTTCTAACATGACATGCTATTTATCTGTTTAATACTTCTTGCTGTGCACAACATAAAATCAGTTTGTCATAACCTTAAAGCATTTTTTTCTGGTTCTGAAAGCTCCAGAATAAATTGCCATTCTTTGACTTGCTCAGGCATAAAAATGAAAACTGAATTTTTTTCTTGGAAAAGATGAATTACCCCAGCTTGACAGAGGGTAATTAGCATACCCAAAGCAAGTTAAGAGAATGGGTTGACAAGCACAAAGAAGCCTAAGAAAACATGGGCACATTTTGCATGTGTTTTAATACATAAATGATTAAAAACATTACTATATATGTTAATTGCCACCAACTTCAACACAACCCTATTGGAAGACAAGATTAAGTCGTGGAAAACAGTACATCTTTAATTATTTGTCTATTCTATAAACAAGTTTAATTGGAATCTAAAAACAGCAAGGGACAAAAGCTCAGTTCATTAGGGACCAACTAACTGTAAAGGGCAGATAAAAACCTTTTGTCTGATACAGATGTACCTCCCGAGCACCATCAGATAGCACCAGGCAGTACACTAATCAGTAATAAGAGGTGTTCTCATTATTAAGCTTATAAAGCATAAACCAGGTCACCACAAACTTCGAAGGTACTGATCATCAATTATTTCGCTAATTGTTTGTTCTGTTTGCATGTCTCAGGGTAAAAGGAAAAAGTCACTGAAGTGAAAGAGACACCAATAATTACTACCTCAGTGACAGTTGGTTTTTAGTATCTCATTATTTATGATTTGTTTTGTTGTGCATATGTGACTTTAAGTCTACTGTATTAATGTATATCCAAGAAGCCTAGTGTGTAACACTTGCAAAAGAATTACACAAATTAATCAGCAAACTCAGGCATGGAATCTGCCCTGAAAAATCTTGCAAGACTGTTAATAACTCTGTATATGCGTATGTGTGTGTGCATGTATGTATGTGTGAATTCAAGAACCCTCACTTATGGCACGTTTAATTTGTGCTATTCGGGAAGTGCTATATATCATGTTACAGCATAAAATGCCAAACTTTTTCTGGCCATTGCCATCTTGTTTTCAAGAAACACAGACTTTCAGACTGTCCTAGAAAGTGTATTAAGCCTCCTTAATGAACAACAACAACAACAACAACAACAACAACTTTAAGGTAATTATTAAGTTCAAGTTAACATGAGGCAAGGAAGCTGGAATGTCATGAAATCCCAGAATAGAATTTAATTTTCTCAGTCCCACTCATGATGAACAGAGATAGCTCAGAATGAAGAGATCACTTGCTTAGAGCTTGGGAGGTCATCAGTTCACAAAACAGCTATTTCTGACTATCTTTAAGCTGTAAAGCAACACTTCTATTTTATCCTTCCTTCTCTTTATTAATGTTCCATTAACAGATTAAATACTATATGAAACTAAAGGCTATATTACTAATTATTAAACTGAAGACAGAGAAAATTCTCTAATAATAATTTTTTTTGTTTTTATATCCTTAATTTGAAAGAAAGAGAGCACAAATAGGGAAGGGGAGAAAGAGGAAGAGAGACGATCCCAAGTAGGCTCTGTGCTGTCAGTGTGGAACCCAATACAGGGGTCGATCCCATAAGCCATGAGATCATAACTTGGGCAGAAATCAAGAGTCAGGATGCTTAACTGACTGAGCTACTCAGGCACCTCTCTAATAAAAGCATATTTTTAAATGGGTATACAGAACTGCACACATAAACTTTTTAAAGGCTGAGGAAACTGATGAAGTTGGAGTCTATGTTAAAGTATTCCAAAGAAAATACTGTTTTGTTTACATCAGACTTCCAAAGAGTCAAGAAAAGAAAACTTTTCTTTGTGGAGGAGACCTTCCATTTTCTGTCCTGCTCCCCCATCCCATCACCACACACACATCTGACTTAATGCTACAAAGAGTATAAAACTGATAGGGTCTTGCTTTTATGATACATCAAATTGAACTTAAATCCTTAGTAAAAAGCATTATTAGTTTCCATCCAGAAGAAATAAAGGTAAATAATTTCTATTGAACTAAATGTTAGTCAATTTTAGTAACTGGACAAAGCCCATACCTTTCTCAATAGAATCAACTTTCTCTGAGAAAACTGTGCTGATAGGGTAGAATCAACTTTCTCTGAGAAAACTGTGCTGATAGGGTATAAACCAATATGAGAATATTTCTGTTCTGAAGAAAGTAAAGCCCGATTTTCCTTCTAAATAGAAAAAAAAAGGTTATTTAAAGATACCTAGTTTCCTTGCAAAACTAACATGGGGAAAAGAGTTAAGTACTTCGTAGGAGAATAGATTTCAGGTAACTGCACCTGTACCATGGAAAATTACTCTTCAATTATGCATAGTAATTAGAGTTGCTGTTTAACTGTTATGAAAAGCCTGTAGTGTGTGAGAAGGTGCACACAGCTCTTAGAGAGATTCTGTCACTGCGGGTAGGTGAGGGAAGATGATTTGAGATAAAACACAGAATAGAATAGAAACCTGCTGGAGAAGAGGTCTTTGTATAGTACTTAACTGACACACAGTGGAGAACCTATTCAAACATATTTGTTGATCACTTACAATGTATCTTTCATAGTAAGATTAGTGAGATTTGTATATCACAAAAATCTCCTTATTAAAAATTACTAATGCGGGGCACCTGGGTGGCTCAGTTCGTTGACCTACCAAGTCTTAGGTTTGACTCAAGTCATGATCGCATAGTCATAAGATTGAGCCCCTTATTGGGCTCTGTGCCGACAGCACAGAGCCTGCTTAGGATTCTCCCTCTCTCCCTCTCCCTGTCTCTGCCCCTACCCCATGCATGCACAGTCCCCCTTTCTCTCTCTCTTTATTTTAAAAATAAATAAATAAACTTAAAAAAAAGCCATTTGAAATGTTCATAACTAATTAATGCTGCTAGAATATAAAGCCCCCAAAGAAAAGATTCAAGATTCTGTCTCTCCCTCTCTCTCTGCTGCTCACACACTTGTGCTCTCTCTCTCTCTCTCTCTCTGAAAAAAAATTAATGCAATGTGATAAGTAGTGATATACTGTTATTAATTGTCAATATATTACTTTAAGCTTGGGCTTTTGAACTCTGTGCAGGCTGATTTTAAAATTAGTATTCACGAGACCAATATAAAGGACTTAAATTATGTTCTGATCATAAGATAGGCAGAAGTATTAACCTAGTAGTTTTTAAATATGATGTTTTGCTCCTAACACTCTTGACTTCTAACACTTGAGATTTCAAATGATTTGACTGGCAATGAATAATAATGACTCAGGAAGGAATATCTTCATTCCACTCCTGTTATCTGCCCCTTGTCTCTTCAGTGGGATGGATCAACACAATTTTAAAACATCTGATTTTTGGTAAACATAGCAATTTTCCTGGATAGTATATATGGTACTGAAACCATGACCATGACTAAATAACTTTATTAAAATGTGATTAAAGTCATCAGATTACAATATTCATGTTCCATCAAACCTGTGAGAGAAGAGCCCATGCAAGAGTTCTCCTTTCTGTCTTATCTCTTTCACATTCATGTCATCATCATTATTGCCATCAACATCCTCAACAATAATAAAAAGGACTTATTAAACAACTGCTAGATAATTGCTGTAATTGCTATAGAGCTGAGCACAATCAAATTTGGTTCGGTATTTGTTGGTTTAAAAAATAAAATCATAAAAATTAATACCAAGCAATAAAATCTAGCCTCCATTAATTCTAGCATTTCTCCTTCACTTATACTACTGTCAGATAAATTGTAAACTCAATATTTCTTTCTCAGAAGATTCTTTTACATTTCTCTCCCCGCTTTACATTAGCAGTGACTGAGTGACACCAAGCACCACAAACTTCCATTTGCAAGTAGAAGTTGCAGTTAATTGTTGATACTGATGTGAAATCCACATTGTATGCTTAATCTTACTTTAAGGCTCATAATTGAGGTGTCTGTGTTTTCTGCCTTCATTTTCCAGCCTTTCAGTGAGATAGGAAGCACAATTTAAAAACATCACCTCCCTCAGGACTGATTGTGCCTTAGAACTCCCACTGAAGTCAATAGGTGCTTTGTGTACACTCAGACTAGACTCATAATGAGCAGAGTTGATGAGAATCCAGCTTTCCGAGGATGACTAGTGCTGAGTCTTCAAGGTCATTCATCATTTTCATCTGAGAAGGCAGACTCTTTATTTGCTCTCTCTTCTCAAATAGGTATACAATTAAAGGAAGAATTATTCCTCCCAGTGGCAAGCACTTTATTAACAAAGGGCATGTTGAGCCCCCATCTCGTATCATTGCCAGATGGTCTGTGTGCCCAACAACTAAAGGCAGCCTCAGTGAATATCTTACTTTTTGCCTCAGAACTGCTGCCTATATTATTTCTCTGTTGGCAAAACGTAAAAGAAAATCTTCCTTAAAGGTTTGCACTGCATTATTTAATTTTCTCTGTAAACTTTGAGTCAGTAAAAAGAAAAATGGCACTTTTTAGATTATCTGTTCAATGATTAGGTTCAAATTAACATTTTTAAATGCTAAAAATCCAAGAATATGCTGTAGCCTGAACTGAGTAGTAGTTATGAGGAACTAAAGAAAGGCCTTTCATCACCAATATGTTTCTTATCAAATTTCATCAAACATATCCAAATATCACAGGACTTGCAGCAATTTGTAAGGTGTATTCAACAGTATAATTCTTTGTTTCTGACAATGTCATTAAACTGACCACTAATGAAATTCTCATTGTGTAGTGAACGTAACTAAACTGAACGATGTTCTCAATCATGCTTGCCGACAAAGTGCAACTCCACAAAAAAAAGCAGACTTTTTTTTTCTAGAAAGCAATATATGAAGGAGAAGGAAAGAATCTTAGGAGAAAGAGGGTATTAAAAAAATCAACAAAAGATATTTGTCTGTGATAGTAAGAATAGGACAGTCTATGCCGAAGTAACAACCCCAAATATCAAAGAGGTAATCCAGTGAGTTTACATTTATACTTTATATGTGGGTTGTACTGCTCTCCTCTACAGCTGTTCTCTAAGGGTTGGCTCAGCAATGTGAGCAGCTTCCATCTTGCAGCTATGCCAGCTGAAACTCTTGCCTTCCAAGGTCTCCACAAGAAGGAGAGAGAAAGGCAGAGAGGCACAGCAGGTCATAAATGACAAGCAATGATATGACTACCGTCCACTCAGTAGTCACTGGCTATGACTAGTTACAGGAAGCCAACTTACAGAAAGGAAGAACGTAAAATGGAAGGAGCACATGGCTATGTTGATGGCCACTAACTAGCTCCATAACACTTTCTAGATAACACATTTTCTAAAGTGAGCTAAAGTTAGTATGAACACATACTGGCACTGATGCCAATGTGCCTTCTGATGCACTATGCCAAGTTAGAGTTTGCCATGATAAGAAACAAAGACAAAAAGCAAACAATCAACCCAAAACCCCAGACATGGTCCCTTTCCTCATAAAGCTTCTTAGCTTAGTGGCTTTGGAAAGAAGCCCTTAGCTCTCAAAGTCTCATTCTTCCTATGTGCAGTACAAGGATAATAATAACACCTGCTAGCAGCACTATTTTGAGGAACAAAGAAAAATGTGGTAAGAGTTAGATGAGATAACATATGTTAAACATAAAAGGATGCCTCACACAGTTTAGGTGATAAATAAACCTCCACATACACTACATAGCAGGAGCAACTTCACTTATTCCTGTCCCAAGATTTTTCACTGATATAAATCAGATGTTTGAGAAAATTTAATGATACCAAGAAGTATAGTTCAGAGAATCATCAGCAAGTCCTTTTTAGCCAACCAGTGTAACTTAGTATGCCAGTACTATAAATTATCATGGTTTCTCCAATCCTGTTAGCCCCAGCTTTGACCCACATAATGTTTGTTCTTCTTTAAGCCTATGACTCAGAAGCAAAAATAATGTCTATCCCTGTCATCTTCAGCTCCCAAAAGGTGGTTCCAAGTAGTACCCTTATGCCTTTAGCAGGCCCAGCTGCTCCCATGGGCCCCAAAACATCACAATGAGTTTACAAAAACAGAGAAAAGTTATTGATAGATACTACCTAATTTGATTTAAAGAAAAGGTAAGATTCTAGGGCAAAAGTCTTGGCCTTGGCACAGACGAATTTAAGATGTAGATTACCTATAACGAGATAGTATGACAAATTTTGAGAGGCAGATAATTTAGCAGAGGGCTTTGATTTTAACTTGTACCGAAGGAAGCAAAAAGTAATGACACCTACAGGTGAGATAATCATGTTTGTACTTTTGTTGTTTGTATTTCTCTCTACATCATTTTCTTTAAAGGAAAGGAAAAATTAGACTATATTATATTTGTGTGCTATTTTGTTTGGAAAGATAATTAGTAGGATACTTGGTAGCTTAACTTCTCTGATCTCTTTGAAGTTTTTCTTCTTTTGCTACTATTTGAATTTTTGTGTTTTAGCTCCCTTATTGGACTGTAAATTTACTGAGAGAAGGAAAGTCTTTTCATACTTTTCATCTTAGTGTTAAGGAGAATTGATCTTGTCAACAGATAGATCTGAGTTGGAGTCCTGACTCTCCACAATACATGTAACCCTAGGTAAATTATTTAACTGCTTTTGTTTCCTCATCTGTTCAAAGGAGAATAATAATACTTACACACTGGAATGAATATATCTCCCAAAGATTCATTTCTTTCCCAAAACCTCAGAATGTGATCTTATTTGGAAACAGGGCTATTGTAGATGTAATTAATTCAGATGAGGTCATATTGAAGTAGGGTGGACCCTTAAACCAAAATGACTTATTGTCCTTATAAGAAGAGGAGAATACCACCTGAAGACACAGGGAGGGAAGATGGCCATGTGATGACAAAGGCAGAGATTGAAATTATGAAGTTGCAAGCCAAGAAAATTCAAACTTGCTACCATCAGAAGTTAAGAGAGAAACACAATATGGATCATCCCTCTGAGCCCGCAAAAAGCAACCAACTCTGCTGACATCTTGATTTTTACTTCTGGCCTGACCATATGAGAATAAAATACTGTTGTTTTAAGCCACTCAGTCTGTGGTAATTTTATACAGCAGCCCTATAAAATGAATACAACTTACTTTATAGAATACCTATAAATTTTAGTTGAAATAATTTACATAAAGTACTTTTAACCATGGTGCTTAGTATATATTAATCACATAATAAATGTTAGCTTTCAAATATTTACTGATTAAAAGAAAAAGAGTCAATGAAGAATATACCAGCACCCTGACCTCTTCATTCAGATATTTTATTAGAGAATAAGGTAGTTGGAATCCTCCTTTCTAATCTCCAAGAGTAGAATGAAGCATGTAATTATTAAAACACATTTGTTGGGTTGGGAGCTCCCCAGTGTTCTATAGTGGCCAGTTTAAAGAATAAGCTGAAGGATACAAAGCTGAATTGAAAAATACACTAGAGGAGTTCAACAGCAAACTGGATGAAGCATAAAAATGGATCAGTGACCTGGAAGACAGGGCAGTGGAACTCATCCAGGGCAGCAAAAATGAAAATTTAAGTAAAGATAGCTTCTTAAAGAACCCATAAAACAACATTAAGAGGAATAACATTTGCAGTTTGGTGCCCCAGGAGAAGAGAGAGAGAAAGGGGCAGAAAACATACTTAAATAAATAATGGCTAAAAACTTCCATAACCTGGGGAGGGAAACAGATATTCAGGTCCAACTAGCCCAGAGAGTTCCAAATAAGATGATTACAAATAAATCAACCACAAGATATATTACAATTAAAATGCCAAAAGTTAAATAGGGTGCCGGGGTGGCTCAGTTGGTTGAGCATTGACTTCAGCTCAGGTAATGATCTCATGGTTCGTGGGTTCAAGACCTGCATCTGGCTCTGTGCTGACAGCTCAGAGCCTGGAGTCTGCTTCAGATTCTGTCTCTCCCTCTCTCTGACCCTCCCCCAACTCACAGTCTGTCTCTGTCTCTCAAAAATGAATAAACGTTATTAAAAAAAGCCAAAGTTAAAGATAGAAAATCTTGAAAGCAGCAAAAGAAAAACAAATTGTAATGTATAAGGAACCCCCTATAAGTATATCAGCAGAATTTTCAGCACAAACTTGCAGATCAGAAGGGAATGGGATGATATATTCATAGTACTAAAAGGAAAAAACTTTCACCCAAGACTACTCTACCCAGAAATGTTATCATTCAGAAGTGTAGGTGAGATAGAGTTTTCCAGACAATCAAAAACTGAAGAAGTTCATTGCTACTAAAGCAGCCTTACAAGAAATGTTAAATGGACTTTGTCAAGCTGAAAAGAAAAGACATAATTGGTAATAAGAAAACATATGAGAGTAAAAATCTCACTGCTAAATGTAAATATATTGTAAAGGTAATGGATTAATGATTTACAAAGTTAGTAAGAAGGTTAAAAGGAAATATTAAAACTAACTATAAATATAATAATTAGTTAAGGAATAAACAAAATAAAAAGATGTAAAATGTGACACCAAAAACAAAGCATTATCTATGGGAGTAAAAATGAAGGATTTTACAATGTGTTCCAATGTTAATTTCCTATTAATGTAAAATAACCTATATATACATACATATGTATATATGTGTGTCTATGTATTGCATGTGAACCTCACAGTAACCACAAAGCAAAAACCTATAATAGATACACAAAAGATAATCATAAAGAAATATAAATATAACAGTAAATAAAGTCATCAACTTACAGGGAATAGAACAAGAGAAGATGAAAGGAACAGAAAGGAACTACAAAAACAGCCAGGAAAACAATTAATGAAATGGCAATAAGTACATACATATCAGTAATTACTTTAAATGTAAACAGTTTAAGTTCTCTAATCAAAAGACATAGCATCACTGAATGGATAAGAAAATCTATGGGATGAAGCAAAAGCAGCTCTAAGAGAAAAGTTCATAATGATACAGTCCTATCTAAAAGAAAAAAAAAGAAAGAAAGAAAGAAGAAAAGAAAGGAAGGAAGGAAGGAAGGAAGGAAAGAAGGAAGGAAGGAAGGAAGGAAGGAAGGAAGGAAGGAAGGAAGAAAAAATAAAAGTCTCAAATAAGTAACTTTGCTTTTATATGTAAAGGAACTAGAAAAAAACACATACACAGCCAGTTACTAAAATGAAGGAAATTTTAAAGATAAGAGAAGGAATAAACAAAATAGAGGCTAAAAAGACAATAAGCAAAGATCAATGAAACTAAGAGCTGTTTCTTTGAAAAGTAAACAAAATTAACAAAACTTTAACTTGACTCACCAAGAAAAGAAAGAGAGGACTCAAATAAGTGAAATCAGAAATCAAAGAAGAAAAGTTGCAACTGATATGACATACATACGAAGGATCACAATATGCTACTATGAAAAATTACACACCAATAAATTGAAAAACCTGGATGAAATTTATACATTCCTAGAAACATATTATCTTTGAAGACTGGATCATGATGAAACAGAAAATCTGAATAGACTGATTACTAGTAAGAAGATTGAATCAGTAATGAAAAATCTCCCAACAAACAATCATCTAGGACCAAATGACTCTAAGGGTTAATTCTACCAAACATTCAAAGATTTAATACCTGTCCTTTTCAAACTCTTTCAAAAAATTGAAGAGGAGGGAATGCTTCTCTTTTGTTTTTTTTGTTTTTGTTTTTGTTTTTTGGAATATTTATTTTTTATTTTGTTAAGTTAATTTATTTTGAGAAAGAGAGAAATTGCGCATGAGTGCAAGTGGGGGAGAGGCAGAGAGAGAGGAGAAAGAGAATCCCAAGGAGGCTCCCTGATGTCAGTGAAGAGTCTGCCACTGATGTCAGAAACAGGAGATCATGACCTGAGCCAAAACCAAGAGCTGGTGCTTAACCAACTGAGTCACCTAGGCACACCTATTTTTTTAATTTTTTTAAGCTTATTTATTTATTTTTAGAGAGAGAGACAGTGAGCAGGGGAGGGGCAGACAGAAAGAGGGAGAGAGAAAACCCCAAGCAGGATCTGGGCTGGTAAGCATAGAGCCCAACGTGAGGCTCAATCTCACGCACCATGAGATCATGAGCTAAGCCAAAATCAAGAGTCAGATGTTTAACCCACTGAGCCACCCAGGTGCCCTGAGGAGGGAATGCTTCTGAACTCACTTTTATGAGGCCAGCATTACCTCATAATAAAATATTATTAAATATATTTATTTTAATTATTAAATTATTAAAATAATTATAGGCCAGTGCCCCTAACAAACATGCAAAAATCTTCAACAAAACATTAACAAACCAAATACAACAATACATTAAAAGGCTCATACACCAGGAATGGGATTTATTCCAGGGAGACAAGGATGATTCAACATCCACAAATCTGTCAATATAATATACCACATTAACAAAAGAAAGGATAAAAATCATATGACCATCTCAACAGATGCAGAAAAAAAGTATTTAGAAAAATCCAACAAACATTTATAATCAAAACCCTCAACAAACTGGGTATAAAGGAAATATATCTCAACCATATATGACAATCTAACAGCTAACATCATACTCAAGGTGAAAAACTGAAAGATTTCATCTAAGATCAGGAATAAGACAAGGGTACCCACTCTTACCACTTTTATTCAACATAGAACTGGAAGTCATAGCCACAGTACTTTGACAAGAGAAAGAAATAAAAGGCATCCAAACTGGTAAGAAAGAAGTAAATCTATCACTATTTATACATAACAAACCCAAAGATTCCATCAAAAAACTGTCAGAACTAATAAATTAATTTAGTAAAGTTTCAGGATATAAAATAATATAAAGAAATCTGTGGCATTTCTATATACTAGTAATGAAGCATCAGAAATAGAAATTAAGAAAATAATGTCATTTATGATTACAACAAAAGAATAATATACCTAGGAATAAATTTAACCAAGGAGCAGAAAGACACTGATGAAAGAAACTGAAGAAGATAAAAATAAATGGAAAGATATTCCATACTCATGGATTGGAAGAATCAAAATTGTTAAAATGTCCATACTACCCAAAGCAATGAACAGATTCAATGCAATACCTATCAAAATTCCAATGGCACTCTTCGCATAACTAGAATAAGTAATTTGAAAATTTGTATGGAACCACAAAAGATCCCAAATACCCAAAGCAATCTTACAAAAGAAGAAGAGGGCACCTGGGTGGCTCAGTCAGTTAAGAGTCCGACTTCAACCCAGGTCATGGTCTCGTGGTTCATGAGTTCAAGCCCCGCATCGGGCTCTGTGCTGACAGCTGGGAGCCTGGAGCCTGCTTTGGATTCTATGTTTCCCTTCCTCTCTCTGCCCTTCCTCTGCTTTCAATCTGTCTCTCTCTTTCCCATAAATAAAAAAAATAAAATAAACATTAAAAAAATGAAAAAAAAAAGAACAAAGCTGGAGGTGTCGTGCTCTGATTTCAAACTATACTTCACAGCTATAATAATCAAAACAGTAAAGTATTGGTATAAAAACAGACACACAGATCAATGGAAAAGAAGTGAGAGCACAGAAATAAACCCACACATATTTGGATAATTTACAACAAAGGAGCCAAGAATATAAAACGAAGAAAGGACAGTATCTTCAATAAACAATGTTGGGAAATCTGGACAACTACATTCAAAAGAATGAAACTAGACCACCATCTTCTGTAATACACAAAAATTAACACAAATAAATTAAAGACTTGAATGTAGGGGCGCCTGGGTGGCGCAGTCGGTTAAGCGTCCGACTTCAGCCAGGTCACGATCTCGCGGTCCGTGAGTTCGAGCCCCGCGTCGGGCTCTGGGCTGATGGCTCAGAGCCTGGAGCCTGTTTCCGATTCTGTGTCTCCCTCTCTCTCTGCCCCTCGCCCGTTCATGCTCTGTCTCTCTCTGTCCCAAAAATAAATAAACGTTGAAAAAAAAAAAAAAAAGACTTGAATGTAAGACCTAAAACCATAAATTCTAAAAAGAAAACACACGCAGTAAACTCTTCAACATTGGTCTTAGCAATGTCTTTGTGGATCTAACTCAAAAGACCAGGGAACAAAGCAAAAATGAACAATTGGGATAATGCAAAACTATAAAGTTTCTGCACAGCAATGGAAACTATCACCAAAATTAAAGGCAATATACTGAATGAAAGAAGATATTTGCAAAACATACATCTGATAAGGGGTTAATATCCAAAACATATAAAGAACTCAACTCAATAACAAAAATACAACATCATTAAAAAGTGGACAGAGGATCTAAATATACATTTCTCCAAAAAAGATAAACATATGGCCAACCAGCACATGAAAAGATACTCAACATCACTAATTATTAGGAAAATGCAAATCAAAACCACAAGATATCACCTAACATCTGTTAGGATGGCTATCATAAAAAAGACAATAACAAACATTGGACAGGATGTAGACAAAAAGCAACTCTTGTACACTCTTGATGGGACTGTAAACTGGTGCAGCCACTATGGAAAACAGTATAGCAATTCCTCAAAAAAAATTAAGAATATAACTACCATATGACCTAGCTATTCCACTTCTGAGTATTTATCCAAAGAATATGAAAACACTAATTTGAAAAGATATATGCACCCCTATGTTCACTGCAGCATTATTTACAATGAACAAGCCATGGAAACAACCTAAGTGTCCTCTGATAGATGAAGAGATAATGAAGATGTGATATATTTATACAATGGAATGTTAGTCAGCCATAAAAAATATGAAATCTTTCATTTGTGCCATCATAGATGGACCTTGAGGGTATTACACTAAGCAAAGTAAGTCAGACAGAGAAAGACAAATATATATGTGGTATCATATATCACTTACATGTGGTATTTTAAAAACAGAAGAAACGAACAAAGACAATAAGTTTAAAAACTCATAGTTACAGACTAGTGGCTACCACAGATGAAGGAAGGGGTTTGGGGAGTGGGCAAAATGGATGAAGGAGATCAACTGTGTGGTGATGGATGGAATCTAGACTTGTGATGGCAATCACTTTGTAGTGTATACAGATATTGATTAAAGCCACACACCTGGAACTCACTTTTTTTTTTCCAAAAAAGGAAACAAGAAAGATTCCAAATAAACAACAACCTAACTCTATGCCTTAAGGAACAAAAACAAGAAGTCAAGTCTAAAGTTGGCAGAAGACAGGAAATAATACAGATTAGAGCAAAAATAAATGAAATTGAGAACTGAAAAACAATATAAAAGATTAACCAAACTAAGAGTTGGTTCTTTGAAAAAAATAAAATTGACAAATCCTTAGCTAGACTAATCAAGGAAAAAAGAGAGAAGATCCAAGGCAAAATTATAAATGAAATTATAAATGAAAAAGGAGATTTTAAAATTTATATCACAGAAGTACAAAGGATCATAAGAGGCTGCTATGAACAACTACATGCCAACACACTGTAAAAGCTACAAGAAATAGAAAAATTATTAGAAACTTACAACTTGCCAAGAAATAGAATATGTGAATAGATCAATTACTAGAACAAAAGGTTAAGTCAGTAAACAAAAATCTCTCAGTGAAGAAAAGCCCAGGACCAGATGTCTTCACTGGTAAATTTTACAAATATTTAAAGAAAAATTTACACCAATCCTCACATTCTTCCAAAAAAAAATCAAAGAGGAAGGAACACTCCAAAACTCATTTTATGAGGCAGCACTATCCTTGCACCTAGAACTAGAAAAGGACACTACTAGAAAAGAAAACTACAGGCTAATATTCTTTTTTTTTTTAATTTTTTTTTTAACATTTATTTATTTCCGAGACAGAGAGAGACAGAGCATGAACAGGGGAGGGGCAGAGAGAGAGGGAGACACAGAATCCGAAACAGGCTCCAGGCTCTGAGCTGTCAGCACAGAGCCGGACGCGGGGCTCGAACTCACCGACCGTGAGATCATGACCTGAGCTGAAGTCGGATGCCTAACCGACCGAGCCACTCAGGCGCCCCAGGCTAATATTCTTAATGAAAATAGATGCAAAATTTTTCAATGAAATACTAGCAAATCAAATTCAGCAGCACATTAAAAGAATCATTCACCATGCTCAAGTGGAATTTATTCCTGGGATGTAAGAATGGCTCAACATACACAGATCAATCAATGTGAAATATCACATTAATAGAATGAAAGATAATCATATGATTACCTGACAAAATTTAACATCCATTCATGATAAAAATTCTTAACAAATTAGGAATAGAAAAAACATCTGTCAATATAATAAAGATCAGATATACTGATATAGCTATGTAGCTAATATCAATGGTGAAAAACTGCAAGTTTTTCCTCTAAGATCTGGAACATAATAAAGGTGCCTACTCTCACCACTCCCTATTCAACATAGTACTGAAAGACCTAGCTGGAGGAAAAAAAGACCAAATAAATAAATAAATCAGAATTAGAAAGGAAGAAGTAGAATTATCTCTATTGGCAGATGACATGATTTTATTTGTGGAAAAATCCCCAAAATCCAACCAAATAATTGTTAGATCTAATCAATAAATTCAGTAAAGTTGCAGGATACAAAATTAATATACAAAAATCAATAGCATTTCTACACACTAATGTGGGTTCAGCTTTTGGCTTTGTCCAACAAAGTCGAGGATGGCAGAAAGGATTACTCAGGACTCCATGCAAGTCAAGAGAGGTGAGAAGGAGACTAAGGGAAGTCTCCCCAAGCTGCTCTCAAGCTCCCGAATTTATCAAGCATATATTTAGGGAAACATTGCACAATACGTCAGTGGGTTATGTGCCAGTAAGAACATACAGAAAGCATGCAGAAAAACCAGTTAAGACAGGATCAAATATCCCATTCTATAATATGGTCTAAGGAATATATGAGTAAAGGCAGGCCCTAACCTCTAGATACACATTAACTAAGTAAGCAAAGCATGGCCTGCTGTTTTCAGCAAGGCCAGAAAGCAGTGTTCTGCTTTGCAATGTGTTCCCCATAATCTCCTAACCCAGGACATAGCTATTTGATTTCCCACACACTAACAATGAATTTTCTGAAAAAAATAAAGAAAACAATTCCATTTACAATAGCATCAAAAACAATAAAACACTTAAGAATAAATCTAACCAAGGAGGTGAAAGATCTCTAGTCTGAAAACTGACAATGATAAAAAAAAAGAAATGGAGAAGACACAAATAAATGGAAAGGTATCCTGTGTTCATGGATTAGAAGAATTAATATTGTTAAAATGTCAGTACTACCATAAGCCATCTACAGATACAGTATTTCCTATCAAGATTCTAAAATCATTTTTTACAGAAGTAGAAAAAGCACAACTAAAATTTACATGGAACCACAAAGACCCTGAATAGTCAAAAAAATTCTAAGAAAGAACAGAGAGGAAGGCATCACATTCCCTGATCTCAAGCCACACTACAAAGCTATACTTATCAAAGCAGAATGGTATTGGCATAAAAACAGACACATAAACCAGGGAAATAGGATTGAGAGCACAGAAATAAACCCAAGCATATATAGTCAACTAATATTTGACAAGGGAACTAAGAATACTCAGTGGAGAAAAGATAGTCTCTTCAACAAATGAGATAAGCTGGGATAACTAGATATTCATCTATAAAAGAATGAAATTGGACACTTATCTTACACCACTCACAAAAATTAACTCAAAAGAAAGTAAAGACTTAAATGTAAGGCTGAAACCATGAAACTCCTGGAAAACATAGGAGTAAGTTTCCTTGACATGGGTCTTGGAAATGACTTTTTGATTATGACACCTGAAGCACAAGCAACAAAATAAAAAAATAAACAAAAATAAGCAAGTGGGACTACATCAAACTAAATAAACCATCAACTAAGTGCAAAGACAACCTACAGAATGAAAAACTATATTTGCAAACCACATATCTGATAAGGGGTTAATGTGTAAAACATATAAAGAACTCCTACAACTCAATAGCAAAAAAAGAAAGAAAGAAAGAAAGAAAGAAAGAAAGAAAGAAAGAAAGAAAGAAAGAAAGAAAGAGAAAGAAAGAAAGAAAGAAAGAAAGAAAGAAAGAAAGAAAGAAAGAAAAAGAAAGAAAGAAAGAAAGAAAGAAAAAGAAAAAACAACCAACACAAATAACCCAATAAAAAAAAATGGGGCAAAAGACCTGAATAGATCTTTTTCTAAAAAAGGATACACAAAAAGCCAACAAGTACATTAAAAAAATGCTCAACATCACTAATCATTAGAGAAATGTCCATTAAAACCACAATAGAATATCACCTCATGCCTATTAGAATGGCCATCATCAAAAAGATGAGAGATAACAAATGTTAGTGTGGATGTAGGAACACTTTAGTGCACTGAGGGCAGGATTGTAAATTGATATAGCCACCTTAGGAAACAGTATGAAGGATTGTCAAAAAATTAAAAGGAGAACTACAATATGATCCAGCAATTCTACTTCTGGAAATATACCCAAAGAAAATTAAAACACTAACTCAAAAAGATATCTGCACCTCCATGTTCATAGCAGCATTATTTACAGCAGCCAAGATGAAGAAACAACCTAAATTGGAATACACTTCAGTCACATAAAGTGAGGAAATCCTATCATTTGTGACATTTGTGAAAATATTATAGTAAGCGAAATAAGTCACATGGAGAAAGACAAATACTGTATGATCTGCAAAATCTAAAAACAAAGAAACAAACAAACAAAAAATGAATGGATGAATAAAAAACCAAACTCAGAAAAAGAGATCATACACGTGGTTACCAGAAGCTGAGGGTGGGGGAAAGGGGAATTGGAGCAAGGTGGTCAAAAGGTACAAATTTCCAGTTATAAAATAAATAAGTACTAGCGATGTAATGTACAATATGATGACTATTTCTAGCATTGCTGTGGGATACATAGGAAAGTTGTTAAGAGAGTAAATCATAAGAGTTCTCATCACAAGCAGAAAATTTTTTTCCTTTTGTTTTCTTTATATGGTATCTATAGAGATGATGAATGCTAGGTGAATCTATTGTGATAATCATTTCACGACATATGGATATTAAGCCATCGTGTTGTAAGCCTTAAATTTATACAGCAATGCATGTCAATTATGTCTTAATAAAACTCGGGGGGAAATAAACATTTACCTACAATATGACTTATCCATTCCACTATGCAAGAAATGAAACATATGTCAATATAAAGATATATACACTAATATTCAGAACAGCTTTACATAGCTCATCTTCAAAAAAAAAATCACTCAAATGTCCACCATCAAATGAAAACAAATTGTGTAATAGCCATATGATATAATACTATTCAGCAATAAAAAGAAATAAACTATTGATACACACGTGTGAATCTTAAAATAATTATACTGAATGATACAAGTTAGATAATAAATGAGTACATACTCTATAATTATCTTGATATAAAATTTCATTAAATGTTATCTAATTTACAGTGATGGAAAGCAGATCACCAATTGCCTGGGAAGATAAGAGAGGAAAGATTGGATCAATCACCAACGGGCACAAGGAAACTCTTGGGGATGATTATATATATATATTTTTAATTTTTTGATATGATAATGGATTCACAAGTGTGACAGGTATGTTAAGACCTAACAAATGTATATTTTAAATATGTACAGTTGATTCTACATCAATATTTTCATGAAGCCACAGAAGTAACTATAAAAGTATTCATTTCTACACACATATAAATTCATATTCCTCTTCTATAGTTTTTGCCAGTCTTCTAGGCACAAAATGGTACCTGACTTTTAAAATTCTTTGATAAAATTTCAGGTAAGTATTTTTGATACATTTTATTGCCACCATTTTTAAAATTTATCATCTCTCATATAGATTAACTATTCTATGGTCACTGGAAAGCATTTATAAATTGTCTCCTTTAGAGAATTACAAAATCTTATGATGTGAAGATTAACAATTTTTTTCATTTTTAGTGAACTTGTTACAGTCTCATGTTCTATAAATTTAGTTAATTTTCTCAGACTCCATAAATGTGTTTACTGTGGTGTGTGTATGCGTGTGTATGTGTATGTGTGTGCCATTTCCTCAAGAGGCCACATTTAACATGATTACACAGTGGACTCTCATACTTATAGAAGACTCATGCAGGAAAAATAATTTTGTCTTACATGACAACCAAGAATGTCGAAGGGGATTTGGTACAAGAAGTTCACATATTAAGTTTAATTTCAGTAAGTACCTACCTATAAGAGTTATAACCAAGTTTGTGTTTAATAATTATCATGATTTTAAAGAAAAAATTCTCTCCCTGTCAAATTTTTGCCAGACCTGTTCAACAACTAACTGGGGCTATAGAATCTTAATACAGTACTATGTTTTCTGGGTAACAATGTAAATAAAGAAATATGCAGTATGTAAGAGAAGCCTAAGGGACAACCACATATAGCTGATAAACAGTTGAAAGGTACTGCATACTCTTCTTTTAAAAGAATAGTGTTAAGTTTAACACTCACTTCTAAGCAAAATGTCAGAAAAGAGTAACAAAAGTGAAGGAAAAAAAAGTATTGAGAAATTAGTGTAGTAGAAAATTTGCTTAGACATTTTCACCACTACTGTTATGAATTGTAGATAGTCTCTCAGGTGTGAATCCCATTTCTCCTTATACAGAGGCCACCAATTAACATGTCTTTCTAATGGCATACCCCCTCTCCACATGAATTTTGTTAAAGAACCTATTTTAAAGAAGAATATCTAATAATTCTTATATGATCTTCATTATCATAAAAGCACACTTCAGCAACTTTTTGAGAGTGACTAGTTTTTCTAGCAAGTTATATCTATTATAATTATTATTAATGAGAATAATGGCTACCCTTTATTGAATATCTACTGTATACTAGGCATTATGCTATGTACTCAATTTTCCCAAAGTTGTCACAGTAGCTAGTATTGTCTACATTTTAAGATGAAGAAAAACGAGGGTTTCCCCGTGCAGAGCACAGCATTTGTTACCCATGCAAGTCTGTGTTGTGCGAACTCGGTCCTTGGATCCCCCACAAGATTTACATGGTGATCATGCTCAAATAAAGACAGCCAGGAGGAAAGTAGAGAGCACCAAGCAGTTTATTAAAGTGGAAGTAAACTCTCAAGGTTTCCCCAAAGTGCAACCAGGTCCTATGTTGTTTTGGGATTGGATGTTATTGGGCGTCTCTGGGCTGGGAGGAGAGCTGAGAGGTGCAGTGGGGTGGTCTCTAATGGAGGCCCCTTCCAATCCTTTGGGGGAACTCCTCCCATAGATTGGGACAGGGAGTTTTTGACCCTGCAAGGTTTGGACCAGAACTTTCAGGGCAGCCTTTCTCCTTGGGGGTAGGGGAGGGCTGTAGCCACAATGCCAACATATTATAATGAGTCTTGGGCAGAGATGGAAGAGGAGAGGCATGTTCTACACCTGTGGCTCTTGATCTATCACCCGCAATGTCTTGAAATCCACATGGTCAGGATGTGGTGCCCCTGGGGTTTTAAGTGCAACTTATTTTATCACTGTCTTTGCCTCCAGCTCATGTTTCCATCATTCCCCTTCAAGGACTTGGAACTCTGCCTCAGGTGTTCCTTCCACTGCTCATGTCTAGCTTCTACCCAACATTTTCAGTGCTTGGGGTTTAGAGTGCTGGCTTGTAGTGCCATAATTCTGTTTAAAAAAGCTGGTCCAGATGTCTCTTAATCTCAATGAATTATTGCTTTTTTTTTCCTGGGAGACAGGGAGAGAGGTGACAGAAGGTTGCCTTTGTAAATAAGAAAGTAAGTGTCATTAGGCCACCAAAACAAACAGACCTCATTAAAAGGAGCACTTGACAGTTTCTTACCAACAGAAAATCTTAATATCCATTTGACTTTTTTATTGTATTTATACCAATATATGTCTTATAAAGTTTCCAGAATGAACTTGCCCTAAATTGGTTATCAGTTGATACTTATTAAAAAAGCCATAGTCTCTGCTCTCTGGCAGAGTATTACATAAGGATGGATATTTTCATTGCCGACTCACTGCCAGAAATTAATGTCAAGCCACCAGGTAGAAAGGACATCAAGACAACAAAACTGTGTAAGGGTAGAAGTGCATAAAGAATAACACTGACTTTGTTGGTTTGTATGTTAGTAAGGAAGTCCCTCTTCCTCACAGTGGAGAAGCAGAGGCCTAGCAGTCATCATTCTGAGTTCCTTACTCCTAATTTGCCCAGTCCTGACAATAAACACTTATTACTACTCCCTGAGATACTCTTTGATTTTGTGGTTTCTTTTAAATGGTATTTACCAATTTCAGACAAGCTCATAACCTTTTTGCTTATATACTTCTGATTCCAATACAAATCTAAGTCAGGGCAAAATATATCAATTGTTCATTATCAAGAGATGGTGTGGGCTGTCATTCGTATACAGCTGGTTTACACTTATGACAGTATACACTTATAACTTTTTGGACCTGTATCCTTTAGCAAGATTTTTGTTGCAAGTAACTAAAAAACCCACCTTAAAAAAAATTCTAAGGTTGTGAAACAATTTTCATCCCCTCTAAGTGCTTTCTCTCATTTACTAAATGGTTTAATAAGATCTGGATTCCTTTCTTCCTTCCTTCTTTCCTTCCTTTTTTTTTTTCCTGAAATGCCCATCAGATTGCTTCCCAGAGAAAACACCCTCTTGTCTTCAGAGGGATTTTTCTACAGGACAAATCAGTTCTGGCCGCCACAGTGATCAAAGAGTGTGGTTAGCAAACGGTGTGACATTTAAGTGACCTGCTACATTAACAACTTTATTTGTACCAAGATTAGAATAAAAATAAATTAACCTCACTGCAAGAAGAGAAATTAAGTAAAATATAAAGAAAAAAACAAAAATAGTATTTTTTACCTATAGAAACAAAAATTTCAAAAGAAGTGGCAGAACTGTCTTTCCTTGAGAGCTAATCATTCACAGGGATTTAAAATCATGCCTCTGGCATGATTCCAAAACCAAGGGCAGACTCACACCAATTTTTTTTTTCCTACAGAATATTTTCTGAAGTGAGACCCCTCCAAAATCTGTAATAACTGGTTCACTTTCTGTTTATATAGTATAGCTCTCTGGCCTCAGTGCTCTGCAGAAATGAAGAATCTACCTTTTAAAGATATCCTTCTATATTCTACAGCTATTTCAGACTATTTATTCCAGCTGCTTAGGGCTTTAAAAATCTGACTACCAAAAGGAAAGCCATAATAAGACTCCCAACAATCTCACTTTATGGCAGATTTAACAGAAAAGCTGTGGAGATGCTTCGCTCTACCTACCACATTGTTAAAGAGGCATGTGAAAGAAATACTGGGTGAGAAACAGCCAAAGAGAAAACCTGAAGCTGCCTATCACTTGCACCACTCGCTGCCCAAGCTGTGGGTGCTGATAGCATTATTGTTTAATCTCTCTGAAGAATATGTAGGAGCAGAAAGCACAACATCCCCAAGTTGTTACTTTGTCACAACTTTACAGAATACATAAGCACTTCAGTAAATACACAGATTTTTTTGCAAACTGTAAATCATCTGTGAGCCACCACTGTTCGACTAATTACAGCAAGAAGCTGTGCTCATTAGCTGTTCTCATCTGGCTCACTGCACGACCTAAATAGTCCGTAAATGAGCCGGCAATTATTGCTGTATTACCACTACCAGCTCCGCTCACATCAAAATATCTCCACCAAATGTTACGCCTGTTGGTATTATCAGGTTAGAAATTTCATAAACATATTGAAGCAGTTAATTGGGAGATTATTTAAAAAAATGTGAAAATAGAATCATCAGTGAAAAGAGTTTTCATCAAACCCCAGATAGGCGGCTCCACCTATAGACAAGAACCTTGGAATGCAAGCATCTGGGAGGATACCATCGCCTGCTTCTAAACACTGGAAAACTAGGAAAGCAGTGGAAATTTCCTTGCATTAAATGGAAGTAAAGTGAACCAGGCATATTCTTATGCCACCTAAAAATGGTCTCTTGACTTGGTCAAAATATAACCAAAGCATATGTTCATGAGCCTACTGCCAAAAGAAGTTTAGCCAAATAGAAAAGCAAACTGTAATACCAGTACAAGTTCATTATTTTCAGCTCCATCATATGGCATATATAGAAAGACTAGGATTTTTTTTTATTTTGGCTCAATTTATTTTTAAACAAAATGTTTACATACATCGTAGTGGCAAAAAAAAAAGGCACTAAAATAATGACTTTAATGAACAATTTTCTGATACCCTCAAACATTTTAGAAGAATATTTACAATGTCAAATGAATAATCAATTATATTCTTTTTTATTCATTAAAATATTCTCTTTGAGTTTCATTCTAGTAATTGTGGATATGTGAAATTAACACACTTCAAAAAACAGGTCATAATTCATATTTACACTCATTCAAATTCACCCCATCTCAAAATTGAACCAATTTAATAAGATTCTATTTTTACTATTTTCAGTACAAAAAGGGGAGCCCTCAAATAAAGTATCCTGGGGATACTTTATTTTCTTTTGTTCTTGATCATCATTACATCATATTCATCACTGATTATGATCATGAGAATAGAGAGGAAATAAAGAAAATGCTAAATGCTAATGGGTGTTCTGATTTTATTGGCTTTCTGCTACCTAACACCAGAGATAAGATAAATAAATACTTATTTGATTATTGATTCTTGTACTAGTTGCATGCATGTAAGATAGAAACTGTGTCTAATGGATCAAATATCATTATCTACTCAAAGTTTGTATTACAATGTGGCCTGTATTACAAACTATATGGCAGACTTTGGACAGGACACATAGCAAAATCAATCATTAATGACATGCTCCAAAGAAATGTTTTCATGATGAAGACACTGACTATAACAGTGACAACATCAAGAGGCAATTCTCCCTATTTATCAACTAATTGACTTTAGTGAGTGAGAAAATGTGCATCATATTTGTTCAACTCTTTCCAGCTGCTAAGGTTTACAAAGAATTCTTCAAATCTGAATAGTGAATATCTGTTTTTAGTGAATATGTAGATAACTATAATATTCCTGCCTATCTCCTCTGAGAGTCTTGCCTTGCCACAAAAAGTGATGTCTACAGACCAACAATATCAACATCAACTGGGAGCTTGGTGGAAATGCAGTATCCTGGGTCCCAACCTCAACCTACTGACTCAGAATTTTAATGAATTTGAGAAACTCTGACCTATGGAAAAGACTGTTATGAGCCCACTCTTCCCTGTAAGAAAGGAGAGTCAAAGCAATGTACAGCTATGCAGAATCGTAGATTGAGCAAAATAAACATATAGTTTTGACTATTTTACTCACTATCAACATTAACAAAAAAGGTTTACCTAAAGCCCATGCCTTCACATTTACAAAGGTATAATGGATCTTGTGAAAAGCTGGATACTTTAGCTGTTTCTAATGTGATAATCATACCAAGAGGTATTTTAGAGTGCCTGTTTTGTGTCCAGTTCTACACTCAGTAAAACAGAGTACACTCACCAGACACCCATCATCAGAGGCCTTAGTCTTCCATAGCTATGGTAACACTACCATAATTAATAGCATATGTAAGACTATAGTTCAGATATCTAATATTCCTAAAATCCTTTCAACTTTTCAATCACTTTTAGATTTGTGGTATTACTGTAACATCGCATATTTGAGTAGATGTTATTATCATTTTTTTAACATACTGGAGAACAAACTCAAATCATTTCATGAACTTAAGTCATCAGTTGGCCAACAGCAAAGTTGGTACAGGAGAGGCCTCCTTCTAAAATTATACCTTGTATACCTAGGATACTCACAGAGTTTACTCACTCAACTCTTAGGACACATCTCAAAAGCCATGTTGGCTTATGTACTGACACTAGTATATTAACAGGATCTACTGTAGTGAATATCTCTGTGCATGTCACTCAACAGTGGAAATATATAAGAACAATTCCCAGAGGAAATAGATCAGAGCCAAAGCACTTCCTCCATTTTCCCAACAGCAGAATCCCAGCCATGGAGGACATAATTGGGTGTTTGCTCTTATCCTAAGGTTGTGATTTGGCATTGTTTTGGCTTAAATGGGGAAGAAGTGATGACAAACTGAAGTAGCCCATCCCTGCAGAACATACAGCTCAGAGACAGACAAAATGAGATATGGGCAGCCTATTTATGGAGGGAAGAACAGCCTAGGACGAAGGAAGTGTCTTTATCTCTGATAGGAATCATGCCTGTACTGACAGGATACTGGAAACCATTCCCTTTGAATAAAGTACATGTCTTCATAACTGTACTTACTTCACTTAAAGAAGACAGAGAAGCAAGTTGTAGAAGAATTTAAACCCCACAAGACTAAGAAAGAGTACCAATATAAATCTAAAGGACTGGAAGTTTGAATTGTTTTCTATAGAATCCATTTCCTTACAAGAAATGGAGTGAAGTGATAAAAAGGGACCTGTGCCAGCCAAGGCAAATTTTGGCTAAACATCAGTTTCTTTTTTATTAGGATCAGAAATCTATTTTAACTTATTTATGTCTTTAAAGATGTCTCTCCCACCCACCACCACCCCAATTCCTGGTCTTAAGTAAAAATTTCTTTGGAAAAAAAGACTAACTTCTCCTTAGCTAATTAAAAAAAAAGTTTTTCTACCTCCAGCCAGAATAAGTTAACATATTCAGAAGCCAGCTATGATCATGGGACAGCATCCAGCATGCCCTCAGGAAACTGGAGAGAACCTGTGCAGGAGGAAGCCAGGAGCAAAAGGCTTAAGGAAAGCTTAGATCTTGGTGGTAGGATACAGTTTTCAATTCCTATCCCCTTTATTCCTACCCTAAAGGAAAAAAAGATGTTTCGGAATTTCAAGAGGTTCATAACTTGTAACCTTTTTCTTCTGTCCTGAATTTCAACCACTTTAGAGACATATAGGAGTAGATCAGAATGCCTCCCAAATGCTCTAAAATGAGTCAAAACCATGCTATAGTTTAAAACTTCTAAGACCAATCTGTTATCCATAGATTGGCCTTCATTCAGTATTTTATTTCTAATTCCAAATTTTTTCCCAGCCACATTAACTAACATAGCCATCAGAGGTTCTGCGATGAGATCAAAGATACTCTAATAATAAAATGACAGCAATAAGAGTCCTCAAATTTGAATATAAACTCTCTCCCATTATTAATTTCTCAGGAGAGCAAGAAATTGAACACTCTTACGTACCCCACTTTTAAAGTATTCACAAATTAAGTCCAATAAAATTGAAGCATAAATAAAAATTATCTTGCCATTGAAAGTCAAATTACAAGTATTTCAAGTTAAATTAAGGTCAGTCTTCTTATTTTGCTTAATTTCAGCTGGAGAGATACTCTATTAGAAGCGTTGGTGGAGTTGGGGTTCTTTCAACAGGCTGTGTAGTTTCTATCCTCTAAAGGTAGAATCCCTTTAGAGCCTGTGGGTCTGAATCAGTTTCAAAATCTCTGATGAGCTTCACTTTTCAAGATTCCAAAGGGTTACTAAGACATACAAGACTATAAAAGCACTGGCCCTATCTTGAATGAAATTTGGAATATGAAATAAACCCCATCCCCTAAACAGTTCTTCCAGGCAAAATAACGTTCACAGACTAAGGATGTGTTCCCAAAAGCCATGGCAAAGACTCAGTGGTATCTTGAGGGAAAGCAGAGAGATTTAAAAAATCCTGGTTTCCACTTAGCTAGGAGGCCAGTCCTAGTTCACTGTCCCACAAATTTAAAAATTCAATATAATGGGAGAACTCTCCCACAAAGAAGTTATTTTGGTATTATATATTTATGATATCAATGGTGAGGTTGAAGATGACATTTAAGCATGTTTTTGCCTCTCATAGAAAGTTACATGAGATAATCCTGTCTTTTTGTAAATTTTAAGAATTTGTGATAATGACAGCCTTAAACCAGGTCTAATCTGAGATCCTTTCTTTCTGAATCAGCACATTTAGTTTCTTTATTTCATTTTTCCTTTGGATTTGATTTCTAGTGTATCAGTGATGAATTAAAGGCAAGCTCCACCTTGTAACATCAACAATGTCTTGGGTACAGACATTTCCATTCCCTGATACACTGGCTTCTTGTACTACTTCTTGTTATGAAACTACTTAAGTCAATAGTTCTTAACAAGGAATGATTTTTCCCCCAGGGTATATTTAACAATGTCAGGAGATATTTTTATTCTCATAATTCAGGGAGGGAAGGAGTTGTAGGGGGAAGAGGAAGGAGTTTGCTCCCTCTAGCAATCTAGGACATAGAGGCCAAAGATTTTTCTAAATCACCTACTATGTACAGGACAGCCTCCTATAACAAAGAATTATTCAGCTCAAAATGTCAATAGTGACAAGATTGAGAAACTTTACATTAGGTTATGAAATCTGTTTCAAAGAGAAGTCTTGCCCCTCATTTTCACACTAGTTTCAGCTGGAGAAACACCTTAGAAGACTCTTCAACTGCCAGTGTCATTAAGGTTTTAAAAGCTTGGACCCCTAATATTCTAGTGCAGACCAGTCCCCATGTCACAGATCCTCATGATGTTGTCTTTTCTTAGGTTTTGAATATTTTCAGCTTTGAATAGCTTTTTTTCCTTCTTTGTCTGCAGTAGTTGGATATGCCTCTTATGTCTGATCTTACAATTCCCTTCAGAAAACTCAATTGAGTTTCCAACAGTTTAAAATTATTTGATTCGTTCCTTCTTGAATCCATGAAGACTAGAACTGTTAGCTGGAATTGAGAGCCAAATTTCTTTTCTTTTATTTTGTTTTCTTGGCTTTGTAACCTAGACATGTTTTTATTCTAACATATTACTCAAATTTTGTATTAACGAGTCTTCCCTAATGAGAAAAATGAAATCAGTAAGTTCTAAGTCTGTCAAAATGATCCACTGGCCGTACCATCTACCTTACTTTGTATTTCCAATAATAGTGCACATTTTTCTGGCTTTCTCCTCTCAATTATGTCCAGATTTTTGCAACATTTAGTATAAATGGCCCACTATTTTAGGGGTAGCAGTACCTCAGTTTCTCTCACTACAGACTCTGTGATATCAAGTGAATTTCTTACAGCGTCCTAGAGTTTGGCTCCCATTGGTAGAGTCTATTCCTATCTGTTCTCTAAAATCTCACCAGTTACTAACCATTTCTAATTTAGTAACAACTTGTAAATACTAAAATATATATCCTCTCTAGATAATGCTCTCCATAAAGGAAGTTAGACATAGTTACCTTACCTACAGTTAATACTGGCCTTCAGTATCTCATTTTCTTCTTCATCTCTATCTAGCTGAAGATCTCAATCTTTTTCTTAAATAAATGCCTCTCCTAGCTTATTATACTTCTGATATTTCTACTCTGCCAGTAAGAACTAAAGCACACATTGGAAACCACTGTAATTTCTCTCTTATGATCCCTAGAAATCATGTTCCATGCCAAGCCTTTCCATTGCCTTCAGATTCATAATACTTTCAATGAGCTATTTCTTTTCCTCATCCCAAGAAGGCAGCTTTCTAAAGGCAGTTTCTAAAAAGACTCCAAACTTCTTGCAGTTTGTTTTTTATTAAATTCTAACACCATGATCAGACCTTATACCTTTAACCATTCAAAACCCACCTGAGACCTTGTAATAACAGGTAGGTCCTAAGTCTATGGACAAGCCACAGAAATGCAAAGTTATCCCTTCCAGTTTCCTAACTGTACTCAAAATGCATCACTTAAAACAATGGGATTCAGGACAGCTTCTCTATGCTGTCTGTGAGGTCCGGCACATAGAAGTCAAAGTTAGAAAACCAGACACTAGTGTACTCCCAGAACTGCAACTTAGCTGCAACTGAAAGTCCTAGTCCCCAGATTTTGCAGAAAAACACAGTAAAACAGCTAAGGATTGTTCTGTCTCCAAATGTGTAAAAGGTATGTTTATAAACTCCCTTTTTCTTATAACCACATGTTTGCTTCAGTTATACTTGCTTACCACAACATCTATCACCGATCAGGCATATTAAAAACCCCATTATTAAAGCATCACACAATCCTAAAGCCTCCAGATCAAGGTCCTGCCACAAATTTTAAACTCAGGGCACTATTTTGTCCTGAAACACCAGTCTTTCTCAGTCTCTCATTGTTTTCAGTGAATCCACCAAGTCCTAGTATTTCACTAAATTGATGTTACCTCCCAGAATCATAGGCTTTCCTTTACAACATGGAGATTAAAACAGGAATGGATGATTAACAAAAAAAATAAGAGAGAAAAACCATATGATCCTGTCAATCGATGCAGAAAAGGCCTTTGACAAAATCCAGCACCCTTTCTTAATAAAAACGCTTGAGAAAGTCGGGATAGAAGGAACATACTTAAAGATCATAAAAGCCATTTATGAAAAGCCCACAGCTAACATCATCCTCAACGGGGAAAAACTGAGAGCTTTTTCCCTGAGATCAGGAACATGACAGGGATGCCCACTCTCACCGCTGTTGTTTAACATAGTGCTGGAAGTTCTAGCATCAGCAATCAGACAACAAAAGGAAATCAAAGGCATCAAAATGGGCAAAGATGAAGTCAAGCTTTCGCTTTTTGCAGATGACATGATATTATATGTGGAAAATCCGATAGACTCCACCAAAAGTCTGCTAGAACTGATACATGAATTCAGCAAAGTTGCAGGATACAAAATCAATGTACAGAAATCAGTTGCATTCTTATACACTAACAATGAAGCAACAGAAAGACAAATAAAGAAACTGATCCCATTCACAATTGCACCAAGAAGCATAAAATACCTGGGAATAAATCTAACCAAAGATGTAAAGGATCTGTATGCTGAAAACTATAGAAAGCTTATGAAGGTAATTGAAGAAGATTTAAAGAAATGGAAAGACATTCCCTGCTCATGGATTGGAAGAATAAATATTGTCAAAATGTCAATACTACCCAAAGCTATCTACACATTCAATGCAATCCCAATCAAAATGGCACCAGCATTCTTCTCGAAACTAGAACAAGCAATCCTAAAATTCATATGGAACCACAAAAGGCCCCGAATAGCCAAAGTAATTTTGAAGAAGAAGACCAAAGCAGGAGGCATCACAATCCCAGACTTTAGCCTCTACTACAAAGCTGTCATCATCAAGACAGCATGGTATTGGCACAAAAACAGACACATAGACCAATGGAATAGAATAGAAACCCCAGAACTAGACCCACAAACGTATGGCCAACTCATCTTTGACAAAGCAGGAACGAACATCCAATGGAAAAAAGACAGTCTCTTTAACAAATGGTGCTGGGAGAACTGGACAGCAACATGCAGAAGGTTGAAACTAGACCACTTTCTCACCCCATTCACAAAAATAAACTCAAAATGGATAAAGGACCTGAATGTGAGACAGGAAACCATCAAAATCTTAGAGGAGAAAGCAGGAAAAGACCTCTCTGACCTCAGCCGTAGCAATCTCTTACTCGACACATCCCCAAAGGCAAGGGAATTAAAAGCAAAAGTGAATTACTGGGACCTTATGAAGATAAAAAGCTTCTGCACAGCAAAGGAAACAACCAACAAAACTAAAAGGCAACCAACGGAATGGGAAAAGATATTTGCAAATGACATATCGGACAAAGGGCTAGTATCCAAAATCTATAAAGAGCTCACCAAACTCCACACCCGAAAAGCAAATAACCCAGTGAAGAAATGGGCAGAAAACATGAATAGACACTTCTCTAAAGAAGACATCCGGATGGCCAACAGGCACATGAAAAGATGTTCAGCGTCGCTCCTTACCAGGGAAATACAAATCAAAACCACACTCAGGTATCACCTCACGCCAGTCAGAGTGGCCAAAATGAACAAATCAGGAGACTATAGATGCTGGAGAGGATGTGGAGAAACGGGAACCCTCTTGCACTGTTGGTGGGAATGCAAACTGGTGCAGCCGCTCTGGAAAGCAGTGTGGAGGTTCCTCAGAAAATTAAAAATAGACCTACCCTATGACCCAGCAATAGCACTGCTAGGAATTTATCCAAGGGACACAGGAGTACTGATGCATAGGGGCACTTGTACCCCAATGTTCATAGCAGCACTCTCAACAATAGCCAAATTATGGAAAGAGCCTAAATGTCCATCAACTGATGAATGGATAAAGAAATTGTGGTTTATATACACAATGGAATACTACGTGGCAATGAGAAAAAATGAAATATGGCCTTTTGTAGCAACGTGGATGGAACTGGAGAGTGTGATGCTAAGTGAAATAAGCCATACAGAGAAAGACAGATACCATATGGTTTCACTCTTATGTGGATCCTGAGAAACTTAACAGGAACCCATGGGGGAGGGGAAGGAAAAAAAAAAAAAAAAAAAGAGGTTAGAGTGGGAGAGAGCCAAAGCATAAGAGACTGTTGAGAACTGAGAACAAACTAAGGGTTGATGGGGGGTGGGAGGGAGGAGAGGGTGGGTGATGGGTATTGAGGAGGGCACCTTTTGGGATGAGCACTGGGTGTTGTATGGAAACCAATTTGACAATAAATTTCATATATAAATAAAAAAAAAAAACAAAAAACCAGGAATGGATGCCCTAAGAAAAGGGGAGGAGAAAGAGGCTGAGCTCACATGCAGTTCAGCTACTGGACACACCAATTAGAATCCATTATTTTTTTTTACTGGTAAGAGATCAATGAAGGGACAGAGAGAGGCTTGTATTATTATGCTAGCCTTTACATGTGAAGAAAACATCATGAATTCAGAATAAGTTTTCCCATAAACAGCAAAATATTGTCAAGACTGCATTCACATAATAACATTATAGTTATATTATGAGACATGGTCAATTTAACAAAAAAAGAAAAAAGTAGGTTTATTTTGTAATGTCTCCACTATTAAAAATCTTTACAAGCCTAAGCTTATTTCTTTTTCTTAAGTTTTACTTATTTATTTGAGTGAGAGAGAGCACAAGTGGGAGAGGAGCAGAGAGAGTGAGAGAGAGAGAATCCCAAGCAGGCTCCACACTGTCAGTGCAGAGCCCAACATGGGGCTTGAACTCATCAACTGCAAGATCATGACCTGAGCCAAAATCAAGAGGTGGATGCCTAACCGACTAAGCCACCCAGGTACCTCTTATGTGAGTTATTATTAATGTTTTCAAGACTAACAACCTTGAAACAACTTTCATGCTTGACTCTATAATTATACTGAATACAAATTCTTTCTCTGACAGTTAACTAATTAATTCAAGTAACCTGTATTGACATTGTTGATCACTTGCTGCATATAAGGCACTATGCCAGAAGTCATAAGCAAAGAGCATTAAACAATATCCTTCTCTGAAGTACCTGATGTCTTACAGCTTAGTGAAATGGCTCTTCTCTTATTTTCCTAAGATCCCAATTAAAATTTTTTCTCTTTTGTAGATTTTAGATAATGGGTAATTGGTCCACATTTTTGCTTCAAGGAGTAAATGAAATCAGCAGGAAACCGTAAATTCTGCAAATAAATTTATTTTATCCATACTGCCCTGATTTGAACCTTTACAGCTTTCATCAGATTCTTGAAGAATCAATACTTAGAAAGCTGAGCAATGAAATTCAGCATACTTGTTTATAAGAGCAGAATACTCAATATCCATACTTTCACATAACATGTCTCTATCCAGCCACTTTCTTAATCTCACAGTTTCCAAAGCCTGCAATATCAAGAATGTTGCTGAGGTGGCCTTGTGGGAAACCCACATCTTCCAATTCCTTCCTTTCTTTCTCTACCTTGTTCCATATCTATGATTAACATCTATTAATAAAATCGTTATGCTCATTTCCTTTTTTTCTTTCAAAAAAACTCATCTGAGAGTTGAATGAAGTCTATAGAACAAGTGATGAGAATCAGAGAGAAATAAGCAGTCTTTTAAGAAGTAACAATGGTGAATCCCTGCTATCTGTCTCAATGTTTGGGGAAATGTCGGTCTTACTTGTTCTACATAGCACTTTATTGAATGTTCTGATAAGGGAGTATTTAATAAATAAGACACACACCTCCAAAAGCTGTTAATTAACTCTTCTGGGCCTTTAGAGTATGAGTCAGCAAGTCAACATGGTTCCTACACAATGTGATACTTTTAAGAAGTAGGAAGAAACATGAAGCTTCCAACAGTAACAAATTCAGAGTCACTTCTAACAACTGAACTGAAATACTACCCTAGAATGCTGTATCAATTTATCTTTCCTTTTGCATTTAAATACTTTAAATCTGATTGATTACACAGTATTCACACTTAGCAAAAACCTTTTATCCACACCTCCAGAGATGAAAGAGTAGACTATCTTTCAAGTCCAGTCTTAAAGAAAGCTAATGTTAGTAATGAGCTTTGCACAAGAACCCATTTTTCTAATAATGCCACTACAGTGTAATTAGGCCTAATATGCCTCTCACACAGAAACAGAAGCACATACTAGGGGAAGCCTATAACCGAGAATTTCCCCCCTCTCTTTTCCTGACGGAAGAAAAGTGGGTTTGTTTAAATACGGATAAATATTTGAGAGACATATAACACAATTGTTATACAGAACTTTTGAAGTCAACCTGTCAGTGTGCATATTCCAGTCCTGCAGCATGATTATATGGTGGGTTGTGTATTGTAGATACCATTACCCCATAGCCTTATCCTCGGGTTACCGAGTCAGAGAGTTTCGTTGTCCATTATGGCAGAAATAAAATGCAAAAGGTCAAATTTTGAGCTTCTAATTTTTATAAAATTTATAGGTAATCCTCAATATTTGTGATGGTCAAAATTTTTGAAGAACTTAGAGAATTAGTTTTTTGAGACTCTAAGCCCTTAGAGAGAATTTAAGGGCCCAAAGACTAAGCCCTTAAAGGAAAACGATTTAAAAATTTTGCCAGAAATAGTGCGTGGAAATCCCTAGACTCTCCTATAAGACAGAGAAAATTAGAGAAGCCAGGCTGGTCAGGAAATAGGAAAATGGGGTTTTATCTAGGAGGATGTGAGAGGGTTTAAAAGATAAGGGCTGTTTGAGGGTCCACACAAGAGGCACCAAGCAGAAAGGAGCAGATTCAATTCTGGGAGACTTCCTAGCCTCTGTCTGAATAGAGCCCTCCATTGTCCCTGCAGAGATTTGAGTTCAAACAGACCAATACTATTTGTGGGTTTCACAGCATAGTGCATTAGAGTAGTAAGACTTTTTACATGGCAGTTTAGGGCTTCCAAAGACCAAGGTAAAAGCTGCTAATCCTCTAAAGGTCTAGGCGTGGAGCTACCATAACATCACTACTGACATAGTCTCTTGATCAAGTAGTATGGCCCAGCTCAAATTCAAGGGAAGGGAAAATAGATGCTACCTCTTTATAAGAGCAGTATCAAAAATTTCAGCCACCTTTACTCCATCACACCTCCATAAGGAGGTAATGAGTAAGGTTGGAGATGAATATTAAGAAGGGAGACTCTAAAATTTTTCAAGGCGTATGTACCTGAAAAATAGAATAAGCTTGTGAAAAAGCCTTTGGATTGGAAGGTAACGTTTTCAAGGAATTGGGAAGAGGTCCAGCATGGCTGGCACATAGAAATGCAAGGGAGATGGTGCTGGGAAAACTGGACAGGGACATGCAGAAAAATGAACCTGGACCACTTTCTTACACCATACACAAAAATCAACTCAAAATGGATGGAAGACCTCAATGTAAGACAGGAAGCCATAAAAATCCTTGAGGAGAAAGCAGGCAAAAACCTCTTTGACCGTGGCTGCCACAACTTCTTACTCAACATGTCTCCCGAGGCAAGGGAAACAAAAGCAAAAATGAACTATTGGGACGTCATCAAAATAATAAGCTTCTGCACAGCAAAGGAAACAATCAGCAAAACTAAAAGGCAACCGACAGAATGGGAGAAGATATTTGCAAATGATATATCAGATAATCTATAAAGAACTTATCAAACTCAACACCCAAAAACCAAATAATCCAGGGAAGAAATGGGAAAAAGACAGGAATAGACACTTCTCCAAAGAAGACATCCAAATGGGCAACCGACACATGAAAAAAATGCTCAACATCAGTCATCATCAGGGAAATACAAATCAAAATTACAATGAGATACACCTCACACCTGTCAGAATGGCTAACAGTAACAACTCAGGCAACAATGGATGTTGGCAAGGATGCAGAGAAAGAGGATCTCTTTTGCACTGCTGGTGGGAATGCAAACTGGTGCAGTCACTCTGGAAAACAGTATGGAGGTTCCTCAAAAAATTAAAAATAGAACTACCCTACAACCCAGCAATTGCACTACTAGGTATTTATCCAAGGGATACAGGTGTACTGTTTTGAAGGGGCACTTGCACCCCAATGTTTATAGCAGCACTATCAACAATAGCCAAAGTATGGAGAGAGCCCAAATGTCCATCGATAGATGAATGGATAAAGATGTGGTATATATAGACAATGGAGTATTACTCAGCAATCAAAAAGAATGAAATCTTGCCATTTGCAACAACGTGGATGGAACTAGAGGGTATTATGGAACTAAGCAAAAATAGTTGGTCATAGAAAGACAAATATCATGACTTCACTTTAAGATACAAAACAGGTGAACATAAGGGAAGCAAAAATAATATAAACACAGGGAAGGGGACAAAAACATAAGAGACTCTTAAATATGGAGAACAAAAAAAGGGTTACTGGAGGAGTTGTGGGAGGGGAGATGGGCTAAATGGGTAAGGGACATTAAGGAATCTAGTCCTGAAATTATTGTTGCACTATATGATAACTAACTTGAATGTAAATTTAAAAAAATAAATTAAATAATAAAAAAAGAAATGTGAGGGAGGTTATTAAAATAGATAACATAGAAAAATTAGTATTTGTTTTTTAAAGTATTACTTGTACATAAATACCCAAATTGTAATTTTCCCCAACATTCTGAACTCCTGATTCCTTTAACTCTTTTAACTATTTTTTATCTTCATTTCAAAATAATGTTTATATGAAAATTCTTAAAATATCTATGAAAAATGAAGACTTAATGTCTTAAGCCATACACCTCTGCATATCCTCTATTTTCCCCAAATAATTATATAACAATGATTTTGTTAAATTAGTGTTTAGTGTTTTCACTATTATGTAAAACTATTTAGAAGTGATTTACATTGTACAATATTTTTATGTCTATTTTCTTTACAGTTTCTTGTTTTAACTTGAGCTATAAATTGCCTTATTGTTTCATTTGCCTACTTCTCAAAGTATTGCCTCAAATTTAGGTCCAAATTTTAGATCTAAATTTTTCTCATTAAAATAGAATACATTAGGTAATATATCTTTCTTCCTTTTATTTTATTTTCTTGGAGATATCCTTACTGAAGCTCTCTGTCCTTCCACTCCATTCAGAATGGTTGTGACGTGGATGTGCTTCATAGCAGTAACCATGGAACTTCCCTTCAGCATTTATTTGAAACTTCTCTTTACCACACTATCTTATTGAATCTTTTGTTTTTTCCTTTCATATTTCATTGCCATATTTTCATATCCTTAGTATGTTTTCTGAGAGAGTGTGTTATACAAGGTAAAAAAAGTTTTTTAACTCTTCCACTTAATTAACAATTTATCCAGGATCAGAAATCAAGAATAGATTTATTTTCTCTCAGAATCTGGAAAGTATTACTTACTCTCCTTTGAGTTTTCAATATTGTTGTAGAAAATGTCATTGTCTTTGGAGAAGGCCAATTTGTATTTCTCTCTGGAAACTTTTCACATTTTTTTTTACTCCTTATATTTTCAAATGTATGATATATTATGATGGGATCCTTTTGCAAACATTCTGTCGAACTTTGGGTAGACTCTATCTGAAAGTTCAACACATTGAGCAATTTTCTTATATTATTTCTCTGATAATTTCTTCTATAAATTCCTTCTGCATTATTTCTGGAATTTCTGTTATTCTGAAATTTAAGTCTTTGTTCTGGAAAATTGTCTTATATTATTTTGCTTGTGTTTAAATAATTTCATCCTAGGGTGCCTGGGTGGCTCAGTTGGTTGAGCGTCCAACTTTGGCTCAGGTCATGATCTCACTGTTCATGGGTTTGAACCCCGCATCAGACTCTATGCTGACAGCTCAGAGCCTGGAGCCTGTTTCAGATTCTGTGTCTTGCTCACTGCCCCTCCCCTGCTTGCTCTGTCTCTTTCTCTGTCTCAAAAAAAAAAAAAAATTAAAAATATAATAAATAAATAAATTCCATCCTATCCCTTTTTGTGTATTTTCTTTCTGGAATTTCTATTAATTGGACTTGGTTCTCAAATATTTGACTTTTTTCCTCTCTCATTTCCTATCACTTTGTCTTTGTGTTTTACTGGCTGGGTTATTTCTACAATTTTATTTTCACTCCTTCAATTGTTTAATTTTTGCTATCTGTGGTAGGGAAAATAATGCCTCCACCTCAAAAATATCCATATTCCAATCCTTGAACCTCTGAATATGTTATGTTATATGGTAAAGAATTAAATTTGAAGATGGAATTAGGGTTGTTAATTAGCTGACTTTAAAATAGGGAGATTATCCTAGATTATCTGGGTTGAGCCCATTGTAATTACAAAGGGGCTTTAAATGTGGAGGAAGGAGGCAGAGGAGTTAAGACTCATACTGATTTAATGTGATGAAGACTCCGTCATTTCTGGATTTGAAGTGTGCCACAAACCAAGTAATACAGTCAGCATCTAGAAGCTGGAAAAGCCAGGAAAACAAATTCTCCCCTACAACCTCCAGAAAGGAATTCTGCTCTGTTGCCATGTTGACTTTAGCCTAGTAAGATCCATACTTTCAGACTTTCAGAACTATAGGACAACACATTTGTGTTGTTTTCCTCACTAAATTTATGGTAATTTGTTGCAGCAGCAATAGAAAACTAATACACTATCATATTTCCAATTTTAATATATTTGCCTTATCCTTTTTATAGCATCGTATTCTTATTTCATGTAATAGTTTGTTTTTCTCTTTGAAGATATTAAATACGAAGTGTGATGTTCTTCTAATACATATATTATTTCTATTTTCTCTGAAATCCTTTGTTTCATTTCTTTTTTCTTCTTGTCTTTGTCTTTTATATTACAGCCTTCCCTCAGGGTGCCTGGGTGGCTCAGTCAGTTAAGCGTCCAACTCTTCATTTTGGCTCAGGTCCTGATCCCATGGTAGGTACGATCAAGCCCTGCATGAAGCCCTGCATTGGGCTCTGTTCTGGCAGTGTGAAGCCTGCTTGGGGTTCTCTCTCTCTCTCTCTCTCTCTCTCTCTCTCTCTCTCTCTCCCTCCCCCCATCCCTCCCCTGCTCTCTTGCTCTCTCTCCCTCTCTCTCTCAAAATAAATAAATAAACTGAGCCTTCTCTCAAAAGTACATGACCATGAATTTACATTTAAGAATAAGGCACTAAAATAATGACTGGAAACTCTTTTGCCTGGATAGATTTATTGACTAGTGGGCATTATCATAGGTGAACATCCAGGAATCTGATCCGTCCATTGGAAAAATCACAAATGCAAATATCCGTGGTGGTTGTTCTATTTTTTACCTTTGGTCAGTTCCCCAGAGAGATCTGATTCATCTTCTGTTTGAAATATATCATGTCTGGGGCCAATATTCCAGCAGTTAAGTGGAGAAACAGGATTGTGAATCTTTTGTTCAAGATGCACACTGTTTGAAAGAGAATCAATAACACCTCTGCTACCTTAAAATTCTGCCCCAGTTTTAAACCTTCTGAGAGATGGAAATCCAAATATCATCTTCCTCACTCATGTGATAGAGGAATGTGACTTAGATATGAGGGCCAAATGAGCTTGCCTAAATTCCTTGTCATTGCCAATACCTACCATAGCATACCTAAGGGAACTTTCAGGCTTAGCATACCTAAGGGAACTTTCAGGCTTACAGAGGCAGGCCATAACCTCACCTCACAGTTAGAGAAGAAAAAAGGCTAATGAATTAGATCCTCCCAGTCATGAAACACTGATCAGTAGTTAAAATTCAACAATCAGATAATTCTCTCCTCCCCCAGTGGTAAAAATGAGATATGGATAGAGCAAGATGCCAAAAATGTTACTCTAGGGAAGTCCTTCCACATGTAATCCAAAAAGTAGGATTATACATTCCCTACTATAGATTTTCACTTAATCTACTTCATGCCTCATCTGAACCTTGGATCCATAGTCTTTTGGGCTCAACCTCTTCACAAAAAGTGTTTTCTGGGATGAGGGAATCTGGGGACTTAAGTATTCATTACATAGATTTTAAAGCAATCTTCCTATTTTCAGCCCTATCCTGCCCCGGACTATTGAACATTTTATATACCTGTAATCCTGAATTTGGAAGCCCAAAACTGGTAGGTGTTTTGTTTTTTTTTTAACGCTCCCCCATTCTCTCTTGTAGGTAACTAGACTTCTACTTTCTCACTCTTCTAAGTTATTTAGCACCAATCTATCTGTGTCCCATATTCCAAAATTTTATTGACATCTCTGTCTGCTGTCAGATCGTTTCCCTTTGGTATGTCCTTGAAGTTCTGTGCCTTTTAAAATGTATTTACTGACATGCTGGGAGATTTATTTTCAAGAAAAAGGGTATCTTCAATCTAGCTAGAACTGTAATTCCTTTTGTGCTCTTCTATACTTTGCAAACATTATACAATGAATATATATTCTTTTATAATCAAAAAACACAATAAACCCTATTTTTAAAGGACTCAGAAAATTGTAGTCTAGTGAAATTTTTATCTCCACTATTTCTAAATGATTTATTTTATTCATTTATTTATAATCTTCCTTTTCTAAAAATAATTTCAGGCATCTCTCATCTATATACATGGCCCAATTTTTCCATTTCTTAACTTAAAAAAACTATATTTTATTAAAATAAAAATACTGTTTGAATAGATATTAATAAATTATTAGCGCTTCATACATAACACATATTGTACAACTACACTACAAATTTAGAAAACGTAACAACTGAGCAAATATATAGTGAAAAGATTAATGTACATTAAGTACAAATCATTATTAGTGCTATATAGATGAGAAAACTGGTAACAACAAGATTAGGTCACTTACCCAACGTTTGTTATTCTAAAATTCACATACTTTCCATTATGCCACTTATATCTGTAGACCACTGTCTTCTTTTTCTTCTACAGGTGGTTATCTGGATATTCAACCAGAATTAACTACAGAAAAGTGTTACAACCATTTCATGTCCTAGTTTTCTTTTTTTTTAATTTTTTTGTTGTTGCTGTTGTTACATTTATTTATTTTTGATAGACAGAATGAGACAGAGAACGAGCAGGGGAGGGGCAAAGAGAGCGGGAGACACAGAATCCAAAGCAGGCTCCTGGCTCTGAGCTATTAGCACAGAGGCCCACATGGGGCTCGGACCCACGAACAGTGAGATCATGACCTGAGCCAAAGTCAGACACTTAACCGACTGAGCCACCCAGGCGCCCCTAGTTTTCTTTTAATAATATGGGAAAACAAAAACACCTGTGTTTGTCCTTTTTTTCTTGGCTCTCATGATATGAGAATGGAGGTATTATTAATAAAACATATTTAAAAAGTGCTCTAGAATAACAATTGAGTATAATTTACCATAAAGAATTGTTCCCAGGCTAGGGTGCATCATGGCTTGGACCCAGCTCAACACAGGGAAACCAGCAGACCTACTTTGCTATAAAAGCCCCATCTTGCATTTTACTGATGTGCCTTAGGATTCAGCAGCTTCACTGTTCTCTCAGTCTCTGTCATTATTAATGCTTAATTTTAATGGATGAAGGGAGGATTTTGGTGTGGGTGGCTTGCTTCTTCTTTTTGTTGTTGTTAAATGTAGCAACAAACAATCAAATCAAAGGAAGAATTATACAAAGAAAATGGGTCGTGAATAAACAAAAAGGTCAGGACTCTAGTATTTAGTGCAATTTCTGGGGAACTATTAACTACACCATGATTGGCAGATTTAACAGTACCTTCTGCTCTCTTTTGCCAGCAACTATGCAATTATTCCAGGTGTTGTAGTGGAATGACTCTATCAAGTTTTATAGGATTAATCAGCATGTAAATGTTGGCAGGCTTCAGACTCAGATACAGACCTCAGGTGCAGCACTTAGAACAGATGGAAAGGAACACCTCTTCATTTATTTTAAAAGGGAATTATAATGTGGCCATACCTTTGCCCTGAGATAGAGTTCATTTTATGACACTTACCAAAAACACAATCTTTTTTAAAGTGTACGAAATGTCACCTGTGTATCAAGAGGTAAAAATGATCACGCACATTTATATGTGCATGAATATTACAATTCCATATTTCCTGTTTGAATTATGAAAAAATATTTTAAACATTACTTCTGTTGCTTATAACTCCATAATATGTCATAAATAATAAGTAAAAAAAAAAAAAAAAACCAAGTATGGGCTCTACTATCCCATCTGTCAAATTATTTAGCTGTGTCAAAGAAAGGCTCAAGAGGGATGTGGGACACTACGTGAAGCTCATTGTCTGATTATATAACAATTTGGCATAAAATCTTCTACTCATGAACTTCCAATGACTCTTAATTGCCTACAGCAATAGTTTTCAAATACTTGTTCTTGCCAAAAGCATTTTAAGCACTCCGTCAGTAACAGTGGGTCACCACAGAAGGACCACTCAGTGCACCTTAGAAATAAGGCATTGAGAGGGCAATGAAGTTTTTAAGAAGCTCTCCTGGAAGTTTTGCTATCCCCTCCTATGTTCGGCCTCAGTTAAAAAGCACTAGTCCTAAGTACACAGTTCAAATGTCTCAGTTTGCTATTCAAGGCTTTTGTATTCTATTTTGATCTATCTACTTAGTCTTATCTCAGTTCCCTCCTCTAACATGAATTACAATTAGATAGGCTTCTCAATTATTTATTCCTGCCCCTAGTATTTTTTTGTTTCTTTCCCACACCTTTCCCAATTTTCAAGGGCTGTCTCAATCCCACCTTCTCCAAGATACTTTCTCTAGCTTCTTCCAAACAACTATGTTCTCGCTGTGTGGTCCTTGTTTATATTCCTTGCTTGATCAGCAATATGGGCAGATCCAGGACTCATTTAAAATGGATGTTATATGTTCTGTAAATGCTGGATTTATAGTCTGCTCTTACCAATAGATTTAGTAGCTCCACCATATTTATGTGAAAGGCCTTTTCCAGCGGACTTCACTGTCTTGAAAGTTGTTGCTGTACATGACAGTACAGACATGTACATGACAGATATTAACTGAATTTTATTAAAAGTTCATTAAAATTTCATCTAGTTTATCAAATAACCCCACGCTCTCATACACCCAATATTAGTCATTAGGACAAATAATTCATTCAGCAAATCATTTCTAAAAAACAATTAATTTGGATTATGTACTATATAATATGAAATGCTTAAAGGACAAACTAGTAGTGAGGTAAGAAGTGAGATTAGATATCCTGGAATTCCTTTATTCTGTGGAAACAATGAGTCCACCAAGTTTTTTCTGAGAAAAGGACAAATGCAATCTGACCTGAATTTGAGGCTATAGTTTTTATTTTATTGTCATTGTGCTGCCAGTACAATAAGGGAAGGAATATCTCTCTCATAATACAATGTCACAAATGTCTTCCCACATAAACTAAATTTTTTAACTGAACTCATCTATGTGATGGGAACAAGAAACTCAAATATTCATTTCAGCAGATTACTGGAGAGTGAGCCCAGAAAGTAGAAATAGTATGAGACATTAAAAATGCATCAAATATGAATCCTTGTTTTCAATTTTAACTAAAAATCAAGATCTGATTTAGAAAGAAATAATAGCAACAAAGAGGCAGATTGGAGTGTAAGAAGTTGGAATGAGAAAGACACAATAATGCAGAAAGTGATGAACAGAGCACGATCTAGGTCTTGGCAATGCAGCAGGAAGAAGGTGATGGATATGAGAGGAACTTTGGAGCAGGACACAACAGGCCTTGCAGTTGCTTAGGCTATGAGGATTAACAGAGAAAGAAAATTGGGCCCATGTGACTGGGAAGGACTACTGTCATGAACTAAGATAGGAAAAGTAAATTGTGGTTCTTTACCTGCCTAGAGAGTAAATACGTTGATACAAATCAGTTGTTGGATTATTTTAAACTATAATTTAGGTGATCTTAGGTCCATCAAAATGTGTTTGGAATTATGATTATCTCATTCCAGGACTAATAACAAATGGACTTGATTTATTGTTATTGAAATGTTTTTCCAGAGGGTTGTGTCCAGAGGCAATGGCTATCCCTTTTATAGAAATAACTCACTAAGCCAGTACTCGGATTTTTGGCAGTCAATAATCATAAAGAAATACAAAAAAGGCTTTTGGACCACTACAACATATGCCAGGCATGAAAAGGACTAGAAGCACAAAATATCCAGAATAGCCAATACAATATTGAATGAGAACAAAGTCAGAAGACTGACACTACACAACTTCAAGACTTACTATAAAGCTGTAGTAATCAAGACAGTGTGTATTGGCAAAAGAATAGACAAATCAATGGAACAGAATAGAGAGCCCCAAACTAGACTCACATCAATAAAGTCAACTGATCTTCGACAAAGGAGCAAAAGCAATACAATGGAGCAAAGACAGTCTTTTTAACAAATGGTGCTGGAACCACTAGATATCTACATACAAAAAAAAAAAAAAAAGAAAAAACAACCTGAAAACAACTCTTAAACCCTTCACAAAAATTAACTCAAAATCATCATGGACACAAATATAAAACACAAAACTATAAAATTTCTCAAAGATAACATGGGAGAAAACCTACATGACCTTAGGTATGGCAGTAACTTTTTAGATACAATGCCAAAGGCACAATCCATGAAAGGATCAATAAGCTGGACTTCACTAAAATTAAAACGTTCTGCTCTATGAACAACACTGTCAAAAAAAATGAAAAGATAAGCCACCAACTGGGAGAAAATATTTACAAAAGGCATGTGTTATGTGCCTTGTAACAAAAGGCTTGTTACCCAAAATAGCAGAATTCTTATGACTCAAAAAACAAACAAAAAAATCCAAAAAACAAAAACAATGAACAACCCAATTAAAAAAAATAGGCCAAAGACCTTAACAGACACCTCAACAAAAAGTTCTACAGATGACAAATAAGCATATTAGAAAGGCCAAGATCCAGACAACTTCAAATGTGGCATTGATGTAGAACAGGGGCTTTCATTCATTGCTGGTGGGAATGCAAAATGGTATGGCCACCTTGGAAGATAGTTTTGTGACTTCTTATAAAACTAAACATGCTCTTACCATATGATCCAGCAACCATGCTCCTTAGTGTTTCATTCTTTATTTCTACATACACACAAAAAAACTTATTTTTTTTCTACACACAACCTGCAAATGAATGTTTATAGCAGCTTTATTCATTATTGCAAAACTCAGAAGCAACCAAGATGTCCTTCAGTAGGTGAATGGATAAATAAATATTCCATCCAACAATGGAATATTATTCTCTAAAAAAGAAAAGTGAGCCATCAAGTCATGAAAAGACATGGAGGAAACTTAAATGCAGGTACTACATGAAAGAAGTCAAACTGAAAAGGCTACATATTATATGATTTCAACTATATGACCTTCTGGAAAAATTAACACTATGGAGACAGTAAAAAAAAAAAATCAGTAATTGTCAGAGGTGAAGCAGAGAGGGATGAATAGTCAGAACACACAGGATATTTAGGGCAGTGAAAATACTCTATATGATACTACAATGATGGATACATGTCATTATACATTTGTTCAAACCCATAGAATGTACAATCCCAGGAGTGAACATTAATGTAAGCAATGCACTTTGGGTGATTATGGTATGTCAATATAGGTTCATCAATTATAATAAATGTACCACTCTAGTGAGGTGAGTTGATAATGGGGAAGTCTATGCATATGCAGACACAGAAGATATATAGGAAATTTCTGCACTTAAAGCTCAATTTTGCTGTGAACCTAAAACTGCTCTAAAAAAGTCTATTTTTTAAAAAAGCACTAGTGGCTTCTGCATATTACTCAGTATTAATTTCCTTTACCAGGTACCATGAGAGTTCATTGGAGCAATTATGGATAGATGTTTATAAGCATCAATGAATATAAGTTTACACCATTTAAAAAAAAAACTCAGTGGCTTAAGACAACAAAAATGTATTTCTCATTCACACCACATAGCCATTATGGATTGACAGGGTGACTCTGCTTCTTATAGTGACTCAAAATCCAATTGAGGAGCATTTCATCTAAACATAGGCTTCCCGGGGCACCTGGGTGGCTCAGTCGGTTAAGCATCCAACTTCGGCTCAGGTCATGATCTCACGGTTCTTGAGTTCGAGCCCCACGTCAGGCTCTGTGCTGACAGCTCAGAGCCTGAAATTGCTTCAGATTCTGTGTCTCCCTCTCTCTCTGCCCCTCCCCTGCTCATGCTCTGTCTCTCTCTGTCTCAAAAATAAATAAAACATTAATAAATTTTTTTAAAATAAACATATGCTTCCTGAATCATCACAGTAGGAGAAAAGAGATGGTGAATTGTATACAAACTTTTAAAATGTCTACCCAGAAGTGACACATATCATTTCTGTTCACATTTCTGTGGTTAAGACAAGTCTGATAACCACACTTAGCTCAAGGGATTAAGGAATGATAATCCTATCAAGTGTCTGAAAAAAAGAAGATCAGGAAATATTCAAGCAGGTAACATTCAGGTGGTGTGAAATGATGTTGTAGAAACATTATTAAACTGGATGCACTATACACATGTAAAGGTTTAATATTATTTACTACAAAATATCCTACCATCTACAACACTTGTAGTAACTGGCATTTACATAATAACTTCCCTGTTACATTTCTACTTCATGGAATGATAGTCACTTTTTTTTTTTTATTTATATATGAAATTTATTGTCAAATTGGTTTCCATACAACACCCAGTGCTCATCCCAAAAGGTGCCCTCCTCAATACCCATCACCCACCCTCTCCTCCCTCCCACCCCCCATCAACCCTTAGTTTGTTCTCAGTTCTCAACAGTCTCTTATGCTTTGGCTCTCTCCCACTCTAACCTCATATTTTTTTTTTTTTCCTTCCCCTCCCCCATGGGTTCCTGTTAAGTTTCTCAGGATCCACAAAAGAGTGAAACCATATGGTATCTGTCTTTCTCTGTATGGCTTATTTCACTTAGCATCACACTCTCCAGTTCCATCCACGTTGCTACAAAAGGCCATATTTCATTTTTCTCATTGCCACGTAGTATTCCATTGTGTATATAAACCACAATTTCTTTATCCATTCATCAGTTGATGGACATTTAGGCTCTTTCCATAATTTGGCTATTGTTGAGAGTGCTATGAACATTGGGGTACAAGGGCCCCTATGCATCAGTACTCCTGTGTCCCTTGGATAAATTCCTAGCAGTGCTATTGCTGGGTCATAGGGTAGGTCTATTTTTAATTTTCTGAGGAACCTCCACACTGCTTTCCAGAGCGGCTGCACCAATTTGCATTCCCACCAACAGTGCAAGAGGGTTCCCGTTTCTCCACATCCTCTCCAGCATCTATAGTCTCCTGATTTGTTCATTTTGGCCACTCTGACTGGCGTGAGGTGATACCTGAGTGTGGTTTTGATTTGTATTTCCCTGATAAGGAGCGACGCTGAACATCTTTTCATGTGCCTGTTGGCCATCCAGATGTCTTCTTTAGAGAAGTGTCTATTCATGTTTTCTGCCCATTTCTTCACTGGGTTATTTGCTTTTCGGGTGTGGAGTTTGGTGAGCTCTTTATAGATTTTGGATACTAGCCCTTTGTCCGATATGTCATTTGCAAATATCTTTTCCCATTCCGTTGGTTGCCTTTTAGTTTTGTTGGTTGTTTCCTTTGCTGTGCAGAAGCTTTTTATCTTCATAAGGTCCCAGTAATTCACTTTTGCTTTTAATTCCCTTGCCTTTGGGGATGTGTCGAGTAAGAGATTGCTACGGCTGAGGTCAGAGAGGTCTTTTCCTGCTTTCTCCTCTAAGGTTTTGATGGTTTCCTGTCTCACATTCAGGTCCTTTATCCATTTTGAGTTTATTTTTGTGAATGGGGTGAGAAAGTGGTCTAGTTTCAACCTTCTGCATGTTGCTGTCCAGTTCTCCCAGCACCATTTGTTAAAGAGACTGTCTTTTTTCCATTGGATGTTCGTTCCTGCTTTGTCAAAGATGAGTTGGCCATACGTTTGTGGGTCTAGTTCTGGGGTTTCTATTCTATTCCATTGGTCTATGTGTCTGTTTTTGTGCCAATACCATGCTGTCTTGATGATGACAGCTTTGTAGTAGAGGCTAAAGTCTGGGATTGTGATGCCTCCTGCTTTGGTCTTCTTCTTCAAAATTACTTTGGCTATTCGGGGCCTTTTGTGGTTCCATATGAATTTTAGGATTGCTTGTTCTAGTTTCGAGAAGAATGCTGGTGCCATTTTGATTGGGATTGCATTGAATGTGTAGATAGCTTTGGGTAGTATTGACATTTTGACAATATTTATTCTTCCAATCCATGAGCAGGGAATGTCTTTCCATTTCTTTAAATCTTCTTCAATTACCTTCATAAGCTTTCTATAGTTTTCAGCATACAGATCCTTTACATCTTTGGTTAGATTTATTCCCAGGTATTTTATGCTTCTTGGTGCAATTGTGAATGGGATCAGTTTCTTTATTTGTCTTTCTGTTGCTTCATTGTTAGTGTATAAGAATGCAACTGATTTCTGTACATTGATTTTGTATCCTGCAACTTTGCTGAATTCATGTATCAGTTCTAGCAGACTTTTGGTGGAGTCTATCGGATTTTCCACATATAATATCATGTCATCTGCAAAAAGCGAAAGCTTGACTTCATCTTTGCCAATTTGGATGCCTTTGATTTCCTTTTGTTGTCTGATTGCTGATGCTAGAACTTCCAGCACTATGTTAAACAACAGCGGTGAGAGTGGGCATCCCTGTCGTGTTCCTGATCTCAGGGAAAAAGCTCTCAGTTTTCCCCATTGAGGATGATGTTAGCTGTGGGCTTTTCATACATGGCTTTTATGATCTTTAAGTATGTTCCTTCTATCCCGACTTTCTCAAGCGTTTTTATTAAGAAAGGGTGCTGGATTTTGTCAAAGGCCTTTTCTGCATCGATTGACAGGATCATATGGTTTTTCTCTTTTTTTTTGTTAATGTGATGTATCACGTTGATTGATTTGCGAATGTTGAACCAGCCCTGCATCCCAGGAATGAATCCCACTTGATCATGGTGAATAATTCTTTTTATATGCCGTTGAATTCGATTTGCTAGTATCTTATTGAGAATTTTGGCATCCATATTCATCAGGGATATTGGCCTGTAGTTCTCTTTTTTTACTGGGTCTCTGTCTGCTTTAGGAATCAAAGTAACACTGGCTTCATAGAATGAGTCTGGAAGTTTTCCTTCCCTTTCTATTTCTTGGAATAGCTTGAGAAGGATAGGTATTATCTCTGCTTTCAACGTCTGGTAGAACTCCCCTGGGAAGCCATCTGGTCCTGGACTCTTATTTCTTGGGAGATTTTTGATAACCGATTCAATTTCTTCGCTGGTTATGGGTCTGTTCAAGCTTTCTATTTCCTCCTGATTGAGTTTTGGAAGAGTGTGGGTGTTCAGGAATTTGTCCATTTCTTCCAGGTTGTCCAATTTGTTGGCATATAATTTTTCATAGTATTCCCTGATAATTGTTTGTATCTCTGAGGGATTGGTTGTAATCATTCCATTTTCATTCATGATTTTATCTATTTGGGTCATCTCCCTTTTCTTTTTGAGAAGCCTGGCTAGAGGTTTGTCAATTTTGTTTATTTTTTCAAAAAACCAACTCTTGGTTTCGTTGATTGCTCTACAGTTTTTTTAGATTCTATATTGTTTATTTCTGCTCTGATCTTTATTATTTCTCTTCTTCTGCTGGGTTTAGGCTGCCTTTGCTGTTCTGCTTCTAGTTCCTTTAGGTGTGCTGTTAGATTTTGTATTTGGGATTTTTCTTGTTTCTTGAGATAGGCCTGGATTGCAATGTATTTTCCTCTCAGGACTGCCTTCGCTGCGTCCCAAAGCGTTTGGATTGTTGTATTTTCATTTTCGTTTGTTTCCATATATTTTTTAATTTCTTCTCGAATTGCCTGGTTGACCCACTCATTCGTTAGTAGGGTGTTCTTTAACCTCCATGCTTTTGGAGGTTTTCTAGACTTTTTCCTGTGGTTGATTTCAAGCTTCATAGCGTTGTGGTCTGAAAGTATGCATGGTATGATTTCAATTCTTGTAAACTTATGAAGGGCTGTTTTGTGACCCAGTATGTGATCTATCCTGGAGAATGTTCCATGTGCACTCGAGAAGAAAGTATATTCTTTTGCTTTGGGATGCAGAGCTCTAAATATATCTGTCAAGTCCATCTGATCCAATGTCTCATTCAGGGCCCTTGTTTCTTTATTGACCGTGTGTCTAGATGATCTATCCATTTCTGTAAGTGGGGTGTTAAAGTCCCCTGCAATGACCACATTCCTATCAATAAGATTGCTTATGTTTATGAGTAATTGTTTTATATATTTGGGCGCTCCGGTATTCGGCGCATAGACAATTATAATTGTTAGCTCTTCCTGATGGATAGACCCTGTCACTATTATATAATGTCCTTCTTCATCTCTTGTTACAGCCTTTAATTTAAAGTCTAGTTTGTCTGATATAAGGATGGCTACTCCAGCTTTCTTTTGGCTTCCAGTAGCATGATAAATAGTTCTCCATCCCCTCACTCTCAATCTAAAGGTGTCCTCAGGTCTAAAATGAGTCTCTTGTAGACAGCAAATAGATGGGTCTTGTTTTTTTATCCATTCTGATACCCTATGTCTTTTGGTTGGCGCATTTAATCCATTTACATTCAGTGTTATTATAGAAAGATATGGGTTTAGAGTCATTGTGATGTCTGTATGTTTTATGCTTGTAGTGATGTCTCTGGTACTTTGTCTCACAGGGTCCCCCTTAGGATCTCTTGGAGGGCTGGTTTAGTGGTGACAAATTCCTTCAGTTTTTGTTTGTTTGGGAAGACCTTTATCTCTCCTTCGATTCTAAATGACAGACTTGCTGGATAAAGGATTCTCGGCTGCATATTTTTTCTGTCTAGCACCCTGAAAATCTCGTGCCAATTCTTTCTGACCTGCCAAGTTTCAAAAGAGAGATCAGTCACGAGTCTTACAAGTCTCCCTTTATATGTGAGGGCACGTTTACCCCTTGCTGCTTTCAGAATTTTCTCTTTATCCTTGTATTTTGCCAGTTTCACTATGATATGTCGTGCAGAAGATCGATTCAAGTTACGTCTGAAGGGAGTTCTCTGTGCCTCTTGGATTTCAATGCCTTTTTCCTTCCCCACTTCAGGGAAGTTCTCAGCTATGATTTCTTCAAGTACCCCTTCAGCACCTTTCCCTCTCTCTTCCTCCTCTGGGATACCAATTATGCGTAGATTATTTCTTTTTAGTGTATCACTTAGTTCTCTAATTTTCCGCTCATACTCCTGGATTTTTTTATCTCTCTTTTTCTCAGCTTCCTCTTTTTCCATAACTTTATCTTCTAGTTCACCTCTTCTCTCCTCTGCCTCTTCAATCCGAGCCGTGGTGGTTTCCATTTTGTTATGCATTTCGTTTAAAGCGTTTTTCAGCTCCTCGTGACTGTTCCTTAGTCCCTTGATCTCTGTAGCAAGAGATTCTCTGCTGTCAGCTATACTGTTTTCAAGCCCAGCGATTAATTTTATGACTATTATTCTAAATTCACTTTCTGTTATATTATTTAAATCCTTTTTGATCAGCTCATTAGCTGTTGTTGTTTCCTGGAGATTCTTCTGAGGGGAATTCTTCCGCTTGGTCATTTTGGATAGTCCCTGGCGTGGTGAGGACCTGCAGGGCACTTCCCCTGTGCTGTGGTGTATAACTGGAGTTGGTGGGCGGAGCCACAGTCAGACCTGATGTCTGCCCCCAGCCCACCGCTGGGGCCACAGTCAGACTGGTGTGTGCCTTCTCTTCCCCTCTCCTAGGGGCGGGATTCACTGTGGGGTGGGGTGGCCTGTCTGGGCTACTTGCACACTGCCAGGCTTGTGATGCTGGGGATCTGGTGTCTTAGCTGGGGTGGGTAGGCAAGGTGCACAGGGGCAGGAGGGGCAGGCTTAGCTTGCTTCTCCTTAGGTGATCCACTTCAGGAGGGGCCCTGTGGCAGCAGGAGGGAGTCAGATCCGCTGCCGGAGGTTTGGCTCTGCAGAAGCGCAGAGTTGGGTGTTTGCGCGGAGCGAGCAAGTTCCCTGGCAGGAACTGGTTCTCTTTGGGATTTTGGCTGGGGGATGGGCGGGGGAGATGGCGCTGGCGAGCGCCTTTGTTCCCCACCAAACTGAGCTCTGTCGTCAGGGGGCTCAGCAGCTCTCCTTCCCTTTGTCCTCCAGCCTTCCCGCTTTCTGAGCAGAGCTGTTAACTTATGACCTCCCAGACGCTAAGTCGCGCTTGCTGTCGGAACACAGTCCGTCAGGCCCCTCCGCTTTTTGCAAGCCAGACTCGGGGGCTCTGCGTGGCCGACGAGCCGCCCCTCCGCCCCGGCTCCCTCCCGCCGGTCCGTGGAGCGCGCACCACCTCGCCGCCCTTCCTACCCTCTTCTGTGGGCCTCTCGTCTGCGCTTGGCTCCGGCGACTCCGTTCTGCTAATCCTCTGGCGGTTTTCTGGGTTATTTAGGCAGGTGTAGGTGGAATCTAAGTGATCAGCAGGATGCGCGGTGAGCCCAGCGTCCTCCTACGCCGCCATCTTCCCTCTCTCTCGATAGTCACTTCTTAAGGAGCCTTGCTGCCCATCTCCAACTAGATGCTCTAAAGAACTATTATAGTGCCCTGTATTTATTTTTATTTAGAATTGCCCACACTGCTTTGTAATTGGCACCCACAAGCAAGAACTGAGTCAAAGGATTCTTTAGCCAATTTTTGGTTAGTTACCAGAGTCTCCTCAGTGAGACCAACCCTTAGAGGTTGTTTAGTAGCCTCCTCGCCCCAAAAACTACACCCCAACCTTTGTAGCCCTTGGGCTGCACATTCTACTCTTAAAGACTGAAATAACTCTTGATAGGCAAATTTTTTAGTTATCCCTAACACTGGAACTGACAACAAATACATGATGCCATACTTGCTTACACACTTTAAGTCTTAAGATGAGTCTTAGCTGCTATAATATAAAAAATAAAGCAGCTCAACTTCTGTTAGTTCTCTTATCATGCTGTATGAGTTATAGATATCTTGGTAAAGGTAACAACATAGAATTTCAATGCTTGTGGGCAATGTATTTTTGAAGGGCACAGGTTTGTGTTTTATTTCATTTTTTACTGAAGTATAGTTGACAGGCAATATTACATTAGTTTCAGGTATACAACATAGTGATTCAACAAGTCTATACATTTTGCTATGCTCCTGATAAGCATAGCTACTATTTATCACCACAGAACACTATTACAATAGCATTTACTATATTCCCTATGACTATAATCCTTTTATTCTCAAGACTCATTCTATTCCATAACTAGAAGCCTGTATCTCCCACTCACCTTTATCCATGTTGCCCATCCCCCTACTCTCTTCCCCTGGGGTAACCATCAGTTCTCTATATTTATGGGTCTGTTTCTACTTTGTTTTTCTGTTTATTCATTTGGGTTTTTTTTAGATTTCACATTTAAATGAAATCACACAGTATTTGTCTTTCTCTGTCTGACTTATTATACTTAAAATAATACCCTGTAGGCCCATCCATGTTGCTGCAAATGGCAAGATCTCATTATTCTTTATGCCCGAGTAATATTACATTGTATATACACACCACATTTTACTTATCCATCTGTCTATAAATGGACACTTAGGTTGCTTCCATATCTTGGCTGTTGTAAATAATATTGTAATAAACATGGGGTGCATATATCTTTTCAAATTAGTGCTTTCATTTTCTTTGGGTAAATACCCACCGGCAGAATTACTGGATTGTTATGTTTTTTCTATTTTTAATTTTTGAGGATCCTCCATACTGTTTTCCCCAGTGGATACACCAATTTACATTCCCACCAACAGTGAACAAATGTTTACTTTTCTCCGCATCCATACCAACACTTGTTATATCTTGTCTTTTGATTCTAGCCATTCTGACAGGCATGGGGTAATATCTCATTGATGTTTTGATTTGCATTTCCCTGATAATTAGTAATATTGAGCATCTTTTCATGTGTCTGTTGGCCATCTGTATGTGTTTTTTGGAAAAATGTCTATTGAGGTCTTATGATCACTTTTACTCAAATTATTTGTTTTTTCAGTGTTGAATTGTCTAAGCTCTTTATATATTTTGGATATTAGCCTCTTATCAGATACATCATTTGCAAATAATTTCTCCCAGTCAGAAGGTTGTTTTTTTATTTTGTTGGTGGTTTCCATCACTGTGTGAAAGCTTTTTATTTTGGTGTAGTAATGAGGTTTATGTTTCAAATGTAACTTTAGAATAATTAGACTGTCATACATTCTCCATTTTAAGGTACTGGTTTTACACATATAAGAAGAGATATCATGGTTTTAAAATTAAACAGATCTTTCTCGTCTCATTTAAAAATCATTCACATTGCTATGTCATACTGACTTAGGAATGGCAGCAAATTCAGGATTTGAATGTGCTTTAAAAGACACATCAAAATTCCAGAAGACACCAGAAAAATTTCCAAAGCCTTTCTAATTTCAATAGAAATTAAATTATTCATTTTTTCTTTTTGGGATTTTTCTGTCTTTGGACTGCAAAGTCTTACTGAATTCTTGAAGAGTAACTCCCTGTTAATTGGTTAACTAACTATAGCCCACAGGTAAAGTCCCTCATAACAAGCACATAAAAAACAAAGGTTGTACATAGCAGAGTCCAAAGAGTAGTGTTTTGTTAATCTTTAATTAGAAATAATATTCCTTAATGTGTACTTTTTCTGATCTTTCAAGTCTAATGGTCACTATAAAACAGCTGATTATGTCCTTTTTGCACCTTGGGAAAGGAAGGTGAGAAGTGATCAAGGAGATCAATTTAACGTGACATCAAACAAATAGCAATGAACTACTCAGACTCATCCTTACCTTTCCCTCCAATTCTTTACTCCCCACTTCCACCTTTTATCAAAAAAAGGTAAATTTATCAAAAAAAAATTTAAAAAGACCTGTTTATTTATGGAAGTGGAAGATGTGTCTCTACTTCTTTTCCTTTCCAGGGCTAGGAAAACATCATCAACTTTCCAGTAGAAACCTGGTATCTAGGTTTCTAGCCATGGTCCAATATATTCCCTTCCTTCACTAGATGAAGGTATGAGCACTTTTCAGACCTCACAAGTACCACTGGAAACATAACATTAATAATAATCATGGGGCGCCTGGGTGGCGCAGTCGGTTAAGCGTCCGACTTCAGCCAGGTCACAATCTCGCGGTCCGTGAGTTCGAGCCCCGCGTCAGGCTCTGGGCTGATGGCTCGGAGCCTGGAGCCTGTTTCCGATGCTGTGTCTCCCTCTCTCTCTGCCCCTCCCCCGTTCATGCTCTGTTTCTCTCTGTCCCAAAAATAAATAAAAAACGTTGAAAAAAAATTTAAAAAAAAAAAAAAAAAAAATAATAATAATCATTAACATAACCATGACCACAGTGAAAAATGCTCCTTTCAGTCCTCTCACATAAAGTTGCCATCACATCCATAAGGGGAACAGATTTCTTGTAGACTTTTCCCCTATGTCAGTGCAGTTCATAAATAATTATTTCCTCCCAGACATCAACAAAACTCTTGTACTTAAACTCTTCTAAACTGGGAGTGAAGATATATTCATATAAAAAGCAACAGAGCGGCTCTGGCTGCAGAGAGAGGCCATTCCCCTCTGAGCGAGCAGCCCTCTAGCTGAGAGCTGGTACCTACTTGACTCAAGGCAACCTGAGTTATTTCTGCTTCCTAGTGCTAGATGACTATGGGTTGAGATCAGGTTTCCTTCTGCTGCCATTGTTTTTTCAGCTGAACCTACCCCCCCACCAGCCACCCCCCAGAGAATGCACCTCTCCCCATTGTTCTACACAGTCAATCCATCCACCTACTCAGTGTAAAAATCCAACCTGAAATCTTTTCTGATCAGCTACTCAAGGGCAGGGACCATGCCTTCTTTCTCTTCTTATCCCACTGTAGCACCTAACATACTACCATGTACATAGGAGGTGATTCAGAATTGCTTTTAAAGTATGAAAAAGGGCAGGGGGATACAAAGAGAGGTAGAAGAGGGGAGAAACTGAAACATTTTTACTGATGACTTTTAAAAAGAGTATTTATTAGGGGCAGCTGGGTGGCTCAGTTGGTTAAGCGTCCAACTCTTGATGTCAGCTCAGGTCATGAATTCCAGGCTTTGGCTTCGTAGGTTTGAGCCCTGCCTTGGGCTCTACACTGGCAATGCAGAGCCTGCTTGGGATTCTCTCTCTCTCTCTCTCTCTCTCTGCCCCTCCTCCACTCATGCTGTGTCTCTTAAAAATAAATAAATGTTTTAAAAAAAGAATATTTATTAAACAAAAAGTTTTTAAATACACATTTTGGTCTATTTTCCTCTAAAATTGAACTCTCACTGACATTTAACCAGTCCCTTATTTTCCAGCAATGTTGCATGTATATAACAGTTTCTGTGAACATTATCTCAAGAACAAATTATGATAATTTTAAAAGAAATTAGAATGACAACTCTGCCAGAAAAACCAAATTTGAGGCTAACTTACGTATTTCTTATACTCATTGCTACATCTCCTTATATCTTGGGCCTTCACACATCTTTTATGATTTTAGAATACTTTTGGCAATATCACTGCATACGATATTTCTTACCAACCATAACCTGTACATCAGGAGATAATTCTGGAAATCTTCCTTGCAAAGCTCTTTAAGCAAAAAATAGCATTCCTTCTGTGGAATCCCAGAATGTAAATAAATGTTGCATATAAAAAGGGCACCATGATCATTTAAGTTTAGGAAACTTGGGTTAAATAAAGTTAAACAAGTTACTTTATTGCAGAACTTCTTAGAGAACTTCCAGTATGTTAAAGTGCAATATGAATCACCAAGGAGAATATAAAACAGCATTTCTCAACATCTAACAGAACTATTCAAGGAACACCTTTGAGGGCCAAGAAAATGCACTTTGTAGGGACTAAAGTGTCTCTCAATCCAGTGTCCCTTTTAAGTGATCCAGTAGAGTTATAGTCTAAATTTTCTTGCATATCCAAATAGTTATTGCAAAACTCTATTTGCTTGGAGGAATTTTCCAATGCCCCTGGATAGCATGACTGCTTTAACTTTAGAGAACTTATTGAGAATTAATGATCAACTTGCATTACTTAAATAACATGAAGGTTCAGTCACTGAAAAAAATTTCTAGTGAACAAAGCATTCAATTCTCTCTTCCTCACCATCTCCCTCATCTGCCTATTCTTTAATTTTCTTCAAATTAAAGATAGAGAAAATAATAAGGCATGTAAATGTGCTTTGTGTGGTTCTAACAAAAATAAATAAGGGCAAAAGGTTTATAGGTTGGTTCATTTGATGTTTATGACAGCAGTTCACGGACCCAAAGGTCTCAGACTTTGTGTGAGCATTGAAATTTTTGCATCTTTAAAGTTTTACCTTCTTCAGATTTTTACCCTTATTTTCCTAAAGCAAATTAGACTTCTTTATGTGTACATAGCAGGTCATGAGATGAACCTTTTATTTTCCTCCCAACAGGATCTAGTGAGTTTCAATATTTCTAAGAATTAAAAAAAAGAAAAATAGAATAAAAGAAACTCTCTCTGTTTTGATGTAAACCAAGAGGGATATGAAATTTACTTATCATGAGTACTGGTAAGGATTTTCATCATTAAATCAGTAAAAATAATAATGGCAATAATCTTAGAGGAATATTCTTTAAACTTTCAAGCCACAATATCTTGGGATGATGATGCATCAAAAGCCTATTGGAAACAAAAGTTTGATTCATAGTGGCATGTGGATACCTGTTTTTCCCAGCAAAATAATTCAGCCATTGTAATTATTTTTAACAGAATTGGGCTTCACACTGAGGGATAATGAGTTGGAAAATGTATTTGTTTTAAATAAAGGCATTTTCACACTACAAGAACACACAAACATCTATGAAACCCAAATGCACCCATCCAACGTGCCTGGTAAAAGAGCCAATTTGATGTTATTTCCAACTGTGTAGAAATAATTTGCTTCAAATTCAGGCTACAATGCAAACAGGTGCTACTTAAAAACAAAAACAAAAAAAACAAAAAAACACATGAGTCTGGATTGCCAAGAGCTGGGACAGCTGGGAAACATGAAGATGTTCTCTTTCTCTTTTAAATCAAACCTAAGCTTCTAGACCTATTTGGATCCTGACTCTAAGCATTACCTTTAGGTTGGTCATCCATGATCACAGGACCAACTGGCCCCTCAAATTACCCTCTGGATTTCATCAGAGCTATGGATTTGTACTAGCAACACAAAGAAATTACATGTTACTCCAAGAATGTGTGGGATGGTGATTCCAAAAGCCACAAAGGGGCAGATAGGGAATGTGAGATGCAATTAACCTTCACCATAAACTTCAACAACTTCACCCTTCAATCAAGTAAAGAGACAAAGACAAAACCAAGGGAAGAAGAGTAGAATGGACAGTTGGAAAAATATAGATGAAGATAGAAGAGGGAAGGAGGGGAACATAACACTGGATCAATGGGTTGAATTACCCAGTAAGAACAAAGAATGCAGTTCAAATAAATGAATTAGAAATCTACAAGTTTAGAAGAGAAATTTTCAGGAGTGCAAAAATAATGCAAGTGTACAAAATTTAGACTGGTATTATGCACAAGTGGGCGTTTAATACATCCTGCTCAGGGGCACTTGGGTGGGTCAGTCAGTTAAGCATCTGACTCTTCATTTTGGCTCAGGTCATGATATCATGGTTGATGAGTTCAAGCCCTGCATCAGACTCCACAATGGCAGTGTGGAGCCTGCTTGGGATTCTCTGTCTCCCTCTCTCTCTGTCCCTCCCCTGCTCACTCTCTATCTCTCTGTCAAAATAAAGAAATAAACATTAGAAAGGAGGGAGGGAAGGAGGGAAGGAAGGGAGGGAGGAAGGAAGGAAGGAAGGAAGGAAGGAAGGAAGGAAGGAAGGAAGGAAGGAAGAAATCCTGCTCAGTGTTAATGATTTTTGCTTGGATCTTCAAGCACTTCCAGTCTCACCCATATTTCTGCCTAGTTTATTACTAGATCTTACTGGACTGTCAATGAGTTTGATGATGTCAAACCTTCTTTCTTGAGATTTAGTTTTAAGATACTATTCCAATTATTCCAATGTGGAGAAGAGACTTTCCCACACCACTAAGCAATTCTTGTACATTAGCTGGGTATCCTACAATTGAAGTTAATTCTGACACAATGTACTTACAGATAGCATCAGATCCCTCAGTCCTACAAAACTGCCCCACACCTTCAGATGCCAAACACAAGTGCAGACTGTCACCTGTGCCACAGATCAGGGTTTCAATGATTCCTCATTAGGTTTGATCAATTTGCTAGAGTGCCTCACAGAACTCAGAGAAACATTTTACTTACTAGATTTATTTACTTATTAGTTTATCATAAAACAATGTATTCAAAAACAGCTCGATGGAAGAGATGCATAAGGCAAGGTATATAGGAGGGGCAAAGAGATTCCATGCCCTCTCCAGGAGTTTCACTCTCCCTCCACCTCCATGTGTTCACCAACCTGGAAGCTCTCAGAAAGAACCCTGTCTTTTCTAGATTTTATAGAAGCTTGATTACATAGGCAAAATTGATTAAATCATTGGCCATCGGTGACTGAACTTAATCTCTAGCTCCTCTACTGTGGTGGGAAGGAGAGGGGCAAAAGACTTAAAAGTTCCAACCTCCCATGGTCAGTTCTTCGGGCTACCATTACAGATCCTTAGATGACCAAGGGGCATTCCACAAGTTGCTGCATTAACATAATGAAAGATACCCCTATGACTTACAAAATTCAAAGGCGTTCCATACCAGGAAGACCAAATATATATTTCTTATTACTTAAATTACAATATAGGTTTCCTTCTCCTAATCCTCTAAAACACCTCTTTGACACCAAAAATGGGTTCCTTGACAGAGAAATCTACTCTGAACTTCAAAGGAATTCACTAAACTAACAGAACTTCTCCAGAATGTACCACTGTGTCCTGACCTGATTCTCAGTAAGGAGTTTCCAGGTAATAAATAAAGAAGTCCAAGAATGCACTTGAAAATATCCCAGACTACCAAAATCCATTTACCACTTAAAAGACAAAATTGTCTAAGGCAGTTGTTAGCATAGGCTGAGTCATATTTTCCTATGACTAATTTATATACTGCCCAAGAGCTGAAATAAATGTAATTAAGTCAACTTTAAGTACTATGTACAAGGAGACATTTACCTTCTATTTTACATTGTGCCAAACATGAAAATGATTTAGTTGTACAAAAATTACTTTTACTAAATTAGTTTAATTTGAAATTCTGATAGCTGAACTCACACATATGAAGCAAATATTTTCGTTTTAGAATTGATGTTGCTGCGCTCTCTGGGGTTTCTTGATCAACTTGGGGAAATAAATCATGTTTTTATGACACAGCACAGGGATATTTGAAAATGTAAAATATAGTATTTGAATTTTATTGCCACTCAGAGAGTTCCCAATATAGGATCTTCCTCCTATTAACTTGTCCTGACAAAAGTGCACTACCTTTTTTTCAGGCCTTGGAAAGCAAGCTGTCAACTATTGAGACCTAGTTATTTATAATCAATCCCAATTCCTTCCAAGAAGGGTGGGTCCCATTACATGCAGGGCCCAGAGTTCACAAAACCAGTGTTGGCTGTGGGTTTGGAAACCTGAGGGTGGTATATTGATAAAAGTTTCATTGCTCTGTATCTAGAATGGAAAGGAATTTAAGATTTCTGGGGGAAAATCAAGGAAGGAGAGAGGAGTTAGGATTCTGAATACTGTAGGATATTTCATTGCAACTAACAAGGGGCACTCTAGAGAACAATAATGAAAAGTAACTATTAGTTTCTTGCAAAGGATTGAGGAATTTGAGTTATAAACTGGTTTTCTGAATAAACTGCATGATTTCATTTTGAATAAGAAAAGATGGCTCTCACTATTTTGTATATTCTATTATTTAAAAAAAACCATTACATATGTTCTTTAATACTTAAGATGTTTATTTTTTCAGACTTTGTGTGTGTCAAAATGAGGGATTACAAACTTTCCCAAACACAGAAATGTCTTGTTCTTTCCAAAGAATGAAAGGTCTTGTACCTTTCAAGAATCATTTCCTTGTGTTTACTTCTCAGAGAATGAGGCACACAGTGAACTCCACTGCCTTAATCAGCAGCCAGAATTTGTCTTGCTAAACAAAAAGTCCAAAAAAAATTATTTCTGCTAGTGGTATTACAGCGGATTACATTTTAAATGAGACAGATTTCAGATATATTATTCTGTCTTTATAGTATGGTTCTGACTTGTTTGCATAATCAAATTTGTATTATTATTTATGTATTTCTATAAAACACGTATCTAGGGGAAAGGTAGACTTATCCGGTAAGCCCCCCAAAAGGGGGAAATGATTCAGCCACTTAGCCTTTTAACTTGCTTTGAAGCAGTACCTCAGTTTCTCAATGCATCAAATTGGAATAATACCTACTTTTATGATATCCACAGGGACAATTTCCCTATCACAATGTTACAAAAGTCTCAGTAGAGAGGTTAAGAATTTTACAGAGTAAAAATCTCATTTTACCTTTCCTTACCTATCAAATTCTGTTCCTTCTTCAAATATTTTCAATTATTAGATATTTTTTCTCTACATTTTAGTTCTTAATTTCTAATTTTATTGTATTATGATCAGAACATGAGGCCTCAACTTTCTGTTTTTCTGAAATATACTGAAATTGGAGGGCTAGGGGAGCTTTATTAATTGTTGAGGTACATTAAATCTTACTTATTTTTATTGATTTTTATTATAATCTTACTTATTTTTACCTATTTTTCTTGTCAAAAGGATCTTTCACATTCTGAGAGAAGTACATTAGGTTTCGAATTCCTTTCAAAGAAGTTACTTTCTTTGTATTTTTAACAATTTTTCTTCATGGTTATTGCATCTTCTCAGTGAGCTGTTCATATTTTAACATAAAATCATCCTTTTGTTTATAAAATATTTTTTGCCTTAAATCTACTATATGATGCACTGCCATACATGCTTTAGTTTTTAAAGATTGTTTTGCATATTTATTTTTTTTTGATTTTCAACCTTTCTGTACCATTTGTTTTAGTGTTGTCTCTAAATCATACCTACATGTGGCTTTTTACCCAATTTGAAAATCTCCATCCTTTAAGAGAGAAATTATATATGTTAATAAATACTTTCTTAATAAACATCATTAAATAATATTAAAAATTACTACCCATTATAAATATCATAGCAAATATTATAACTAATGACATATTTGTCAATATTTCCACTGCCTAGTTTGTTTTCTATGAACTATGCTTTCTTGTCCTCTCTTGCTCTCCTTTGTCCTACTCAAATTTTTGACTTATTAATGTTCTATTTTATTCCTTTCTTCAATTTGAAAGTTACAGAACCTATTTATATTGACTACTTTTACATTTTTGTCACACGTATTTATATTTTTTCAAATACAACTACAATAAAAACAATATCTATATTCTCATGCTGTACAAGGGAAAAACCTTAGCGTTCTCTAACTTTCCTTGACCCATAATATGATATAATTACCTAATAATTTGGTTGTAAATTAACTTATTTGTATTGTGTATTGGCACTTATTTAATAGCTGAAAGTTTTACTGGATTTTGCTCACCAAAATTTCTTGTATTCCATATCTTCCTCTTTCTGCAATATACGCTTGAGATTCTGTGAACTACTTGAAGCCTTATGCCTAAAAATATTTTAACTTTGTCCTCATATTTGAATTATAGTTAGGCTGTGCATAGACTTCTAAATTAAAAGTTACTTTCACTCAGGGAATATTATGCAGACTTAAAAAATAAGAAAATCCTGTCCTATGCTACAACAAGGATGAACTTTAAGGACATGCTAAGTGAAATAAACCTGTCACAGAAAGACAAATACACAATTCCACTCATATGAAGTGTTTATAGTAGACAAAATCACAGAAACATCAAGTTAAAACGGAATTGCTGAGGACTGGAGGAAGAGGGGAGGAAGAATTTATGTTAAATGGATATAGAGTTTCAGGTCTGTAAGATGAAAAAGTTCTAGATATCTCTTGTATAGCAATGTAAATATATATAATAGTACTGAACTGTACACATATAAAATTGTTAAGATGGTAAATTTAATGCTTTGTGCTTTTTACCACAATAAAAAAATTATTGTCACTCATTTGTTTAAAGATACTGCTCAACTTTCATTTTACTTTCAGGGTAGTTGATTAGAAAGTCTCATGCTAATCTGCTTCTCATTCTTTCATAATTAACAGTCTATTACTTTATAGAAGCTATTTGAATTTTTGCTTTCTCCTTGGTATTCTAATCTTACCATTCTGTGTCTAACTAAATGCCTTTTTTCATCCACCATGTTCAGCACTTAGTGGCTCTTTCAATATGAGGTATAAGATCCTTCTTCAATTCTGGGAGATTCTCTTCTATTGTTGACTTGAATATTCCATTCCCTCCTTCTGGAATTTCTTTGAAGCCCCAATATATTTCTTCATATCTCCCAATTCTTCTTTTGTAGATATCATGTCTTTAAGATTTTGGTCTCTATCATGGACAAAGTTTTCATATTTATTTTCCAGACCACTAATCTGTTCCTTGTATATACCCATGTTATGGCTCAGCCCACCTACTGAATTTTATTTTGCAATAATGTTTTTAATTTCCACACATTGTTTTTATTCTTAAATTGTTTTCTTTTTATAGCACCCTATTCCTTTTTTTTTTTTTTTTTTTTTTTGAGAGAGAGAGAGAGAGAGTGCACATGCATTTGTAAATGCATGAGAGCTGGGGAGAGACAGAGGGAGAAAGAGAGAGAGAAGAGAGAAAGAATCTTTTTTTTTCTTTTTTTAAATGTTTATTTCTGAGACAGAGAGAAAGAGAGAGAGAGAGAGAGAGAGAGAGAGAGAGAATATGAGTGGGGGAGGGGCAGAGAGAGAAGGAGACACAGAATCTGAAGCAGGCTCCAGGCTCTGAGCTATCAGCACAGAGACTGATGTGGGGCTTGAACCCATGAATTGAGGAATGACGACCTGAACCAAAGTCAGACGCTTAACCAACTGAGCCATCGAGGTGCCCCCAAGAGAGAGAGAATCTTAAGTAGGTTCCACACCCAGTGTGGAGCCCAACACAGGGCTGGATCTCATGACCACGAGATCATGACCTGAGCCAAAATCAAGAATCAGTCATTTAACCAACTGAGCCACCCAGGCACCCCAATCTCAGCCTATTATTGATTTATGAATGCCTTTTGAATATCTCTAAAGATACTAAGAACAACTTTTTAAATTTTTTTTAATGCTCTCCAACTTATTTCTTTGTCTTTTAAATCCCATGTCATTGGCTTTTACTACCCACTACTCCTTTTATTGTTGTAATTATTATCCTCCAGTTCACTCAGTTTCATTTCTTGAAGAGTTTAAACATCTGGTTCACTGTCACTCTATCCAACAGTCTTATTGCTTTAACTCTAGACAATTTCCATATCTACATGGATGAACTTCTTCCTTCCAATGATCTTATACTCCACCTTAGCCATTAACACCAATGCTTATGCCTTAGACTCTGCTTACAATTTCACAACCTCTCCAGGTTCTCTCAATTTCATATGTCTCATCCTCAAATTATCATGTTGGGGCACTCTAATACTCCAATTCTAACAATACCTTCATCTAATATGGATCTCCAATCCATTAATCTTATCATATTTTCATTTTCTCTCACTCCTGTGGAATCTTATCTTCCCTCCTAAATCACCTTAAGTTTCATGGTAAATAGTTACACATTAACTCCCTTGCATATGCTTTCAATTCCTTTGCTTCACTGTCAGTTTATTATAGTCATTTGACCAAATCACAATCCTGCATAAATCCAAATGTATGCCTACTTCAAACCTACACCTCAGCAGTTGAACACAATTGGATGATGTCACTATAAATTTAAATGGGTCCTTGATGTGCCCAGCAATCATACAATATTCCCTAGTTTATTTGTTCTGCTATTCACAGATAACTATATTATTCCTTTCAAATATTTCAACATATCCATTCACAACCTCACTCTCACCTGATGATTTCATTTCTTAGTTCACTGAGAAAATTGAAGCAATCATAAGACAGCTTCCACACATTCTCTTCTCACCTACTAGCATATTTCCACCCCTAGACCTTCCCAATTACCAATACCTGCACCATGTACTCTGATTTCCTACCTTTTAGTGTAAATAAACTACCTACACTCCTATTTAAAGCCTTGCCTCCTCCTGAAGAGCATATCCAATCTTTCAAGGACATAATTCCAGAACTCTCCCCTCTCTCTTCTATAACATCAAAGTCTTATTCTCTACTGTGTCCTTATTACCTACAAACATATGATTATGTCTTCCACCTTTCAAAACAAATATATTTTTCTTCATTAATTTTTTATGTAGCACTAGATAACTAATACAGTAATGATATGTTCTGCATGAATGATAACTTCAAACTTACTGAAGCAAATATTAACTCATTATTTTAACAATTTTAAGATTACTTGGGAATTGGGGAAAGACCCAAGGAAATTTCAAACATAAAGTAAAGTGGGAATAACATAAACACAAAAACCAGGCTTTGAACTCACTGTCCTTGAACGGTCAGAGAAGCCAGCCTGGTGGGTAAAAATCAAAGCAGTAAACTGGTTCTATCCTTGCAAAGAGCCTAAAATCTTGAAGTTAAAATCCCAGACTTCAACTATAGTGAGATAGAAGCCATCCTGAACTTTTCCAAATGGAAACTGGCATGATCAAAATGCCTGGGAGGAAAGGTAACCTCAAGCTCAAGTGGGGATAGAATGCTGATTACAGAGCAAAACAGGTATTACTGAAGCAAAGGAATAACTAAGGATATTATTGCTATACAAGAACACTAGAAAAAAAGGAAAACTCTTAACCTGTGGTAGAAGGGTATAGAAAAGATAATAAATTTTATTGTAAATTTTTAAGACACATTTAATAACATTTCCTTATTTTGATTATGTTACTTTATGGCTTGAGATCTGAATATAATTGTCTTTACTTGCCTTTTTACTTCCTGAAGAATTTCCAGTTTTCAGAAGGCCTCAGTTTTAAGAGCCAATTTCAACTCCTTTCTCTGCTGGGTTGATTCACTTTGTCCTCTCACTCTTCCACTTGTATGGTCTAAGTTTATACCATGTTAACACAGACATGGAATTTAGTCCCTGTCTTTGGTTTCCTCTCCCCTTAAAATACATTAAACACTTTATTCCCTTATATCAAGCTTTTGAGTCTTATATAGTAGGTTTCGCTAAAGTTTTGGGAGACGTGGCAATAGTTCACATTATCAATAATGTAATATTAAACATTAGATATCCTTGTCCTTTAACAAAGCAAGTTTTATCCACTTGGGTTCCAGGTTCTTGTCATATTATTTTGCTTCTTTTTGTCTCCTCAATTTCATCTCCTCTCTCTCATGTTTATCAAAAGAAATTTATCAAAGTATTTTCCTATGCAAAGATTGATACCTCCCTCAGAGATATTTTAGTGTCAAGATTATCAGTTTTTACTTTGCTGCACTTGATTGGCTTATTGGTAAGAAATCAATTACATACTTATGTTGAAGATCATTACACAATTCCTTGATATTGAAGGAGCAACACAAATCAAAAGCAGAGAAATTTTATGGCCAGAATGGAAGACAACACATGAATTTATGTATTAATGTCACTGTACAATACTAAGTAACAGAAATAAATTCCAAAGCAAATATTACACTGGACACCACCAAAAGTAAGTAGAGTATTGATTCTTTGCTTTATAATTTGCCAATAAATAACTATTATTTTGGTTTTCTGGTATGAACCATACTTCAAGATAAAGAAGTAGCCATATATGATGACCAAAAGGTGTTTGTTTGTTTGTTTGTTTGTTTTTAACAAAATTCCAGCAAATATATGTGAAATAATGAAAAAAAATTAATCAGCATTCTTAAATTACTAATGAAATAACTAAATCAGGCAATAATCATTAATACATGAAACCATTAGAAAAAAGGTTGATAGGAACATAAAATGGAAGTTTCAGGTTATCACTATCTGAATCCTCGAATCAAGCTTAGTATTACTTAAAGTGAAACAAACAACCATTACATGCTTTCTGAGTTGAAATATATAGGTTATCATACACATGACAGGTATTTTCGTAATTGTGTATGGAGAGGTATGAATTATTTCAAACTCTGTACTCATTATTATAATATCATAAACATGCTGATTTAGGTTTATTTTACTTTCTAGATGAATTCAAAATTATCATTTTCATTTAAAAAATACTTATTGAGTACCTTTTATGTTATAGGCACTGTGCCAGGTTTTATAGATTCAAAGGTGAAAAGATCCAAACACCATCTTCAAAGAGTTTACAGTCACACAAATGAACAAACTCTCCCAATCATATTAGAAGAGGTAAGTGCAACAGTGGAGGCTATAAAAGTTGCCACCTGTTCCCCTAGAGCAGGCTTTAGAGAAGAGTCGATACCAGAGATCACATAAAAATGATGAGCATCTTGCCAATCTGACAATGGAGAAAATGCCATTCATTACACAAAGAATAACAAGTGCCAGAAAACAAGAGTAGTGAGAAAATGCAGCCTACTCAGGAAATAGCCAGGGGTCTGGTTTGGCTAAAATAAAGGGTGCACGATGCGGTGAGAAGGTGGCAGGCTTGCAGGAGCTACAATTTAAATATGTAGAGGAGAGGGAGAAATTATGAAATACTTTGTTATAGTAAAGAATAAGACAGATGTTGGGTTGCCACTGCCTTTTTTTAAGCAGAAGAGTGACATTATATTTGCATGATTAAGATCACCAGGAAGTCTTACGAAAGATGAATTTAAGAAGGACACAACTAGAGGCAAAGATGGTTAGGTGACTCTAAAATTTTTTGATGAGAGGGCAAGGCAATAGGAGTGGGCCAAACAGGAAAGGGTGGATGGGGCATTTAGAAGAAGGAAAAGCTAATGTCCAAATTTTAAACATAGATGATGTAGTGTGCCAATTTACTCTGTATCTGCTAAAATAGATAATAGATGACAGATAGATATGTTAGATAGATAGATAGATAGATAGATAGATAGATAGATGTGGGGAATAAACTCAGGAATTCTCTGAGCTTGCCCCGATGGCTTAACAAGGCATAATGAATTAGAAAACTATAGGATGTACACACTCAAGTTTGGGTAAGCAAGATTAGGTAAATAAGACTAGGTAAATGGGGCAAAGGCCCCCAGGATAGGACAAAGGTATAGGACAATAGCAGAAAACTGCTTTCACAGGAAGGAAGGACCAAAATAGGTAAACAGGAAAATAGGACTTTAGACGCAGCAGGGAGAAATTGCCCAGAGTGGAGCTAATTAGCAAAAGAAAGGTGCCTCGTTGACCCTGAGGTAGCATGCTCTGTCTTTCTCATCCCCTAGACCAGTTTAAGTAAACAGAGGTGGAACCTCATGTTTACTGTAAACAATCTTCCACCCAGCACCAGAAACACAGCATATCTCCAAAACCCTCTTTTCCCCATGCCCATTAGTTAATGTTCATGGTTTCATTGTCTCTCTGTGCACACCCATCACACTTGTAAGCCTTCTGATCCTAATAAAAACAGAGCAAGGGCCCTTCCTCAGGACTCTTGTCTCCTCCCGGACATTAGCCTCTCCCATTTTCAATCCTGCATCCCACTCTCTTGCTGGACAAGAGAGAACTCCAGACCCAGAGTCTATGACAGATGATAGATAGATATATAGATAGATGATAGATAGATTTTATAATTTATACAGATTTTATATTTATTTATATGTATTTATGTTAGTTAATATACATATTTCATTTATCTGTATCTACTTGTATCTATCTATCTATCTATCTATCTATCTATCTATAGAGATATGTATCTCTAGTCTATAGCCATACCACCTGAACATGCCCAATCTCATCTGATCTCTGAAGCTAAGCAGAATCGGGCCTGGTTAGTACTTGGATGGGAGATATCTATCTCTATCTATAGAGATATCTATCTATATATCTCTATGTATATCTCTATCTATCCCTATCTCTATCTATAGAGAGAACATGTCTCCCAGAGCTTTCTCATCTATTTGGTATGTTCCAATTAAGCAATAAGGATTCCTAGGACATTACTGAAATGTTGTGGCCTAAAAAAATGTCATTATTTCTCAAGAAAAAGGTGAATTAGAGTCAAACAGTTTCTTCTCTGGTCTCAGAACCAAATTATGTTTCAGAGTTTATTTATATAAAGAATAAGAATTGGGTTACTTACACTCATCTAGCATGAGGAAAGAAGAGAAGAGGGAAATCTGATGACAAGAGATGTGGTGATGGATGTTGGGATGAGCCCTACATTCTAATGACCTATTTTAACAGTGCTCTTTTACAGCAGCACACTTGTACCAGCTGTTGAGTGGTTTTACTTACATCCATTTTAGCCTGTGCATTTAGATGGTATGTACCACCAACTTTCCTATTTTTAGAATATTATTTGGGCCTGTGAGTTATACAATATTCTGAAGTACATATCTTCAACATAAAGTGCAAAGACCAGATGGATGGAAACTATTTCTTGCACTCAGTGATTTATTTAAGTCTCCACCTGCCTCTTGAATTCCTATGCAGTATTTAAATCTGGATAATATAACAAAACCATGTCTGATTCTATGACATGTCCATGAGCTTAGTGAACATACAATCTAATAGAAAGAAAATATACATGCCTGCATTTCCTATAGGTAATCTAACTTACAATAAACATGGATATATTTTCCCACCAACTCTTTACCTATTCCTATCCAAAAATACATTTTAAAATGTATTTCTTGTTTCTTCTTAGCACATTTCTTTGTGATCCTATAGAATGAAGGAATAGAGATGGTAAGTAAGTGAGAAGAATGAGAGTTAGGCAGGAAAGGCCAGCAATGAAAATGCTTAAGGGAGGTGAAGAAATAAAGAACAAAGACTATATGTCTCCCCTTGAATACAAGTAAGGGTGCATGGAGGCCAATGCTCATGAGTTCAAAATCTATAAAGAAAAAATTCCAAAGGAGAGACTTATCAATGAGTGACTTCCCGGAAAAATATTTGAAGAAAGTTGACCAGAAGAAATAAAATGGCTATTTCCTTAAAATAAGACAGGTAAAGTGAAATGAATTACTAGTCTGTGTGGCAGAACTCCAGTATAGCATGAGGGACAAAGGTTTGGGGCTGTAGAGGTCTAGATTACAAACTTCCCCTTTTCCACTTACCAGCACGGTAACTTTAAGAAAGTCATTTAATCCTCTAAGCCCTGAGTGCTTCCTCTTTTACATGGAAATAAGAATACCTAACTCAGGGCTGTGGTGAGGATTAGAATATATAATGCTTTGGGACCATTTTGTGTGCCACTATTATACTACTAAAATGGTAGCTATTATGCAATAGGACTAATGATGACTTAGTTGTCCCACTGTACACAAGAAGACATAAGCAAGTTGCCTGTGCAGAAGGTGTTCTACGACAGGCAAGGGAAACTGAGAAAACTAAAAAGAAAAGATCACAGATGCTTATGATTTGATTAAAACATGAAAACAAAGGTTATGGTTAAGATAAATAAGGGAAGTATGACATTTGATTAGTAAAAGCAAAGTCAGTTTTGTGGGGATAATGATCAGTATTCCTCTAAGGCTATATAAAAGGCTTCTTGCCCAGTTGCTTAGGACAATGTTGACATAAATGGTTTCTCTGTCATGACCTGCTAGACATTTCTTGAAATGTTAAACTACCCAAGCCATTTTCACTCTTGTGTCTTTTCCTTTACTCAGTAAATGTGTTTGGTGAATGAATAGATGAATCAATCAATCGATGGATTGATCTATTAATCAATCTTTAGATTAGAAACCCAAAGTACCACCCACCATAATGCAAGAAATAAAAGGAGTGTTACTCTATGAATAAAATCACTGGACAAAGAAAGCCACAGCTATTAGGAATGGCATTTTTCAACAAGCTACTCTGAAATAAATGAGTTCTATTTTACTTTTTCCCATTATTTAAATATGCCATAAGCACATGCTGCAGAAGTGTCCAAAAGGCAAGTAACTTTCACTTTATGTCTAATGATTACCACTCATTATCCAAAGCTATTCCAACAGCAAAGATAATCACCAGCCTTTGGTGACCTGGAAGCTCTCCAGGAATCAATTTGCATTAGCAAAGCTTTGCTTGCCTTACATTGCTGGCTTCTCAAACTTCCCCTACACTATGGTGGGAAGACACTGCCCTGATTAGCAATCCACTTCCCCATTTCTTTTGGTAAGTATCCAATCCCAACCTTCAAACTTCCTCTAGTCTCTCCCTGAAATGACTCTATCTGAAATACAGGAAAAACATCATTAGAAGACTCCACAATGTCAAATTTGGTTACACTGAATGTCAAATCACACAATGTCAGGATAGGTTAGGTACCTAGGTATCATAGGTTACAATCTCAGAAGCATTGTTAGGTGTGCCATTTTATCCCCTCCCACCTGTGCTGTAATTGGGCCACTATCTAATGTGTTAATGATTCAAATCATCTTAAGATAGCTCCCTGTTGTCCAGAATTAATCATGACAGTGTGTCATTTCATGAGCAGGTGGCCTCCATGTTTGACATTATTAAAGGCATTACTGAACTCAGGCTCCCTACATCCTAACATGAACCCATAATGGCAGTCCTAGAACTAATTTTGCCACTTACTAGCTGAGTCAGTATAGTAAAGTTACTTGGACTCTTTGTGCCTCGGTTTCTTTGTTTATAAAATAGAAACAGCACCTACCTCTGAGGGTTGTGTTGAGGATTAAGTGAGTTAATACATATAAAACCTTAGAACAGAGCTTGGTACATAGTAAGAATTCTAGAGGACACAGCCAAGAGGAATTTTGAGTTTTATTTAATTGGAGAGCCACATTTGGAAGTAGGGCTGCTGTGATTCACACTCAATGAATTGTTTAGCTCTGAAGTGCAGCGTACTTAGAAAGGTGCATAAGCCAAACCATGTCATCCATAGCCTAAAAGGAATGTGGTAGGACTGGCAAGGACGTGTATTTCAAGTAGAATCTGTATGTATTTATTATCTGCCAGGAAAGTTATAGGCCATTAGGGAGCGTTAACATTCCTTTTCTTCATTCCCGTTGATGGAGCTTGAACTTCCAAGCCACAGCCATCTTATCCCTTAGTATTGATATCACAGTCCAGAGTTTTGATACTGTTTATTATTGAAGGTGGACGTTGCATGAGCCTTAGATATTGGTTCCCAAAGCCTCTCATCTGGCTACATGAGAGTCATCTGTAATGAATGCTAAACATAGATCCTAAGCCTCATTTCTGAACATTTTGATTCATGAAGTCTTGAGATAGAGTTTGGGAACCTGGCAATTCTGAGGCATAGTCCAGATTTGAGAATTATCCCCTGAAAAATAGGATTAAAAGAAGTTTTTTTTCCACTGGAAAAGAAATAGCTACTTTTGGGGGGAATATTTAACTTATTTTCCTCATTCAATTATACTAATGAGTCTTATAGTTACCTAATCAATTGAGTTTCTTCATGGTACTCCAAAAGGACTACTTCTCCAAACTCTACAACCTCAACCACATAGTGTATTTAACAGCAAGAAGTCTAGCCAGACTACAGATCATAGTAGATCTCCTCAGCTTCCATTTCCTCACTCTAATCTCATAGTCATGTTTTGGCAGAATTGACGCAGCTCCAGCTCCAGCATTGTTATGGAGAAGGTACTGAATGGGTCAAGGCAATCTGTTCATCCTGTCGTCTTGGCCACAGGGATGAATATGAACTTAATTTGAATGAATGAGATGAGATATTTTTAGAAGCTTCTTAGAGGAGCTTCTTCTTTCTCTTTCTCTCTCTTTCTCCTCCCCCTACCCTCCCTTCCTCCCTCTCTCTCCCTCTCCCTCTCTCTCTCTCTCAAGGGAGGAATTACCAGAAAAGAATTCCCTCTGTTCCACCAAAAATGAATAATTAAACATTAAATACCAAACTGGATGCTATTGACGGGGGTTTAGAAACTATGAGAAAAGCCAGCTTTAAAATGAAGCTATTATGTGGAAAATTAAATGCAGAGACAGAAACAACTCATTTCCCAGAAGACATCACCCAACAGCTGGATCAAGCCTCACCTGAACTTCACCCTAATACTGAATATTTTAGATATATAACCCAAAACATTTCCTCTATTGTTGAAGCTGGTTTGAGCTGCATTTTCTAGTCTTTGAAATCAAAAGTATCTTTACTGATTCATAGCCCATAACTAATAGTTCAAAGCTTCACAATGTAGGTCTTGTTCTCAACATCACAGTTAATCCAAAGGCCCATGTATAGAAGAACACTAGCCCATCCTATTCTTACAACTCATACTCAGGTCTATAACTCGAATATTCCCAACTCCATAGGTATGTCTCAGAGACAGCTATGTTACCATACTCCCCCAATTTTCCTCCTGTCTTACCGGTAACTCCCTCTTAGGCTCTTTGTCAGTTCTTCCTCTTCTCCCTGACCACCCAGGTTCAATCCTTAGACCAAGTGTCCCCTGTCCTTACTCACTTCTTCAAAGATCTCATTCAGTCCCATTTATGTGCTAGTGATTTCCAAACATATAACTAGACTTCATTCTTGAGCTCCAGACTCATACATCAAATTGTCTACTAAACATATATGCTTGGATGTCCAATAGCCATCCCCAAACTCAACATTACAAAACTACTGACAGCCTGGAAACTTCTCTCTACCCCTGGAAATATGCTCCATCTGAAGCCTTCTCCATTTTGGTTGATGACAATCCAGCTTTCGAGTTGCTCAGGTAAAAAGCTTTGAAATCATCCTTGACATCCATGCTTTTCTCATACTCTCACATTCAAACTGTCAGTGAATCCTATCGGTCCCACCTTCAAAATATATACAGAATTCAACTACTTCTCTCCACCTCCACTGCCATCACCCTGGAATGAGCCAATAGAAAATCCTCTAGCTAAAGTTGCCAGTCAGAGGAGTCCTGTATCTTGGAACAGGCCTAAGAGGAACAGACTTATTTCGGTAATCCTACAAGTACTCTTTTTGTCTAGAAACAACCTGTCCAAAAGGTGCCTGGGGTGAATGTAGTGACAGAGTTTAGAATGCAGCAGCTGAAGTACCAATTATGCTTCCTAAAGCCAGACACTAGAGAAGTACAGCTTTTTTATGGCCATAAAACCATTTTTATTTCTGTTTCTTCATTTGTCTTAGCATTACAGACTTATTGTCATCTGTATTCCTTACCTCTTTTATTGCCTTGATCATACATAAGCCTCAGGGACCTTTTAACCCAGACCAGTCCCCACCCAGGGCAGACCTCTCTCTGTGACCAGTGAAACAAAGGTGGTGAAGTTAGAAGCAACAAAGCTAATTCTCTTCTATATATGGGGAGAGAGAGGCATAGTTTGGTGGGAAGAACACTGAACTAGATCTTAGTGAACCTGCCCTATCTCTTACCTAACTGGCATAGTCCAGATATGTACTTTAGCTTATTTAAGCCCCAGTTTCCTCACCTGTAAAAATGAGGAAAATTTCTTTTTTGTAAAATAAGAATACTAAAATGACATTTATCTAAACAAATGGATTGCTACCAAGATTAAAATAGCTATTATAATAACTAAAAACACTTACACAAATATAAGAAAAACCCAATTTAAAAATTCTGTATGGGGGCACCTGGGTGGCTCAGTCGGTTAAGCGTCTGACTTTGGCTCAGGTCATGATCTCGTGGTTTGTGAGTTCAAGCCCCATATCAGGCTCTGTGCTGACAGCTCAGAGCCTGGAACCTCCTTCATATTCTTTTTCTTCTTTTCTCTCTGCCTCTTCCCAACTCATACTCTGTCTCTCTCTGTCTCTCAAAAATAAATAAACATTAAAAAAATTTTTATATGCTGTATGAATAGAAGAACTCTTGCCCTGATGATAGGGTTATAATAATGTTTTGAGTTTACATCTTCATTCTTTTTTTTTTATTAAATTTTTTTTTCAACATTTATTTATTTTTGGGACAGAGAGAGACAGAGCATGAACGGGGGAGGGGCAGAGAGAGAGGGAGACACAGAATCGGAAACAGGCTCCAGGCTCTGAGCCATCAGCCCAGAGCCTGACGCGGGGCTCGAACTCACGGACCGCGAGATCGTGACCTGGCTGAAGTCAGACGCTTTACCGACTGCGCCACCCAGGCGCCCCTACATCTTCATTCTTAATTTCTCTCCCAAAACTATTTAGTATCATGTATTTTTATTTAAGCATATCTGTAAAAGAATGTTAACATCATGTACTCAAGTTTATCTGTTTCACTCTGGGGAAGAATGCCATGTTCCTCTATAATGTCCAGACATTATATCAGTGTATGTATATGTACCATATGTTTAACTAAACTAAATTTAACTGAAGAAGCCTGTCTATAATTAAATTTGCAAAGAATAAATGTTAAGTACTGTTATTTCTAAATCATCACCACCACCAGTTGTTCTTAACTATAGTATGCATATACATAAGACTCGATCTGTGTGGGGTGGGGGGGCGCACCTGGGTGGCTCAGTTGGTTGGACGTCTGACTAAGCTGAGGTCATGATCTCACAGTTCAGGTATTAAAGCCCCACGTTGAGCTCTGTGCTGACAGTTCAGAGCCTGGAGCCGGCTTCAGATTCTGTGTCTCCCTCTCTCTCTGCTCCTCCCCGGCTCACTCTCTGTCTCTGTCTATCTCTCAAAAATAAACATTAAAAAAAAAAAAAAAAGAATGTTATGTATGTATGAATTTCAGTTTGTCCAGGAGAGCAGAACATCTGCAATTTATAAGAGAAAATCAGTCAGAATTACGACTTTTGAGATCAGCCAGACAGTCCTTATCTTTTATGGATAATTAAAATCCATTAAATCCATTAAAATTAAAATTTAACATAAATTACAACTGTTCATATCTGGTATCTTATTTCAAAATATATATTTATGTAATCAAATAGGTTGAGACTTTTTGAACTTTGATAAGATACTAAATAGACTTTCAGGATTTTACATATGGGAGACATAATTCCAAATGACTAGCAGATGGTGACATAACTAGATATTGACAAAATCCACATTTCCACCTCTCTTTCCAGTCAAGTTTCTCTCATAACTTGATAAAATTAAATCACCCATTAGAAAATACAGGAAGCATATTTTCTAAAATCAAAATATATTTTATTTCTTATTTATTTATTTATAACTGTCCTTATTTCTACTAATATTGAGGCACTTGATGGCTTAGTCAGTTAAGCTTCTGACTCTTGATTTAGGCTCATAATCTTTCAGTTTGTGGGTTTCAGCCCCGCATCTGGTTCTGTGCTGTCAGCATGGGATTCTCTCCCTCTCCTCTCTCTCTCTCTCTCTCTCTCTCTCTCTCTCTGCCCCTCCCCTGCTCTTGTGCATGCTCTGTGTCTCTCTCTAAAAATGAATAAATAAACTCTAAAAAAATTTTTAAAAATAAAAGTAATATGAATGAGACAGGATCACCCTGCCTGTGCCCTTAGATTGATATGCTTGGCATTTATAGTGGATAATATTACAGCCTGTGTGCAAGTTATTTTGAGAGGAGAGGAGAAATAATTTATGTTTTAAAATGTAAATAATTCACTTCAAACAAACTGAAATTTTGACTATTTACAAAAAATTTCTGTCACATAATTTTTCAGAAATTGGTCAACTGCAGAATTAGAAAATATATCTATTATAAAACTTATCTAGATATCTAGATATATATTGAAAAATATATCTATTAATCAGGGTTTAGTCAGGACCAATGAAGCCACTGTAGGTATCTAGATAGAAATTAAATACAGAGAATTATATATTTACAACTATTGAAAGGGCTGGTTGAATAAAGGTGACAAGGCTAGTTTCAGAAATTCTAGAAGTGAGGTGATCACAGGGAAGCTGAGCTATCTGTAGCACCAAAATGAGTGATTCTTAGAAGCTCCAAGTCAAAGTAAACCTTTGCTGAATCTTGGTTAACTATTCACAACTCTCCACTGAGTTGAGCACAAACCAATACAGAAGGGAATGTCAAATAGGTTATGGACACACTTTTAGCCACTTTGGTTAGAAAATCAAATGGCAATACTAATAGATCCTTTCAGGTAGGGAAAATTATGCATTTTCTAGGATTATGGCACCACTTTCCACAGATGCTTTTAGGAGTTCTATATCTTGTGGAAAACTACAATATGATATGACCTTGGCAATGAATGAGCTTGTATTGTATTAAATGGAAAATCCCAAGTCTTAATCAAATCAGACCCAGATGATCTTGTCATCTCCTCATAATCATTTGGATTCCATTTATTCAACCCCACGCCCACCACCAACATGTGCTCACTATTTCCAAAGCTAGCTTATGTCAACTTCACTTCAGGACCCCTTCTCAACCTGTAAAAACACATCTCATGATACCTTTAAAATCTCTATACCTGGACCTTTTTGTCTTATTACAAGCTTGACTTTGCTGTCTATTCCAATGTGCATAGGGGTTAAAAAAAAAAAAAAATGCTGATGGCTCAATATTTTGTGTATGCTGTGTAAATTTATGTGTGACAAATCCATCAGGGACATCAGGCAGGGGATGTGATAAAAATTCTCATTCCTTGAATCTACTAAAGTGGAAAAAGTACCAGAATGTAGCAAATAAGGGAAGCCGCAATAGTTAATTATCATGACACACAGCTCATCTGTAATTAATCCTTTTCTTCAGCAGGATTCTGCAACTGTAGCATTAAAAAAAAAAACAAAAAAACAAACAAAAAAAAACAAAACAAAACAAAACAAAAAAACAGGTCAGATGATGCTTTAATTAAGGCTGTACAGTGTTGCTGCTTCTACAGCAACAAGAACTGTTTTTTGTCTATAGGTGTGTGTGAAGCACTACAAATATTTTCTTAACATCTTTACAGAGTGCTGTTTAAGCATCTTTGCTAGCATTATGTCTGGAGACAGACTGATTACAATTCAAAGGAGCTTTTCTGTTCTTCTCACACCCATCTTAAGAGCCACTAAAACAATCTAAATGTCATGCCAATGGGAGGAGACACTCTCACCAAGGAGCTAGAAATGAAACACGAGGTGCCATGGCACCTGGGAATGGAACTGTCTTGAAATTTACAGCCCTCTTAACCAGCTACCCAGGCTCAGATCAAGGGCCTGTGGTGGGTGCTCACTTGACAAGATCTGACTGGTAGCGAATCCACTACTATCACCCTGAAACAGTGATCCCCAGCTACAATACTCAGTGGTGGAATGTATTTTGAGAGAAGGTAATACAAAAGGAAAATTTAACAGTCACCCTATTGTGTCTGCAACTCTTTTACAAACTATTACATGAAATACTGGCAATAAGCCTTAGCTGGTCCCATTAAAAAAAAGAAAAAGAGGGGCGCCTGGGTGGCGCAGTCGGTTAAGCGTCCGACTTCAGCCAGGTCACGATCTCGCGGTCCGTGAGTTCGAGCCCCGCGTCAGGCTCTGGGCTGATGGCTCAGAGCCTGGAGCCTGTTTCCGATTCTGTGTCTCCCTCTCTCTCTGCCCCTCCCCCGTTCATGCTCTGTCTCTCTCTGTCCCAAAAATAAATAAACGTTGAAAAAAAAAAAAAAAAGAAAAAGAAAAAGGCTTGTCCCATGTTTACGAAAAGATATTGCTATTGCCAAAGCAATGAGTTGCACTGTAATAGACAGCTAGAACTCACCATTATCTGTGTTCTTTTCTTTGGTGAATGGTCAGCCACATTTCCCAGACTTGCTACAATGAGATGGGGTCATGTGACTTCTTCTCATTAATAAAACCTGAGAAGCAGCAACATGTGTCACCTCCATGTCAAGGTACTTTATAATGATTGTACCTTCTCCATCTTTTCTTTATTCTTCATTAGTCAGCTGATTTCAGATATTCCAATGGAGTATTTCCAAGCCCTAGAAGATGAAAGAATCTTGTGTAGAAGACCCCCCATCCACTCCACCAACTTGCATTAGACTATGACACGAGCAAGTAAACCTTCATTGTGTAAAGTTACTGCATTAGAAAGTTTATGTTATAGAGCTTCACCTATGCTGGCTGATACATGCACTGCATTATTACATGTCTTTATATTGTTCCCCTAGTTCCTCCTGTAATTAGTAGTATGTATTTGCAAGACACGTGGATAAATACAGGGAACTGGTGAGGTTTTTTATAGCATAGCTTGTGCGAATAGCACTTTTTTCTACACTACAACAAACTAATTTACAATAGTCTTAAAAACGTTGTTTCCCTTGACCAAGGTAATCAACTTGAAAAATCTAATCAAGAAGTGACCAAGATTTGTCATTAAGTAGTCTATTTCTAAATCCTCAAAAAAATACCTAACTCAGCACTGTAGGGGTCAATAAATTTACAAGAAAATTATGCTGCCCCAGCCAGGATTTATGGAGTGGCCAGAAAAAGTCTTCCCTTGTTTGGAGGGCTCCAGAGACAGTTATTGTGGGTCTGTTAGGTTACATTGCCTACAGATAGTAGGCAGTCATTCTCCCATTATAAATTACATTATAAACTGCATAAATTATACAATTTATATTGATTTCTACCTGTTTTATTTGGTGGGATGATGTATCTATAACCCAGAAAGCATTCAATAAGCAATGGGGATGGATCCTTTGTATATTTCGCTCTGCATAGCCTATAAGCAAAGGAATTTACCTATTGTTTGCCCTAAGAATATGATACTGTTTTCCTCAGTGGAGATCCCTATGGTTCTGATGAATAACTCCCTGAGATAATACTTTTGAGGCTCTCAAACAGATTTGGCTGCTTCTGTACACATTCAAAACCTTGTAAACACCAGCTTTCTGGAAAGATAGGAGTGGGGGTAAAGGATGGGAAAGATGAGGAATAGACATTAAAGGTTTGATCTTTTCCATATTATCTCCCAAAAAAAGTAAATTCAAGTTACCCTAGACAAGTCATTTCCATTTTCATACCTTTCTATTGTACATAATGATAATCACCTCAATGCTGTTGCTTTCTTCAAAGCCAACTGGAGCTCTGGGACACAGAAGTTTAAGCCAGCCTCTTTCAGCTCTTTGCTTCAGATTTCATAATAATAGAGCCATTTGTAAATCATCAAAAAATAATAAAGCCAGAAGTAGTCATTTTATGCCCACTTCACCTCTCTAGGCCCCGCACCTGATTCTGGCAGAAGTTGGCAAGGGCCTAAGGCAACTGGCTTCGCCTCTAAAAGTAAAAGAAGTTATGTTTCTTAGAAGTATGACTACCACCATTGAGAAATCAAAGCCATTTTACCATTCATCCCATAGCAGGTATGTGACCTGCTTAGTATGCACCAAATAGCAAAAGCCCACTGACTTTGCCTTCTAGCCCTTGAGCCTTCATCTTAATGGACTCTGAAACAGTAATAGGAGTAGGACTGTAAAAACTAGAAGAGAAAGAGCTGTTATTAGTGTTAAACTGTTTCAGGCCCCAGAAATTGACTTCATTTGACTTTTGAGAATGTATGTAAAGTCACCAATGTTTTGGCAAACACCAGATACATGCCACATATATGCCATATGGGAAATGTGCCCACAGTATTTAGGCTGTCTGCTGTTTGTAAACAGAAGTTGTGTTACAGCACCTCCTATAGTGTGAAGACTAGCCCATGGTACTCCAGTGCTAGGACAGTGTGATATTAGGAGCTGCTGAAATGGAGACATGGGGGCTGTTAGAAATATTTTCTCAGTTGTCATCATGACAGAGACCAGCAAAAGAGAACTGGCCCACTTGGGACACAACACCTCTCCCAACTCATCCTCTTATTTCACTCCCCTAATTATCACCTTTAGCAGTATAGGATGGAAAGAAGGAAAGTCAGACAAATGAATGAATGAACAAATAAAAGAAAGAAATCAAGAGCATTTAATTGATTCCACCAGTTATATAGTCTTGAGTTTTTCCCCTTCTTTTCATTAACGATAATAAAGCAAATTCCTAAACTTGGAATTAGTTATGAAAATATTCTGTGCTTTCTTTGTTTAAAAGTTGTTAGCAGCAACTAGGACATCAGAATGTAAGTAGTATCAGGTGTGTATTATTATACCCAGCTGAACAGCTGCAGAACTTACACTTAATTTCATATGTTATGCTTAACCCTTACCTCCCTGCAATAATAGTGGTTCTTGTATAAAGTTTTCATGAGCTTCTCTCTAGGAGCCCTTGCTAATAGTAGTAAAGAATGCATGGGGCACCTGGGTCGCTCAGTTGGTTAAGTGACCAACTTTAGCTCGGGTCATCATCTCGCAGTTCATGAGTTCGAGCCCCACGCCAGGATCTGTGCTGACAACTCAAAGCCCGAAGCCTGCTTCAGATTCTGTGTCTCCCTTTCTCTCTACCCCTCTCCCACTCATGCTCTGTCTCTCTCACTCAAAAAATAAACAAATATTTAAAAATATCTTTAAATAAATAATAAAAAAAAAGAATGCATGGGTAATTTGGAGAACTCAAAAATCTCATTGTAGGCAATCGCTTCTCAAATTCTTTCATCTAAGAGTGGACCAAGATACCAGATTAAATTTCCTCTGTCCTGTCCATTGTCTGGGGGTACAGAGGATGGAGTAGGGAGGGGGCTTACAATAGGTAAAGTAGTGAAGGAAGAAGAAAAAGCAAGAGATCCAAATGTGGTAGTCTACGTTTTGGATAATTACTCCCTAGAAAATGAAATCACCAATGTCATCCACCAGTCAATAAACATTTTCACTGTAGAATATACTACAGAAAAAAATATTGCACACACCTTGCACACTTAGAGCTAAATATTTGGTTGGGGAAATGTTATATCATGGAAGAAATTATTTCAGAACATGTAACACTAGTAGCAGTCAAAATTCACAAAGGTGAGAGATGGCTGTGGGCCAACATAGAAAATTTGAGTTAGGCCTTTAAAGGGTAATTTTTACGTTAGTGTGAAAAAAATAGTGACTTAGAGTTCTTGCAAGTCTTGCTCTAAGTCATGTGATTACCCAAAGGCACCAAAAGTCTAGAGCCCACAGTAGACATAAAGAAGTATTTCCTCATATCAGAAATGCGTGCTATTTGGGACCACTTTGTTACTACGTTCTAGCACTATTTGGAAAATAAAGTGAATTTTTTGGGAGGATGGCAAAAAGAGATTTATATTATGTCTTCTAAAGTTAGAAGAACAAAAGCAAAGGGCTAAGTCATCATTTTCTGCTCACTATGCCAGGTTGCAAGAGATGGTCCATTGGTTGGATGCCTGCTAAATGAGATGCCACATGCTGAGCACTTTTCAGGAGATGCCTAGTTTTTTTCCCTCATAGAAAACATCTGAGGTAGTTGTTATACAGGTAGGATTTATCCAGGTCAGAATTCTATTCCCCAACCCTAAACCACTTCTAGAACTCCATGCTGTCTGATCTGGACCACATATTGTCTATCAACATTTGAGCTGCTCAGAAGAACTAAATAGCAGAGTAGATTAACTGAAGGTACAGTTTAGTCCAGCTTTCATTTGACCCAGCTGCAGATATTTGGAAATGCCAATAACATAAGTGAAAAAATTTGCCTAAAACCATACAATAATATTCCTATTAACTCCACTAAACAAGGGAATATAAGATTCACTGTCCACACACACATACATGTGCAGAGATACACAGAGGTGCCGACCCATGCATACACACTCTCCTACACTCCATGCACACACCACCACTGCCATCTTCACCACACCACACACATACAAACACACACAATCCTTTGATTCTCACTCTTCCCACTAAAACAGTCCAGCTCCTGGCACATCACCAAAAGCAAAGCTGATTCTTTGGCAGTTCAGGTAGTTTAGTCTGAGTCACTTTAACGGATCTGATCCCTTAAATATTCACTACTTAATTGGCGCCACAGATCTCTTAATTCTGTAGATGTGGTACCTACAAAAAAATTATTAGGCTATCCATGGCTATTTTTACAAACACAAGATGATGAAATACAGACAAACATCACAAAGACTACAAAAACCGAGGACACTGGACCCAGGCTGCATGCCCTCCCCTAACTCCCATTCTATTTGCTGTGTCCTCTCCTGAACATAGTTACCACAAAAATGTGTATTTCTCTGGACCTCTGGCAAGGTGAGATGTGAATCATCAGGAGCCTTCAGAAAGGCCCATCCTTGCAGGCAAGAGCAGCTATTGAAGGGTTTGGAGGGATTTGATGGGAGAGCCATTTATCAGTAAATTCTTAAGTGCTGATCAGACGCGATATGGAGTGACCCTGTACCTCAAACCTCAGACCAACCTGGAAACACACTGATTAAAAATGTGGAATTGGGATCCTACCCCTCCTCTCTTCTCCAGAACCCCACAAAAGAAAAAAAATACATACATACTTCTGGGTTCTTCAGACTTTTGATCCTTTCACCTCTGGTCTCAAATAAAGATTGTTTTAGAACTTTCTACCTCTGAGTGGTAAATTTTCATTTTCTGCCCTCCTGCTGATTATATGTGGTGGGGATGGAATTGAGCCAGGGTGGGGGTGGAGGTTGCTGATGTTGAGTGAAAATTCAATGACCCAATGAATTACTCTTTGTTGGTAATTTCCAATGTCTCTGCCAGGTAAAATCCATTTCCATAGAAATTTGGATGCCTTACCCAAAATAAATGATGCTAAAGGTTATACTGTAATAGGCCAACAGGGAAAAAACTGTGGCATTTGTAGAGTACTTCACATCTGACCATATAGATAGCAACATATTGCATATGGATAAGCCAACTTTGGGCTTATGCACATAGAACGCATGGGGTGGGGGGAACGTCATTAATCTCTATGTCAAAGCTTATTTAAAACAAAATCACTGAGTGTTTAAATGATTCATTTCATTGGAAGGTAAGTAAAAGGAAATCAACCTACTTTTTTATGGTCTTTGCTTCTGATTACATCACAGGCTGTAAGTTGCAAGCCCTCTAGACTCTAACTGAGGCTATTCCTGGCATTTGCTCATCTCCTGGGTAATGTGATACAATTTGGGCAGTGGTTGTTTACAACTGGCCCTTTGTGACTAGCTAAAAGAGAGATGATGGACCTAGATCACTAAAATGGGCAATCAGCAGGCTGCAGGTATAAAGCAACACGGCCTCTTTGTTGGTCTGAATGCCCACATTGAAACAGGATGATTTCACCTGGTGCAGCACCTTCCAAAAGATAGCATCTCCACATCCCTGCTCATGCTCAAGTGCCTCTAGATGGGATTAGACTAGAATGTGCCATCACAAAAAGGCATGACCACACAGAATTTACAGATTTAAATAGGGAAAATGTTGTGAGAAGCAACTAAACTGATGTTATGTGATGACAAGCACTGCCCTCCTAGACCTCATACTCTGGTTGAAGAAACATGACTCTCTTACATGAAACAACTAGAAAACAATGCCAGAAAACCCAAAAACAAGCGCTAAACCATGTGGCAAGAGAGTATACAATATTAGAAAAATGTAGGGACAGCTTTGATTAGTAGATCAGATTCGAAGTAAATTCTGATTTTAAAATGGAGAGATCCTCTGGAAAGAGGCAGGAGACTGGCTTGGGCTGGACCAAGTGAGAACAAATAAATAGAGACTCTTTACTTTTATGCATTCCATTTATTCAACAAATAAATGAGGAAACACTACATGCCAGTCAGTCTGCAAGGAGCTGAGCATACTTTATGGAGTATAACAGAAACCTAGGGAAAACAATGAGGGAAATGAGAGAAAGATGTATGTGACACAAAGAAATAATATATGGAAAACACTCCTTCAGCAGAAGAATTATGTGTGTCCACTCTATGAAAAGAAAATTGCTATTAAAAAGAACATTTGTCCTAGTTGTAAACCAGCACTAGGGACAAAAACAAACCAAGATGGAATGTTCCTCCTTGGCATCTTATATTTTTTTTATTCCACAGTTAGTAAATTTTATTCCTACCATTATTTACTAATAATCATGCAGTACTTGAATTCAAATCTTTGATCTAAATTTCGCACATTTCTGAGATAAAAATGCTTTCAACAGAAGAGTTTGAAATGGTAATATATATGTATATATATATATTATATTATATTATATTATATTATATTATATTAAGCATTTTCTTTATAGTTGTACGGTGTAGTGAAAAAAGTTCATGAATTGGAATCAAAACCCTAGGTTCAAATGCCATGTGTACCACTTATTGGCTATGATCTTAGGCAAATTTCTAATTATTTCTGAACTTGAGCTTCCTTATCTGTAAAAAGATCCAAACAATAGGGTTTTTGTGAGACCCAAATAAGATATTATGGATCTATGTGTCATGTGTCATTATACTAGTAGTAACCTCTATTACTGTCTGTGTAATAAAGAAAGATGTATATTATGCTATATCATGTTTTTTTTTTTTGGGGGGGGGTTGTTTTTGTTTTAGATCTTTCATTGCCCAGCACAATGCCTGGCACTTAGTAGATAATACATATTTGTTGAAAGAAAGAAAGAATAAAAAGATAATGCTTCTGATCATCTTGATAGAACTTGTGCTCTGAATTCTTTTTCTAGGAGTGGTAAAGAATATTACAGCTGGTAGAGCAAGGTTTACTATACATAGCCTTGGAATAGTTTTTGTTTTCCACCTCTCTGCAGCAAGCCAACTGGCCCTTACGGGAATCAAACTCATACCCTTGGCATCTCAGACTACAGTTTGTTCTAACCAAAAAAAGTGAATCAGCCTACACAACAGAGAAAAAGATAACTGTGTCTACTGAGCCCAGTCCTATAGGCAAGGATGTGTGCAGGCTTAAGAGGCCCATTTTCTAAATGATACATGGATCTAAGAGAATGGAAAGGCATGATTTGTGTCCTTTTTAAGGAAAACAGATATAATGAGCTCACACTTTCAGCTTCCACGCATCCAAACAGTGAGTTAGGGGAATCACAGAATCTAGAATCCCTCGTTACCAGACTTTCAGACATATCGTACCCTTCACTTTCCTAGATTTTCACCTCTGTGTAATGCATACAGACATATGGGTAAATCAACAACAACCCTCAAGGAAGCTATAACCACTCAGCATGTACATTTTGCAGCTCCTTCAACTTGCTTCCCATCCTGCCTACCCCCTTGCACAAATCAGGTTTGAATGCCCGAGCTTGTCACCTGGTATACAAAAATGCAGTCTAACACTGTATTTATTAGCAACCCCTTTCCCTTATGTTTAATTTATTGTTACATTTTTTAAATGTACAAACAGTTATACCAGTTTTATACACAAAACCACAGGTACCGTTTTGTAGCTGTCAAAATTCCAGCAGCCTGTGGAGAGAGACAGTTGAATAGATGTCTTATGCTGCCATCTAGTGCTTTTGTTAAGACACAGGCTTGTCCATGTTTCTGGAAATGAGGAAACAAAGGCAGCTCAAGGCACCCAAATTCTGGAACAGCTACTGATACGCATTATTAAACAGATGCATTTATGACACTTGGATCATATTCCCTGGAACCAAGCAACTTAACTTGTTTTCACACAATGGCAGCTTACATCCGTGCTCTTGCCTGGCAAAGCGCTGGCCTTCTACCCTGGAGGCACCTGGTTTAAATCCAAACTGACTGGGCAACAAAATGTCCCTTTGAGCTTCTTTCTACAGCTCCCATCTGGCTGAGGTTCTGTTGGCATGTCTCATCTTCCAGGAGAGATGATTTGATCTGAATGCCTTGTCTATTACTTCAGTTTTGGGAGAAGGTACAAAGGAGTCAGATAGTTTTCTTTTTTAAAAAAATCATTATCTTTAAAATTGACTAAACAACAGCCATTTTCTTTTCAGTGGCCCAAAGTAATGCTTCTGAATTTTCTTTTGCTCCTTAGCTCATAAGATTTGTAGCTTTAGTTAGATCCTAGATCTGCTTTCGACTCCCTCCCTTTATCTTTTCCTAGATTTCAAAAGTACCTTTCTTCTCAATCAATCAGCACGTCTCTCTATTGCACACATGCTATGCTAAAAGCACTGTACCAGGCACTGGTTGATGGGTGGATAAATAAAAAGGAAATAACTTTTCCATCTGTGTCTCTGATCACTTCCTGCCTCTGGCCTCTAAGAGACTTTATCTTCCCTCTCTTTCTAGATTATTTCAGCCTTTCTTCTCTAATGTCTCTTTTTCTTGCCCAATACAAGCCTCTCTTCTAGTTAAACATGGGGCTTCACTTGATCATTCTGTACTTTCCTGCTACCAGAAAATAACTACTTTCTGTACTTGTATCTTTCCAAGCTTTGTTTTTTATCTCAGTGAAATGAATACTTCACTGACCCACTATCCCACTGTTCAAATATGGAACCAATTGCCTGACAAATTAGGGGACATCCTTCCAACAAGGTGGCGGGAATATCTGTTAGGGATACAGACTGTTAAAGTGATTCCTGAAATAAAGAGGAAGTCACAGTGGATGACCTCTATGTCCCTTCCAACTTTGATTCCATCCTTTTCAAACTGAGTTCTATTATAATCTTCCCTTTTTTTCACCAGCTACTCCCTACTTAATCCTGTCTGTAAACTCACTACTTTCTAAAAAAGGAAATCAGCTTTTCCAGAAGGTCAAATGGTCAAATTCTGCTCCTAGTCTATGAATTCATTGCTTCATCATGGCACCCTGACTGTACCTCTTTCTCAAAGCACTCTCTTCTGTACTTTACTCATTCTGTTTTACAAATACCTCATTGTTTTCAATTTTTCACCGATATCTTCTTCTTTGGGGACTTTATCAAACTTGGGTTTTGTCCATAAATGTTTGTGACTTTACAAATGTATTTACCTATTCCCACTGTATCCTCACACAATGGTGATGATGATGGTAATTGATGACAATTTTCTCACAAGAGTTTAGCTCCCATTTCTTCAAAGACAGTTCCAAAATCCTCCATTTCCACAGTGATTTTACAACCTCTTTCCATGTCCATATCACCACTTACCTTTGCAACAGAGTAGTTCTTGGCTGTCCCATCAACACTATGATAAGTAAACTCTGGGCTCTGACTCTTGCCTCCAAGCAGACATGCTTTCCAAGTATGTCCATTGCTATCAATGGCAACGATATGCCCAATTTTCAACTCAATTTAGCACCTTAGATTCATTTTGGATTTATCCTTCTTTTATCCCCCATATTTAATCTTTCCCAATCTTGCAAATTCTTTCTTGATTTACTTCATATATACAGCTTCATTTCCATTTATGTAGTCTTTGCAAATGGGCTTAAATCCTCAATGCCTTATACCTAGGTTGTAGAGTAATTTCAAGGAAGCTCTTCTGTCTTCTAATTCTACTCCTGTACCAGATTATCTCACAAAAAAGCTTGGTTAGTCTTTCAACCACGTTGCTATTATGTAAGTCACCTGTTAAAAATCCATAATAGTTTCTTATTGCCTCTTAATACCACATCAAATTTCTGTAGCTTCACATACTCAAGGCCCTTTGCCAATTACATCCCACTTTCTCTGAACACATGTTCCCTGAACACATGTCCAACTCCAATTTGTCTCTTGGCATCACTTGTACAGGAATATTTTGCACACAGAAGTCTTCCCCCTGCCCCCCCCCTCCCCGACCCATTCACTCCTTCCAAAACCTAGGTCTTATTAACCTCTCAAAATACACTTGCCCCTTGATAGCAATCTAAGGTGGATCACACTTGTCTCGGATCTCTCCTCTGAGATCCTTCCTCAAGTGGTCTCACTTTAAGGGAAATATAAATGTTCACAAAAAGCTGGACCACAGGCTATGGCCTGAAGATTCATCACCCCCCATAGTTGTTCCCTGCTTTCTGACATAGGTGCATGATGCTGTTATGCCTCAGCAGGAATGCTGTGTGACATCTGTTTGGTGCAGTTTGTTACTGACACTGGACACTCAGGTTATTTTCAGATTAAAGAGTTTCTTGGAGCAGGCTACCCTAGATGAGCAAGGAAGATGAAGTAAGAGGGCATTTCAACAACTTTGACACTGTGATATGATGCACCCACTTTAACATAATCATTTTGATGTAGCTGTTTTGACACCAAAAATGGCACTTTCAATGTATAAAAATCACTGTTTTCTTTGTTGTGTCATCACTAATTGACACATGAAACCAACATTTTTGACTCTTACTATACCTTTACCTCTCACCATGATGCATATTTTAAAACACTAAAAGACAGAAGTTAAAATATTATGTCAAAGCCATGATTCCATGTTGAAAATTCCTGTATATGCCAAAGCAGCCAGGTCTCAATGTCAATGACACACCTGGCCTTGAAAGTGAACTGGTGATAGTGGTGTGACAGCTGACAACAGAGCTCTGAGGAGAAGGCACTAGCATATTCATGGGTCTCAAGCTGGTAGGACAAACATCCTAAGAAAACTATAGCCAGTAGGTGTGGTTCCCTATGAAGAAGTCATTAGAAGTAAACTTGTAGGTTACTGGTCCCAGTAGCAGGGAATGTTCTTCAAGAGCATACAATGGATGGGTAATTGGGCCCCTAAGCAAGAGCTTAAGCTGCCTAATGCTCCCACATCTCTCACAGGCTAACCCTGGAGATAAATGCTTATTACTCCTTTCTTGCAGTGCTAGAAGTAAAGTTGAACCAGAAGAGAGCATGGCTTAGAGGGTCTTAACAGTATGATCTTCAGTTTTATCAAGAGTGTGGTTTATATTTCTTCAAAAGAAAGTTCCTTACAGACAGCTAGTTTTTCACCTTATAGTATTTCATCATTTCTGAATCTAGTATGGGATTCTGCACCCCACAATTGCTTAGTGTTAACTGTACACATGAGTGATTTAGCCCTGGCAATTCAAAAAAGTTTTCTGTAGTTTAAAGAGATAGATCTCCTTTTTCTCTGACAGAAAAAAAAAAAAATAATGTTTATGGGTAAGGAGGGAACCGTGAGTGTCAAAAGTATTGTTTTCTTGTTCATTTATTTACTTGTTTACTGCCTGCCTCCCTGAACCCCACCCTTCACTAGAATGCATGCTCCCTGAGAGCCAGAACATTGCTTATAATCACTGATGTTGTCCTATGCTTTGCATAGTGATTGGCACATAGTAGATACTCAGTAAATATTTATTAAAGAAATAATTACTTTTTTCATTAGGAAAAGAGGGTCCCTTTGGACTAACAGTTCCAAAAAGGAGTTGTTTGGTCTGTTCCAAAACAGCTTTGTGATTAGCTATGTTTTTCTCTGGGCCTTTTTCTGCTCAGAATCCCTGCCAGGGAAGAAATGCTAAAACTCCCATCTTTTAAATATGTAGATCCCTGACATTTGGTTGCTTCATGAATTTTACATTGCATAATGACAAGTGTTTAATTTTATAAACTGCTCCTGTAATAGATCATTTTCAAGAAGAGGCATAATCTGGAAATGCAGTGTAAAGTGCTGTTGCCGAATTAGACAAATGTCTTCCCTCAGCCAGCGATCCTTTCTGTAGTAAATGTTTTCAAGCACTGACGGATTGGAAGCCATGGAAATAGTCTCAACACCCAGCTGGCTGAGTGAGTCAGAAATGAGATGGTCCATGGATCTTTCTCTCTTCCAGGCTGGTGTGTACCAACCCTCAGAATATCTCTGGAATGAAGGAAACACAAACAATTGATTTGTTTCCTGAGGCCCAAATGGTCTTACTAGGCCTGATTTTTAATTCTTTCTTCATTACTATAAAAATGGAAGTCAGAGAAGTAGAGGAAAGAAATAATTATTTCTGGGCTCTAAAAAAGGGAGTTTAGTGCCTTATGGTCTATGTATCAGGCCTCTGGATCAGCTCATGTTGGTTTGAGGTTATGATTGGAAGAGAAGCCACACTCTATGGATAATCCATGCTTCATATCCCACATTTCTGCCATTGTTTGGCCTCAGGAAACTCACTGACTCTCCTTGTGCCTTGGTTTTCTTACCCAAAAATACATTAAACAGGGTTCTCTTTTTAACAGAATTCTGATTAAGAAAATTGAGATTAGTCTTCAAAAGTAAGTGGTTGTAAAAACTATATGGTTGAAAGAAATAAGGCAGTTTCATAAATTATATATAAAGATCATTCATTACAAGTATTTCAAGCAAGATCATCCTTATCATGAAGGTGCTGTATAAATTCAGTGGAAACACGGAAGAGAAAATTTGATTTGTCAAAGGTTAAGAATGCAAATTCATAAGAAATATGGGCCCAATATATCTAATATGAGCCCAATATATCTGATGTGTTTCTTATTTATTTTTATTTATTTTTTATTTTTTTTAATGTTTATTTGTTTATTTTTTTTTTTTCAACATTTATTTATTTTTGCGACAGAGAGAGACAGAGCATGAACGGGGGAGGGGCAGAGAGAGAGGGAGACACAGAATCGGAAACAGGCTCCAGGCTCTGAGCCATCAGCCTAGAGCCTGACGCGGGGCTCGAACTCCCAGACCGCGAGATCGTGACCTGGCTGAAGTCGGACGCTTAACCGACTGCGCCACCCAGGCGCCCCGATGTTTATTTATTTTTGACAGAGAGAGAGACAGAGCATGAGTGGGGGAAGGGGCAGAGAGAGAGAGAGGGAGACACAGAATCTGAAGCAGGCTCCAGGCTCTGAGCTGTCAGCACAGAGCCCAACACGGGGCTTGAACTCACAAACTGCAAGATCATGACCTGAGCCGAAGTCGGACGCTCAACTGACTGAGACACCCAGGCGCCCCTCTGATATGTTTTTTAAAAAGAGTTGCACAACAGATACCATATGGTTTCACTCTTATGTGGATCCTGAGAAACTTAACAGAAACCCATGGGGGAGGGGAAGGAAAAAAAAAAAGAGGTTAGAGTGGGAGAGAGCCAAAGTATAAGAGACTCTTAAAAACTGAGAACAAACTGAGGGTTGATGGGGGGTGGGAGGGAGAGGAGGGTGGGTGATGGGTATTGAGGAGGGCACCTTCTGGGATGAGCACTGGGTGTTGTATGGAAACCAATTTGACAATAAACTTCATATATTGAAAAAATAAAGAAATAAATAAATAAAAGAAAAAAATTAAAAATAAAAAGAGTTGCACCAAAAGAGATTACAGTCCGTTATCCATCGTCAATCCATAGGGAGTTCTGTCAGTCAACAAGGCAGCCTCATGTAGCAGACAGAACAGTACAGAAGAATCAGGAGATCTGAGTCTAGATAATGTTCATGGAGTGACTATTGTATCTCAGGCACTGGATAATTTTATAATAATAAAGGCTAAAAAACTTGTCCAAGGCTACACAGCTGGGATTCATATGCAGCAGGCAGATCCTAATGCCACACTCTTAACCATTATGCCATATGGCCTCCTGGTAAAATAATTTCTGGCAAGTCACACTCATTTGCCATACCTAAGTTTAGGTTGAACTACATAATCTCTAAAGTCTTTTCCAGATATAATATAACAGTAGACTGGGCAAGCTATTCTGTTTCTTTGACAGAATATATCAGTATACCTTTGTTTTGCAGAAAAAAAAATATATATGTATACATGTCCTTCATGCTTTTTGATGCTTTGTTGATTGTGTCAACAGCAAACTCATGCCATCCAGGCTTTACTGACCTTAATTACTTTTAAGCAATCTTTCTCTTGTGTTGTTGATTCCCTGCCCCAATCCCATAGCAGCTGTTCCAGACATTATTTACTCTCTTCCAGTACTCAACCGCACTTACAATCCCCTCCCCCTTACCTCTCACCTTTAGAAGATAATCTTCCAAGTTTTCTGAGATCAGTGTTCCTGAAACTACTACTCTTCACTTGAAAATAAATTTTCACTATTCCTTCTCTGCCTATTTAAAGGGAAGAGTATCTGTCTTGTCTTTTCAGAAATACCTTCTCTGCCTGCTCCATCTTATGGAAACTTGATCTATAATTTCTCCTTTCTTTTATGTTTTCCATCTCTTAATCTTCTCCTCATCCGTCTAGGAACATACTCAAGTCAGGGGGCTGGAGCAGACCTGGACATGAACTCACATGGTTGAAAATCTCTTCCATGCCAAACACTGTGTTAGACAACTTGCACGTAATGTTTTATTTAGTCCTCACAGCAACCTCAAAAGGTTGATTTTATCATTGGGATGTCATATGATGGAAAATATAATGCTTAAAAACATTAAGTGACTTGGCCAAGGTCATTTAGAAAACAAATGTGTGCCAGGATTTAAACCAAGTTTGACTCCATCTTGGATATCCTGTCTACTTTATTTCACTTGTTTCTTAAATAAATAACCCTTTCCTGCAACCCTGCTGTTTTAAGCTTTCTTTGTGTCTTTCACTGCCAAACTAGTTAAATATGGCAAGTGTTATTAAATACTACTTATGTGCAAGTGACCAAGCTCTATGCTTCCTCCAAGGGAAGACAAAGATAAATAGCATTATTCTTATCTGCCAGAAGCTTACAACCTAGTAAGTATGAAATATATAAAGAATAATAAAATGAGGCAGAAAGAAGTACTAAAGTGATCAAAATTTTCTGAGAATACAAAGAACAATTAACTCTAAGGAAAGATCACAGCAGAGTATTTCATAAAATAATGCTTTTGAGTCCCTCTTGAAGCATTCAAGTCACTTCCACTTGATCTGCAATTATACTTGGGGATGTGTCTTCTCATTCCTCCCTTTCTGTTCTCGCACCTATACAACCACCATAGTGTCAGAATTTGTCTTAACTCCAGACTTTCTCATTCCAATCCAGCCTGCAAAAAAATCCTTCTAGCTGGGTTGCTCTTCATTAAGCCCATCTCAGAAATAACCTTTGTGGCTCCCTAGTGCCCAGTGAGGAGGAAAAAATTCATTAACTTGATCCTCAACAAATAGAGGTGCACCCTGTGGAGTTGTTATAAAGATCAAATGTGATAACATATGGGGGGAAGAAGTGAAAACCATAGAATATCCTAAAGATAAGCTATTACTAATATTATTATATACCCTACACTTGGGCCAGTGTCTGTTCTCTGAAACCACCCTTGGCCTTATAGCTTATGTCCTCCATGTTCCTATATTGCCCTCCCTCCTCATTCTAACTCTAAAATTCTATAATATATATCTCTCAAGTTCTAGCTACAAAAGTTACAGTCCTAGAAAAACATTTCCCAACAGCTTAATGAAAATTTCTTCTGGGAAAACTGAATAGCAACATGCAAAAGGAATGAAACTAGGCCACTTTCTTACACCATACACAAAAATAAATTCAAAAAGGATTAAAGACCTAAATGTGAGAGTTGAAACGACAAAAATCCTAGAAGAGAACACAAGCAGTAACTTCTTTGACATCAGTCACAGCAACTTTTTTCTAGATGTGTCTCCTGAGGCAAGGGTAACAAAAGCAAAAATAAACTATTGGGACTAACATCAAAATAAAAAGTTTCTGCACAGTTAAGAAAACAATCAACAAAACTAAAAGACAACCTACTAAATGAGAGAAGATATTTGTAACTGACATTTCTGATAAAGGATTAGTATCCTATATATATATATATATATATATATATATATATATATATATATATAATTTATAAAACTCAACACCTAAAATCAAAGAATCCAATTTTAAAAATGGGCAGAAGACATGAACAGACATTTCTCCAAAGAAGACATACAGATGGCCAACAGGCACATGAAATGTTCATCATCACTTACTATCAGGGAAAGGCAAATCAAAACTACATTGAAATATCACCTCACACTTGTCAGAATGGCTAAAATCAACAACACAAGAAACAAAAGGTGTTGGCAAGGATGTGGAGAAAAAGGAACTCTCTTACACTGTTGGTGGGAACATAAACTAGTGCAGCCGCTCTGGAAAACAGTATGGAGGTTTCTCAAAAAATTAAAAATAGAACTACCCTATGATCCAGCAATCCAAATACTACTGGGTATTTACCAAAAGAATGCAAAAACACTAATATGAAGGGGTACATGCACCCCTATGTTAATTGCAGTAATATTTACAGTAGCCAAATTATGGAAGCAGCCCAAGGTTCCATCAATTGACGAATGGATAAGAAGAGGTGATCACACACACACACACACACACACACACACACACACACACACATTACTGGAGTATTAATCAGCCATAAAAAAGAATGAAATCTTGCTATTTGCAATGACATGGATAGAGCTAGAGAGTATTAATGCTAAGTGAAGTAAGTCACAGAAAGGCAAATACATATGATTTCACTCATATGTGAAATTTAAGAAACAAAACAAATGAACAAAGAGGAAAAAAGAGAGAAAGAGAAATCAAGAAACAGATTCTTCATTACAGAGAACAAACTGATGGTTACTAGAAGGGAGAGAGTGGAGGGATATGTTAAATAGGTGGTGAAGACCAAGGAATGCACTTTCCCTGATGAGCACTGGGTAATGTATGGAATTGTTGAATCACTATATTATATACCTGAAACTAATACAGCACTATATTTTAACTAACTGAAATTAAAATAAAAATTTTAGAGGCAAAAAAAATTTTTAATAAGTTTTTTTAATTTAGAAAAAGAAAATTTCCTCCAGCTTCTCCGAACATCCAGAGAGCTTTACTTCCAAATTTTCCAACACATGTGTCTCAGCAAGCCAAATGTTATAGATAGCTTAATATATAGCATAACTTCCCTGTTCAATTGGAAGGCAAAGACCACACTCCATTCACCTTCTAAGGTTCATATAACAGTGCTTTATATTTTTTCAAATATCTGTCAGAAACTTATACAATGGGAGGTTATGTTACTGTGTACTGAAATAATTTTAACAGAATTGAAGGGAGAAATTTTTCATATATTCCTTGCCAGAGTTTAAAGCAGGGCATAAGGATGCAGAAGATACATACCTACACAAAATAGCATCATTGTGGCGACAATATGGGGAGAAGAAAAAACAAAATTGGTCCAGCTGCAATCCTGTGTCTTCCCTTCCAATTCTTATTTCCCAGTACCAATGAATCACTGGAAAAACTAAATGGCAATCATTAGATTTGACATCTTTCTCCCAGAAATTCAGAATTCAGAAATGGGGGCTATTTTGAAAATCAAAAGGAGTAGCTGAAAATCTCAGCTAAAAGCACACATTTTTATATTACTCTCCCTCAGTTCCCTCTCTCCCTCTGTGCTATTTATCTCAAGTAACTAGGGGAGCTGGTTTAAGTGACATCTTGTTATGAGCAGTCAAGTCAAATATGCTGCTAGAAGGTTGGGCCCAAGGAGATCTGGGACCCTGGTCAAAACCAAAGTTCTCATTTGCTATAGTCCGGAGACCTCAGTTTGGTCTGCCTCTCCAATCTGGCTATGACTTAAAAATCAGACAGGAAGCCAAAGAATCTCTGAGGGCTGACTCATGTAAACATAGGACAGTGCCAAAGGCCTCAAGCCAGCCCCAGGTGTTCAGACTGCAGACCTGCACTCACCTCTCACCAACCTCTAGTTGGCATTGGTAATTGGTAATGGCTCTGCCATTACTACTACAACTGACTGCATGGTGTTTGGAGAGCAGAGGACTCCTTTCCCTGCTGTCACTTGGAATTCACACAAGGACTGAAAATTGTGGCTGTTCAGGCTAGGCAGGGAGATCCTCAATTCTAGTCAGACTTTCTAAATTGATCTCAGCTTTTATTACCTTATCATCTTCCTTCAGAAAATTCAAAATGTTTCTCATATGTCCCAATCCCACTTACTCTACTTCCTGGGGAAGCTCTAGGAAATCATTTATATTGATAAAATGTTCTATCTTTTTACCTCTGCTGAAGCTGGTAAGAGAGTCAGGGATGGTGTGCTGTTCTTGCCTTTTTCTGTCCATATTTTTTTCAAGTAAAATTAGATCTCAAAGATGGACAGAATTTCACACCTGGGAACAGAGTCAGTGTTAAGTTAAAAAAAAAAAAAAAAAAAAAAAAAAACTTTTATCTAGGCTCCTTTTTGTTTACCTGGCCTGCCTAGCATTTTCCATACGAAAGAAAGAAAGAAAGAAAGAAAGAAAGAAAGAAAGAAAGAAAGAAAGAAAGAAAGAAAGAAAGAAAGAAAAGTAAGAAAGAAAAAAAGAAAAAAAAAAACATCATTCCCAATCACCTTCTTACCAGAATCCTAGTATAGAGCAGGAATTAGGACATGAGCAGTGCCAAACCATCTTTCCAGGCTCATATTTGTCATTTGGCATCATTATTCCTGTCCTTCCAACAGGGCAACAATTGCATACTTAGACTTGCATTGTTGCAAAAGGCTTAACTGTTTGCTAAGCATGCAAGGGAGGAAATGGAATCATTTCACTGAATCTAAGATCAGTGGTCCTAAAACCGATGGACCTGCTAACCACTTGAAATCCCTGCCCTCCAAAATGTCCTGCCCTAGACTGCTGGTCCCCAGATCATTTCTGGGAACGCTGATGGCAATTGTTTTCCCTAAACCATAAAAGAAGAGTCCCTGGAGACAGTATCATGACCATCCAGCTTTCTCTTACATGGGCAGGCCTGCTACTCACTCTTCCAGCTTTGGGGCTGTTCCAACCTAATGTGGGCATCTAGTGTCAGGCTCTGCCTCCTCCCTCCTGCCTGAGGATTCCCTTCCATATAGAATACTTGAGCCATAAGCCATAAAGACCAGGCAGTTCTGAGCTTCCTGTGATCTCTTCATTTGGAGGATTTACAGAGTTGGAATTCACTTCAAATATCCTATTACATTCCTTAAGAATTTTGGAATCCAACATGACAAGAGAAGACTAAAATTCCCACTTGGGCTTAGAGCACCTTTTCCTCTTGGAAATCCGAGTAGAATATCCTGCTACAAAGTCTAAAGCCCCAGGTCTCCAGAGATGAGATTTAGGAATGCCACACAACCTAGCAGCACTGACAGAGGGCATTCTGTCTTGGCTGTATGTGAAATAATGCACACACCCCTGGGGTTCCATAGAATGCTTTTCCTTGCTATTTATTTGCTTGTTTATATCTAGTGCACCTTAATTTTCAAAGGATATGAGATACGTTCAAAAAAATACATAGAGTAGATCATGTTAAAATAATCAGAGGAGGGTAAAAAAAAAAAAAAGAGTAGAAAAATAAAACCAAGAGAAAGATTAGCACAGAGAAATGTAGGCTATAAAGTTTGCACAGCTCCTAGAAGTGGGTTACAAATTTGGCTGTGAGTTTGTGAGCAGCCAAAGAAAAATATGATATGATTGGTAGTGTCTATGATGTAAAAATAACACAGTTGCTATAAAGAAGCCAAGCCTTTCCCAGTACTGAGACCAGAGAGAAATGTCTCTTTCAGATCCACATAAAGAGAAGATTGTGTGATGCCATGCACTTTCTAGTAACACTCCTGTGACAAACAAAACAACTTTCAAGTGACCTTTGTCTCCCAACTTCCCTTAATCTAGCAAATGGCACAACAGTAAAGCATAGCTCAATAAAAGCAGCTGTCCAAAATCATTCCTGAATATGAAAATAAATTACTAAATAAAATTCAGAAAAAATAATCTCTTGAGAGAGTAAAATAAAATGCTTAAACTACCCAGGTCTCTTATGGTTTGAAATGATCCTAAGGGTAAATATTTAAATATCTGGAGAAATAAGCCATCTGGAAATACTTCAGGCCATTCTATGAGATGACTATTTCTTTCAGCTGGGAGTTTGGTACGAATTGGGCAATAGAAATCTTGATATTATGATTTCAGCAAGAATCTGAAAAGCCAAGAGTTTCTAATCAATAATAGAGCCATAAACTTTGGCTATCACCTAAGCAAGAGGAAGGACCAAGTCATTATATTAAGAAAGACAAAGGAGGAGGAAGAAGAGGAGGCATAAGAGGAGGAGGAGGAGTATTAAAAGGAAGAGAGGACTCTTTCCTAGGATATGTGGTAGACTAGATGGCCAGAAGAAAGTAACCCAAGCAAGAGCAGAGCTGAGACCAAAAAACCATGCATTAGATCTCTATGTCCTTAAATGGTCTCCTTAGATCCAAAATCCTTGATTAATTCCAATTCCAGCCAAGGAGATAATACTTCTCATTTTCTATGGCTATGTTTTAAGAATGACTGTATTTTAATTATAGGCAAGATGATATTTCAGGACATCTAAGGAAATATATGTATAGCTCTTACATCTATTCAGGGAAATTTCAAAGTATTTTAGGTTCCTTTAGTATAAAAGTATTGAAGGTGCTATGTAAATGTAGGTTATTATTACAATTTAATGACATTCCCCTGAAGCAAAAACTGCTAAAATCCACAAAATGCAGAAAGAAGCATACACACATCTTATCATTTGGGGGCAATTAATTAACAAACACATAAACAATTCACTTAGTCACAGGAAGATAGAGTAATAATATTAAACATGTAGGTCTAGAAACCCAATTCTGATAGCTATCTTGTCTGTTCCATTGCAGGGGAGAAAATACAGAACTGGACTCCCGTCTCCACCCAGAGACCCTTCCCCCTACACACACACACACACGCACACACACACCACCCCTAAGAATACAATGCAGAACCTTTAGGGACTGACACGTCCCTCTAGGTCAGCTATGAATAAAGCCCATGTAGAACATGAATTCAATCCTTACAAAAACATGCTTTGTCTGTGAAACTAGTGAAACAAAATGGTACATGCTGCACACTGGCTACTATCCATCAACCCTACTAACGGTGCAAGAGGAGGGCAGACCGTAAATATAAAATAACACAACAAATTTCAACTTGTGTTTAACTTTGGAATGCAAGAATTTTAGAGTTTAGAATTGTTTTAGCCTAGACACAGCATGTAATTGGGTAAGACAAACTGGAATTAACCAGCCTTAAATGAACCATTTGCCAAAGTTAATCTACATAGCAGATAACTAACCTTGGTAGAAATGGAGAGGTGCCTCTGTTTAAGAAACCATGCAAAGTTATACAAAGACCTGCAATCATATAGGTATAAAAGGCAGTCAGTTACATTCAGCTCCATTTGAGTTTGTCTCTAAACTGTCATGTCTTTCTCCAAATCTAGTTTTCAAATGTGCTCATCACTGGTAACTTTTTCTCCCTCTATTTTGAATGTGTCTCTAATAACTGGAACTGGTTTACTGGTCACCACATTAATCCAAGAATTAGAAACAAAAAGAATGATTCATTTCCTATTCTACCATCTTAAATACAAATTAACAACAACAAAAAAAGATCCTCTAAATCTTCCTTATGGATTTCGATGGTTCAGAAATATGCAGAGCACTTGAAAGCAATAAAAGAAATAACCTAAGAAAATTAAGCAAAATGAATTTGCAATTAGTTTGTAAAATTGCGACAAATGCATTTTGAAAGCAAAGAGTAAAATGTAACTTTGTTCAGTATAATTTGAAATTGCCTTTTGTGCTTAATATAGTTCACTTATAATTAGATGAAGATTTTGTTCTGGTTTGAAACATTCAAAGTTCCATCTTGAGATTGCTATGTACTATGTACACAGAACTTTTCAGCAAGAAAGTCTGCTGCCGCTGCTGCCGCATTTGCTTTGACAGCCTTTATCCTAGTTTTATAGAAATGAAAGAGTGAAAGAACACAGCTGGTTTGAACAATGGAGCATGTTCAACATTAGGCCAAACACTTTAGATATTGCAAAATATTGCAGGCTATATTTATAGCTCTTAGCAGGTTTTTGAAATTCATGCTGATACTGCCTTACTCTTGCTTATTGGACCAAATTGCCATTTAATGATTAAATTATCTTTTGGTTAAAAAAATTGCTTTCAAAGGCAATGACACTTAGACTAACCTCTTGGCAATATCAAAACAGTGATGACTTAAAATGCTTTCTAAAGGAGTTCAAGATGTCTTAAAAATTCAAGATCATTCTGGTTATTGAAAGTGTTTAAAAGACTTTTATGTTGATATGCCTTGTTTTTCCCCTAAAGAAAAGGCATATCCTGCTTCTGATAACCTCCCTCCCAGTCATGAAATTGTGCACTGACTCATATGCCAGCACCTTCCAGAAAACTGCCCAAGGGAAATCAGGGAACAGGCCTTCAGGTAATTGCCTATTGCCTATTTAAACTTTTCTTTTTCTGTGGCAGTTGTTTTTAATAGAATTCTCTTATTTTTTAATAGAATTCTGTGACTTTGGGAAGTGCCAGCAGGGGCTCATATTCTTTCACATTAACAACATGGGAAGCAGTAAAAAGAAGTAGGCAGCGGTTATAAGTTTAGTGACCATAAGCTAATCCAGGCAAAGTTTTGAAGGACAATGGGATTTCTACAGGTTTATCAAGTGCATGAAAGCTTCAAGGGCTAGTAGTGCCAATGCCACCCTACCCTTCCAGCCCAGAGTGAATGTCACCTAATTCCCATGACATCTGTTTGTTTAACACATTGCTATTTATCATCACTGCTATTAATGAGATATTTGAATGTGTATGCTTTGCCTCCTAATCTAACAATGATGATCCTAATACTCACCATTTAATGAATATATACTGCGTGCCAAGCAGTATACTATATATTTTATTCTCTAGACAGTTGTTCAAAGCAAGAACTTTGACCTGTTTCAGTTATCTGTTTCAGATGCATAACAAACCACCCCAAAACTCAGTTACTTGTTATTTCTCACAGTTCTGAGGGTTGGTTGGGCAATTTGTCTGCTGGTCTTGTGGGGGTCACTCAGGTAGGTGCAGTCACTTCACAGCTTGACAGCAAAATAGTCTCATTTACATGTACTGAAATTGGTATTGGCTGTCAGTTTAGGAAGCTCAGTTTCCCTCTACATGGCCCCACTTCTCCAGTGAGCTAGACTGGATTTCTTCACAGCATGGTACTCTGAAGGTTCCAAGACCACAAGAGTAGAAGCTGCATAGTCTATTAAGACCGAGGCTCCAGGGGCACCTGGGTGGCGCAGTCGGTTAAGCGTCCGACTTCAGCCAGGTCACGATCTCGCGGTCCGTGAGTTCGAGCCCCGGCGTCAGGCTCTGGGCTGATGGCTCGGAGCCTGGAGCCTGTTTCCGATTCTGTGTCTCCCTCTCTCTCTGCCCCTCCCCCGTTCATGCTCTGTCTCTCTCTGTCCCAAAAATAAATAAACGTTGAAAAAAAATTTTTTTTCCAAAAAAAAAAGACTGAGGCTCCAGAACTCACACAACATCACATCTACCATGTGGCCAGTACAGATTCAAGGAGACATAAATAGTTTCTATCTCATAGGAAAAGCAGCAACTTCACTTGCAAAGGCACGTGGCTGACACAGAGAGGTGTGATTCATTGGGAGCCATCATTATAATGATCTACCATATTATCAGACAAATCTTCCCTCTGCAACTTTCCATATGTGTGACTGTGAACAATCTGTTTAACCTGAGCCTCAGTTTCCTCATCTATAAATGAATTATCTTGGGGTTTTCATTTTAAAAAGTACATAAAATATTTTGCTTAGTGTCTACTATATAGTAAGCAGATGGTTGTTAAGTGGAAGAAATGTGTGTGTGTGTATGACTTCTAGTCTGAATGCATAGCACCATGAACTATGTATGGATATCTCAATTTTATAGACATGATACCTGAGCCCCAGGTGGGAGAGAGGAGTCTGTCTTGCTGTAGTTAGTTTTTGAAGTCACACAACAAAGTAAATAGTGGAGCCCACACCCAAACAAATGATTTTCTGATTCTGAAACTTGTGTTCTTTCTACCATACTATGTAGGTTCTCATTAGCAGAAGAGAGTCTTTCTCACAATTGCATCTTATCTACCTAGAATAGGGGTTGCCATACTAGCTTCCCAAGAAATGAATGTCAACTGAAGAATCAAGGGAACCTGAAAAACTGATATTGACTTCTAAGTTAAATATTTACATAATATTTTAAATTGATCCCCAAATATTCTAATTGATGTTCCCTAGAATATTAGGGCTTGGTAAAGCCATGCTTCCTACCATAGAGGAGTTGTCAAGCTCCCTCAGAACCAGAGACGAAGGGCTCCCAGAACCCAGAGGCATCCATGGAGAACACTTGGTGATTCTGATACTTGCCTACAAATAACAATCATGTGTGAGCGTTTAAAAATCTCTTGCTCAGGCCAGTTGAATAAGAATCTCTGAGGGGTGGGACCAAGACTTCTAGATGGGTAAACTTCTCTCAGGAGCCAATGAAGCAATGTCATCTAGATCCCCGGAACCTTTGAAACAGCTAGGAGGCCAGCCCAACAAAGACAGATTTAAGTTTTCAGTTTCATTGTCCACCCAAAGATATGAGTTGGAAACAACATGTGGTCTTAGAGTGAGAACCACAGAAAGCTGCCCCACTGAATTTATTTCCAGGAGTCATACAGAGAATCAAATAGGAATGAGGTACCACACCTCATATATGGTGGTGGGTAGTAGGTGCTAGAAATATGCCAGCTACAGTATGCTAATAAGAGATGTCCCTGATCTTGAAAGAGAAAAGGACCCTCAAGTTGTCTGCTTCCAAAAAAATACTTGAGTCTCAGACAAAAGGGAAAATTGCCCTGGGTCCTGAGCTCAGGCTGTGGACAGGAAAGACTTATCAAACATGATACTGACTTCACTGAGTCTTTCAAGGTATATGATGATGCTTTATATCAAGTAAACTGAAGGTTTACATGATCCATTCAAAGAAAAAAACATTTACTGAATCTCATTTTTGCTGTTCTATGAAGACCCATGTTCTTTGCCTTTTTATTTCCCATAGCATTTGATACATAGAAGATTCTCACTATTATTTTTTGCTGATGCTTTGAGAGGCAATTGCTTTCACCCATAGCATTTTGAGTTCTTTCTCCATGATTCTTAACTTACTCTGACTGGATCAAAGTCATTTGAGTACTTGTCTAACTCCCAACCTACTCCCACTCTTCCCATTACCAAATAAAGCATGTCGACGGCAGGGCCTATGTCTTTTTCATCTCATAAGCCTCCAACATAACTGGCAAGGTAACAGGTACACAGGAAGCACTTAGAGAATATTTGCTGTCTGTTTTTTTGCCTACTGAAAGTGTTCATAAAAGTAATTCTTTTGGAAAAAACACCAGAATATAAGTAGAGATTCAGGAGCAGAAGGTGAATAAAACATAAATTTCTCAGATGTACATAGTAGGGTCTTTTGTATACTGAGGTATTTGTTACCAACATGCAACAAGGCAAGTAGCTAAAAAGAGAATTTATTTCTTTGGGAATTCTACTGAACTTTAATAATCAAAATCACAAGTTATGACTGGTTTTGATTTTCCATTTAGGTAAATTTTGTCTCTCTTCCTAATCTGCCATATCTTCAGGAGCCAGAATATTCCTCATGATACATATTTATATTTGACATGTAGAATATATTAAACAGTATTTGATTAAGGAAGGAGACACATGTGACAGTCTAGAAACCCTTGTTTCTCTTATTTTGCATAAGTAAATTACAACAATATCAGAATGTTGATACCTTAGGACAGGGTTCTAGACTTCAACAGTCTGTTGAAGACTCCAAGGAGGAAGACTGGAAACATGCATATTCATGGATCTTCAGCTCTATTGAAAAAAAAGAATTAATAGTAGTTTTTAAACCTAAATTAGTCCACATTTATTCATTCTAAAACTAAGGTCTTTGAAAATTATCAGAATTTACTCATCAACACTGATGCCATTCTTCACATAAAATCATTATGACATCATTCACTCAATGACTGCGGAAATAGCTTAGTTGAATTATTTTCCCTATTTCATTTAAGTGGGGGAAGCTGTACACACCATTTCTGTTTATTGTATGTGCAAAGCATAATAGTTTAGCAATCTTAAAAACCGTGAAATAAAAGCATATTTTCAAGAGTGAATGTCTTTTTCTAAGAATTTTTTAAATCCCCCTGTGATAATCCATACTAAAAATAGAGCTCAACACCACTATCTTAAAAGGACAAAAGCTCAATATAAAGAATAGATTCACTTTAATATCAACATGACTTTACAAATGTCATTCCTTTTACCTCAACTGTTTCTCAGCCATTCTCTGCCTTCAAGTCCCAGAGTAAATGCCATTTTCTGTTAAATATTATCTGACATTTACTCTCTACTCAAAAATAATTCATTGTTTCTTTGATAATCCTATATCATGTTTTATATGCTTTTAATAAGGAACTTCGCTAATTAATTTATCCATTTTTTCAACAAGCATAAAGGGGCTCACTATTCATCATTCTTGGCATCAGGAATACGGAAAGAAGCATGATGCTAGCTCCTGCAATGGTGTTGTAATTGTTTTTCTGTTTCTCTCTCCCATGCCATAGGTTCCCCGAGGTATGAAGTGTTTGTTTAATGAGCTGAGCAAGTCTAGAGCAGCAGGTGGCAAAAAGCCCCCAGTATTGTGAAGCCCTTAGCTATGCCAATAAGGCCTCCACCTTCTCTTGTTGAGTTTCTTTTTCTCCTTCTGCTTTAAAGTCAACATTTCCCTTCCTCCTTCAACTACTCTTGCAACCATTCCTGCCAAACTTTCATCTACCATGCATAAAATTGAGCCCACTCTTTTCTTTACCCAAACATCCACCATCTTCTCAGTCTCCCAAGACAGAAACCCAAGAGTCATCATCAACTTCCCTCTCTTCCTGACCTTCCACATGTACAACACAACTAAAAACCTAAAAAGCTTTTGATGGCTTTTCATTACCTTCCTAATAAGGTGCTGAGAGATCTAAGTCTCTCTCTTACAGCTAATAAGACTCTTTGTGAGTTGGCCTCGCTTTTGCTGAGCTCTCTAAACTCACTCCTACTCATTCCATCTACTCAAGAACACACACTAAGGGGAACAAAGGTGTCCTTAGGAAAACATGATTGTGAAACAGAGAAAGCTAAAATTTTCTCACATGTCATATATAATGCTGCTTAGGGAACTAATATAAAGAATAAAAACTTTATCAAGTTCTGTCCAAGCGAGAGTGATTCTGTTCCTCTTAGACATGGATATTCCAATAACTGTAACAGAACAAGGAAAATTTTAAATCACAAATTAAGTTGGGGCATCTTCTGAAAACTTTGCTCCCTCCCATTGCACTCACCTCTTATGTAGAATGTTTTTATGATTTCCAGATCCAAATTCATGAAATTTGAAAACTAGAGGAAATACCAAAATGATCTAATCCAATCTCCTCACTTCACAGATGGGAAAACTCAAGCCCAGAATATTAAGAGATTTGTCCAAGCTCACATGACTAGTTAATATCCATTCCTTTTCTTCCTCCCAACAAAAATAAAATGCATTTTTTCTGAGGCACAAACTCATTCATATGCCAAAGCCTCTGTTCTAATGTGGTTTCATCTCTAAGATTCACTTCTTATTTTGCATTTTCAATTAGACACAAGGTGAAATGTCTCTTTATGGAAATCTTGACTTACTTTTACCTGTCGCTGTGGGTGTATTAAAGTATATGAAGTTATAAAAAGATATGAAATGTGAATATAATCTAGTTTAATTATTTCCATCCTCCAAAGACTATGATTGCAGTTAGATGTCAGTGAAATCTCCAGTGGTTGAACTTCATGCCTAGAAAAATAGTGAGCAGAAAGAAAGGCTGGAGAAAAGGCAGCTGATGAAGAGTACCAAAAAAGAACATCCATCTCCACCAAAAGAACATGTACCCATGATGGAAAACCTGCAGGTTCGTATAGCATCAGTGAGTCAAAGATGATGACAATATCTGGCAAAGTGAAACCAAGCCAAGTTCAGTCAATTTATAGATCACTGAGCTACCTTTTAAGTGAAAAAGCACTAGAAACATTTTTATTTGATAACTTACTTGTACTTCCTGTCTGTTCCTTTCCATTAGCCAGGGGCTAAATCTGAGACAAACTAACTGCTGAGGTACAATTCTTTGAACAGGCTAGAGTCAGCAGCCCTCTCTAATTTGTAGGATGATCAGTGGGCATCAATATAATAATCTGCACCTGAGTTTTAAACATCTGTGTTTGTATTCATCATTTTTTTATGCTGTTAAATTTTGACCCCTGACTCTTCCATGCTACACAATTGGAAGATAAGATTTCCCAAAACTCTGAACAAGCCCATACTACGGGCAGTACCTTTTGCATCTCAGACTGCTAGGATGTTGGGTTTGAACTGGAAAGGAAAATAAGGCTTTTGCCTTATTTCCCCTGGTCAAACATTGTTAACCCTGGCCAAATATCGTTTACCCTGACCAAACAATTCTGCCAGTCAAACATTTCTTAGGTATCAACTTCAATGTCAACTTCAATGTCTTTTCTAGTTTCTGCTTCCTATGATATTTTCCTTTCCCTATGCTGCATGTCTATTCTTTCTTCTCTTTTAATTGCATCTTCTGCCCTTAAGAATTTTTCCACACATGCACATGCACATACACTTACCACTATCCTCACCCCCCTGTACAAGGCACAGGCCTAGAAAGATGACTTTATATGCCATCTCATATATGCCTTATCTGCTACAAGTCTCTACTCAGAGCACTGTCCCCATGTCCTGACCAGGAAGAAACTTGGCATGTAGATCTATGTCCAAAGTATACAGGTGGGAAAGGGGAGACGTGTACTTAGCTATTATCTGAGCTCCAAACTTTGGAGGGAGCCTCATCTGTGAGAACTTTATTACTAACTCAAGGAAGCAACTGGATGAGGTAAAAGAGAGAATTAACTACATGATTTGAAACTCATATGCATACCCACAATTGCCCTATCACCTCCTCTATCATCACCAAGGCAAAATTATAGTACTTTCATATCTCCCTTCCATGTCCCTCCTTTTAAATTATTTGTTGATTGACTATTTTGACTACTTTTTCCTTTCAAGTCTTCTCTCCCTGTTTACTTGAGCCATTTCATGTGTATAAAAAATGTTGATGGGGCGCCTGGGTGGCTCAGTCGGTTAAGCATCCAACTTTGGCTCAGGTCATGATCTTGCGGTTCCTGAGTCTGAGCCTTGCGTGGGGCTCTGTGCTGACAGCTCAGAGGCTGGAGCCTGCTTCAGATTCTGTGTCTCCCTCTCTCTCTGTCCCTCCACTGCTTGTGCTCTCTCTCTCTCTCTCTCTCTCTCTCTCAAAAATAAGTAAACATTTTTTTTAATGTTGAATGGTTGGCAATAAGTAGCACAACTTTCCTGGATCATGTACTTTTTTATGGATGATCTTGGCAAACAGAATTCCAGATTGCTTCAGTATCTTTCCTTGGTACCAACATGACACAGTTCCTCTAGGTTGAAACTAGGTTGGAACAGGGTCTCAATTCTGTTACTGTGACCTCAACCCATTATGAGGTATCAGGAAATGGAAGACTGAAGATAAAAAGTCCTAATCCCACCAAGGTTTCAATTCTCCTGAAAGGCCTCAACATTCCAGATATCCAAGGTGTTTTTCTAAATTCACTTTTTATTCTGAAGAATTTTATAAACCAAAACAATGGCAGTTTATACTAAGACCCTATTATTTGATCCACCTTTAACAGAAACTCCTTAGACTTATAATTGACCACAGAATGAAAGAATATTTGCTTTTATTAAATATATAATACATATATTTAAAAAAAATTTTTTTACATTTATTTATTTTTGAGAGACAGAGCACAAGTGGGGGAGGGGCAGAGAGAGAGGGAGACACAGAATCCGAAGCAGGCTCCAGGCTCTGAGCTGTCAGCACAGAGCCCGATGCGGGGCTGGAACCCATAAACCATGAGATCATGACCTGATCAGAAGTCAGGCACTTAACCAACTGAGCAACCCAGGTCCCCAATATATAATCCATATCTTAATAAAAAAGAAAGATAACTATGTTTTTGATTGCTCATTTCTGAAACAAGTTAAATAGTATAGAGGGTTGTTGTGAATGTTAAATAAAATAATATATTTAAAGTACTAGTGCTTAGCATTGGGCCTGGCATATAAAATGTACTCATTAAATATCATGTATCATTACTGGGTCATAGAACCTAATAGTATTTGTTGTCTATCCATACCACAAATAAGATTTTAATGATTTATGCCTAAAGCTCAGAATGGACACATTGATGACTTTTCACTGGGTATCAAAATAGCTAGGTGATTGACCTAATTTTTAATTTTCAATGAGTTGATGTGGCATTATGTAGATCCAACCTAAGTGGACCATTAATTCCAAAATAACTGAGGGATGATCCCACACACTTGACCTGCTTTCAGCCTCCCTGTTGAGAGTGACAGCAGAAAGTTTAGATTTGAGTCCATTTGACAGTTAGGCACTCATAAATATTAAAAACTGCAACGCAATCACACTATCACTTCTCAGCTTGTGAGTCTGTGGGATTATTAGCTCTGCTCTCAGTGATACAGAAGTTGCTTGGAAATTAAAAGGCTACAAAGTCCCTCATTCTAATGAGGTTCAGATCCTCTACATTATACAATGCTATAACTTATTTCATAGGGATGCTTTCTAAGGAGAATTAATTCTATAATAAGAGCTCTGTGAAGCAAAAACTATTAATTAGCATTAATTAATGAAAATGTTAAAGGTTGGCATAGCACAAATTATACTCTCAATGATACCAAAAAAACTTATATGGCTCCAGCAAGACAGTCACCCTCCATCCTTCCCTCCATCCCTTCCTTCCTTCTGTAGCTCCCTCTTTTCCACTCTCCTTTCCTCCCTGTCTCTATAATATGCCAAAAAAAAGATCAAGCTAAATGTGCAGAGGAAATAGGTTTCATATTGCTTATCAAGTCTGATCAATTAGGAATGTCTTCCTGGAGTGTTAAATTGGAAAGGATTGTGGGGTTGAATAAAGGTCCATCAAGAAAGAGCTCTATGTTTTATTAGTGATATATGACATGAGAGAGGAAACTGAAAACACTCTGATGTCTAATTGCTGCACTGAATTGGATAATCTCTATGTATTTTCCAACTAAAAAACTCTATCAGCCATTCTTTTAAGAGCCTCTAAAATTGAGAAACCCTGCCTCACACCATGCCTCCAGAAGCACTTTAAATTTGATGTATACTCAAGTGCCACCAAAAAGATTTCAAGGTGGTACTAACAAAATTACCCCTGGAGATACCTAAAGTAGAAGGATGGCTTACTGAAAATTGGACCTTTTTCTATGCTGTAGTGAGAAGAGATGCTGAAAAATCTCCTTGAAAATTCTTAAGAGGATAATTCACCTCTGAGCCATAAAACTTACCTCCACCCTCCCATCTTCAGAAATAGTGAAGGTGGGTAGAACTGGAACCTCTCTTGGAAACTGGATGGATGGCTTTATTGTCAAGAAAAGGATGTAAGAAGATCTTACAGGGGTTGAGAAGGAAAAATTGTCCAACAACTGGAGGACAGATCCATATAACAGGTATTTCAAGCCCTTGAAGGAATGGCTAATTAGATTATCTGTGATTCAGTGTGTCTGGGGTTGTGAGGGACTTGGAGGGACATATGGATGGGAATGGAAGAGCTTAAGCTCTAAAAGCAAAAACTCTGGGGGCGCCTGGGTGGCGCAGTCGGTTAAGCGTCCGACTTCAGCCAGGTCACGATCTCGCGGTCCGTGAGTTCGAGCCCCGCGAGTTCGAGCCCCGCGTCAGGCTCTGGGCTGATGGCTCAGAGCCTGGAGCCTGTTTCTGATTCTGTGTCTCCCTCTCTCTCTGCCCCTCCCCCGTTCATGCTCTGTCTCTCTGTGTCCCAAAAATAAATAAACGTTAAAAAAAATTAAAAAAAAAAATTTAAAAGCAAAAACTCTGGGATGATCCAGGATGAACCTGGGTATTCTTAGGTAAGCTTAACCATTCTCCCTCCATCTTCCCTCTCACCAGGATGACCATCTTCTCTCCAAGGAGCTGGTGACAGGATTTGGATGGTAGAAATCAGCACTCTGTAGGGCTCATTAATAACTATAGTGTGTAAGCATCACAGGAACCAAATCCCTGATTTATCCTGATTGGATACAAAATTCAGACCCATACCTCAAGTGAACTGTGTAAACTTCCAAGAGTGGACACAAAAGAGAAATACACATCTTACTGGAAAATAAATAAATAAATAAGATCTATGACCATTTGTCCCTAGAGTTTTTGGAATCATTCCTAAGGGTTACACTAGAACCATAATTTAGAGCTTAGAATCATAATTTAGAGATAGATCCTGGCACATTTTACATTACCATTTCAACAGTTACTATGGAATTAGCATCCACGTCTTCTCCCCACCATCTAGACACTATCTGTCAGATCTTTCTGTATCAGTCTAAGTCCTATTCAGCATATGTTAAGATATTGCATTCAGGACTGTTGTATGGAAGTTCAAAGGAAAGCACAGAGCTCAGTGCTGAAAAATTAGTTTTTATCAGTTGAAAAAAGTCTAACAGAAGACATTAAATCTGAAAAGCAAATGTGAAAACCAGAAGAGACAGGGCTTCATGTGACACAGCAGATATGTAGATATTCATAAGTGAGAAGTAGAAAAACTGTACAGAAAATGGTAACGGGATTCAGTACAGGCCACCCCCAAATATGACACCTTGGCATATTGAATATTTCAAGGTGAAGGAATCTGAGAAACAGAAAGCACCTGAAAGATTTTCTGACCTTCCTATGAAGCAGGTTATAAGATCCTCATGTGAGAGGTGCCTTTCCTATATTCAGAGGAAAAGAGCAACCTTATCTCTGAAGACAGAGGGATATCAAAAGGAATTTAGATGCACGGGCCTCAAAAGTTTTCTCCAGTTTACTACTCTTAGCTCATAGCCTTTTTGGTCCTATCACATTTTCTATAACTCTCCAAGGTTCACAAGGCCCAGCAAAAAAAAAAAAAAAAAAAAAACAAAAAAACAAAAAAACCAATCAGGCTTCATTGCTTCTTTGGCTTATCATTTCCTTATGGAGGGAGACTCACATGTCACATAAAAGTTACATTAAATAAATTTGTATGCTTTTCTCTTAATATGTTCTTTGTTAACAGGGCCCCAGCGAGAACTTAAAAAGGTAGAATAAATGGTATTTTTCCTCTCCTGCAATGGCAACCATGCTCGGTGTAAGGGAGAGAGCACTGACATCTGAGAGGCGGTTTAACCCAGTGTAAAGAGCTTCTCTTTTTTTTATTCAATTCTGGATTCAGAGTTCCCAGGGCCTATTTGTCAGGGTAGTGATATTGTCTGAGTAGATTTAAGAAAAAGTTGTTAGGGGCGCCTGGGTGGCGCAGTCGGTTAAGCGTCCGACTTCAGCCAGGTCACGATCTCGCGGTCCGTGAGTTCGAGCTCCGCATCAGGCTCTGGGCTGATGGCTCAGAGCCTGGAGCCTGTTTCTGATTCTGTGTCTCCCTCTCTCTCTGCCCCTCCCCCGATCATGCTCTGTCTCTCTCTGTCCCAAAAATAAATAAACGTTGAAAAAAAAAATTTAAGAAAAAGTTGTTAAAAAGCATTTCGGTTTCAATTCAATTCAACAAATATTTACTAAGTATCCATGCTTTATGTGCATCCTTAAAGACTTTAGTGGAGAAAAGTAAAAGATACCAACAAAGAAATTGGATGATTTTAATTTTTTTTTTATTTTAGAGAGAGAGAGCATGAGTGGGGGAGAGGAGCAGAGGGGTAGAGGGAGAAAGGGGGAATTTTAAGTAGGTTCTATACTCAGTGCAGAACCTGATGTGAGGCTCAATCCCACAACCCTAGGATCAAGACCTGTGCTGAAATCAAGAATTGGATGTTCAACCAACTGAGCCCCTCAGGCACCCCAGGAATTGGATGACTTTAAAAGAGAACTATTGATTTCTATCTGTACTGCAAACCAATTTACTATGATGACATCAACTTCTTTGCTCTCTCATAGTATCTGATCTACAAAGATGATCATCTCTTTTTGCCCAATGTTTGCATTTAAAGTAAATCAACCTTTTGTCTTACCAGTCTCTCACTAGTTTCTGACTCCTACACACACTCACTCCTCTCACATTCACCACCCCCCATTCATCCCTCTGCCTTTCTTTTTCTCCTACAATCCTTGAATTGATAGCCTTTATTAACAATGACAAGTGTTTTCAGCAAATCCCATCTCGCTTCCTTCTTCCTTTCCTCTTGTTGTTGGCACCTCCACCTGTCTTTACTCCATCCCCCTCTCTTAGTATTGTCACCAGCTTCTATCAAAGCTTGTACTTAGGATGAATCTGGTCAGCTCTCTCATTTAAATGTTCTTTTCATTCATAAAGCTTAATATGCTGATTCTTCCAAGGGTATTTGCATTTTTACAGGTGGCAAAATCTTAAATAGAAAGGAATAAAGCTGTCATGGTAAATTTTCAACCACTGGAAAACTAATGGAGGGAGCCATTGAGATACCAAAGGAATCTTCCCAAGCACCCTGAAAAACACTTCTATCTTCAATTCCATAATACAGAACACTTCCCAGTTTTCTAAGAGGTACCTGCTGGGATTTCTTGGCTCGGATTTGGATCCTTAGTCTGTAATTTTCCTGGGGTGGTGTTCTCTCATCAGAACTAGAGCTGCAGGTGCCCTGAGTCTGAGTAGCAATAATTCTCTTGGAACATTCAAAAACTTTAGTGCCTAGATGCCTTGGAAATGAAGGAGTTAATACTCTTAAGTGCCCATCAAGACAAAGTTAATGGGTCTTAACAGAAACCTGAGCAGGAGACCAACCACCTGCATTCAGAATGACCACTTTTCTAAGGAATCCTGGGTGGTCCGCCTAAGCAGGTTCCCCCATGCCCTGGGGGGCCAGTGGCTCTCAGAAGAATCCAGTTCAATAATGAGCAAAAGAATGATTAATAGTTCCTCCCCTCAGTTTCAGATGGGGTGGGCAGCAGGGTCCCAGAAGAAAAGCAAACAGCTGGATATTACATTGCAATGTGGACAGAAATCACTTATGTGTTAGATTCAATATCATTCGAGTGATTGAGGATTGGAATCAAAGCTCTCACGCTTGACTTACCATGGCAAAGATCAAGGTGCTGTGCCATTTTTATTAAATTTTTATTCATTTGTTCATTTATCATTAAAGACCTTTTAAAATTCAGAGGCATCATCTTCTCTATTATCTAAAAAGGTAGAGTAACTATTTTGTAACACATTTACACTTTTAAAGAAAAAGAAAATTTCATGTGTGGGCCTTCTTATTGGATGTAAATATTCTATGTATACATACACATGTATGCATATATAAAATATATTGTTCGTAAAATACTAATGAAATTCATACTTGGCATAGGGGTTTGGAATGGTACAAAGTGTAACTACACTGTGGGCTCTGTGGGAGGTACTGTGGAGGTGGAGAGAGATGGAGGCTTGATGAGTGAGACTCACATCATTTCTCTAGTTCCTCCCTCAGTGCCCTCCCATGAATCAAGGTTGCTTGTGACATTACAGATGCAGTTTAAAGAATCATAACAAAAATTAGGCAAGAAACAAAATTGATATTCCAGAGTAAAATTTAAACTGGAAATAAAATTTAAACATATGGGTAACTCTCAATATATACAGAATGCACACGTGTGTGTATGTCTGTACTGGTTATCTGCACATTTATGGGCACACATACACACAACAGATATGTGTAGGAGCCAGTCTACTATTAAAAGAGATAGAATTCCTGGGTTCAGACCTGGCTTTGATGCTAATTAGCTAATGAAGTAATTGGGCAATTCATGTCAACTCTAAATCTCCATTTAGTCATCAGTAAAATGAGGGAGTTAGATATCTTCATGGTCCTTTACAACTTTAAGATTTCTAAACATTTGTGTACAGAAGGTCATTATTAAGCAATCACAAGAAACCCTTCTCCTTTGGTCTGATTCCTAATGCCACCCCTGCATACACAGCTGTGAAGGAACATCCTGGACACTGTGGTTAGTGGAGACCATGCGGCTGTGTAGAGAAAATGCAGGAATGCAGTCAGTAGACAGGAGCCACCCACAGGAGAGTTGAAGAAGCTCCAGGACCACTATGATAAAGTGCAGGCTATGTCCTTCCGGAGAGTCCCTTTGGGGCACATGGTGGGTGGGTGGGGGGAAGCACAGTCTGTCTTTCTCCTTGACTCAATAATCATGGTTGAAATCATAGACCAAAGTCTGATGCATTCATGTTGAAGTCTTAGCAATACTAGTCACTAGCTATGTATCCTTTGTCCAGTTACTATACTGTTCTAGTCCTTGGTTTCCCTCCCACAGAAAATGATGATCATAATGCCCACCTTCACAAGCTCTTTTAATATTTAAATGAGAATATGGATATTTTTTTAAATTTTTTTTAATGTCTATTTATTTTTGAGAGAGACAGAGACAGAACGTGAGTGGGTTAGGGGCAGAGAGAGAGAGAGAGGGAGACACAGAATCCGAAGCAGGCTCCAGGCTCTGAGCTGTCAGCACAGAGCCTGACATGGGGCTCGAACTCACAAGCTGTGAGATCATGACCCGAGCCGAAGTCAGACACTCAACCAACTGAGCTACCCAGGTGCCCCTGAGAATGTGGATGATATTTTTAACATGATGCCCAGCACATAATAAGTATTCAAAAAACTGTGTGTATATGCATGTATTTCACATTTACATATCTTACAATGGAGTTATGTCTTGATAACCCCATCATAAGTTGAAAATACTAAGTCAAAAATGCATTTAATATACTTAACCTACTGAACACCATAGCTTACCCTAGCCTACCTTAAACATGTTCAGAACACTTACATTACTCAACAGTTGAGCAAAATCATCTAATAATAAAGTGTTGAATATCTCATGTGACTCATCAAATACTGTACTGAAAGTGAAAAACAGAATGATTTTATGGGTATAGAATGCTTATAAGTGTATCAGTTGCTTATGCTCATGATTATGAGGCTGACCTGGAGCTACAGCTCCTGCCGCTGTCCAGCACCATGAGAGAGGATCTCACTACATCTCACTAGCCCAGGAAAAGAGCAAAATCCAGACTCCAGTTTCTACTAAATTCATATCACTTTCACCTCATCATAAAGTCAAAAAATCATTAAGTCAAACCGTTTTAAGTCAGGGACTGTGTGTATACATATATCAATATGTATTTCATGCATTATGTATTATTAAATCTTTGGTAAGCTTCATTTATAGAGATTTATGGAAGAAGACCATTGTTATTTAGCAGTGGGAAAATAGAAACCATTCACAAAGGATAGGGTTTTCATTTTCTACAGAGAAGAGGAATTAGAAATCCGAAAAATAAGTATAATGAGAAGAAATGAACAGAAAATTGGACACCATATTTTAGATACATGGTCAACCACAAAGAATTGTTCCATGGAACTTATTTGTGTCATGTTGATTGCCTATAATATAGATAGCTGGAGCTGCCCTGGATGATCCCAATGATAAAGCCTCAAAGATTAAGTATGTTATCTATATATTCATGTATTTACTAAATCCTTCCTTAAGATTCTTTCAGAATGAAAGCTCCAGGAGAGCAGAGGCTGTGCCTATCTTGTCCAGTGCTGGATCTGAAAAGCCTAGAATGGTGGCTGGCATGAAGTAGGCACTCAAAAAATACCAAGTCTATAGACCATACTATAAATTTAGTATTTGTTCTGTTGTTTATTTTCTGTCTCCAAGTGCTAAAATGCAAGCTCCATAAGGCAGGCAACATTGCTTTGCCCACTGATGTGTCTGCCCCATGTGCCTAGAATGGTGCCTACACATTATGGGTGCTTCATAAATGTTTTTCGAATGATGACTGAAGCGGGTAGAGAGTGATTTAGAAGCAGTAAAGTCTCAATAATCCAGGCTGCTAAAGAAGCTTCTTAACCTTTAGTTTCAAATGGAGGTTTCAGGGAAAATGGCTTCTACTGCCCCTTAAACACAGATCATTCAGCTAAATAACCAGACCTTTCAGGAGTTTCTGAGAAGATGAAGACAAGGGGAAAAAGTCAGTTCCATAGCCAAGGTTGCAAAGGCTGTTCCACATTCATCCAAATTCACGCTCTCCTACACTGGTTTGTCAAATCCTTTATTTAAATATCTCATTATCTAAGACAATTTTGTACTTACTGTCATGAAGGCTTATGAAACCTGCAAACCTGTCTTGCTGAAGCAGGTACAATTTAAGCCAGTGATTGTTCAAAGGAGAAAGGAAAGGTGAAGAATGGCACCATTGTGAAGATTTAGAGCAGGAGGGTAGACAGCCCTCAGAGCTAACCTCTGTTCTCCAGGGTGTTTGTTTAGGCTCCTTAGACAATGCATATAGCCTAAAGATAGAGGGGGAAAAATTGTAAGTCTTCATGTATAATTTTTGTTGTTATATCTAAACTGATAGTTGAGGGCTAGGAGCTGAAACAATATTTTATAGAAGTATCATGTTGAAGTTTTTGCAGGTTTCAAAATATTTAAATATGTAAATTTCAATGGAGAGATGTTCAGATTTTTTGATAGTCTAATGATTTTAAGCATCTCATTTCTAGTCACACACTGACAAAAGATGTTCAGATTGCAGTGTGAGATGGTTTCTATGGTTACAGTTGTTTCCTAGCATTTTAGTGACATCTTTTGTGAGCATTGGCTGCTTCACTTATTTGTCACTAATGTATGTGTAGAACTATAGTTAATAGCCTTGGGCGGACAAAATTTTTTTTTCTGAATGGCTGTATTGTTTTTTAGCAGCATTTTTCAATAAGGTGACAATGCATTAGAATACTAATGGTATGTATGGTATTTTAAGATGTCAAGTTTTCAATAAAATGATAATGAAAATTTTGCATTTCATTTAATAGTTAAATATTCATGAATTTTCACAGCATGATGAACTGAGCGAAAAATAAAGAAACTGTATAATGTATAATACTAAACATCATAAATTAAGTTTCTTTTCATAGAAGCTATTCAAGAGTGTTTAATATATGGTTCTTCATGGATTTAGACCAATCTGAGCTAAATTAAAGGCATCTAAAAAGGAAACTTGTTTAAACCAATTTAACATATTTTAACACAGCATGTTTACAATGTAACAATATAAAGGAAAATGACACATTACAAACAATATATACATTATATAAAACTTATGAGGAGTAAGTGGGGGATGTAATCATCAGGCAAGAATATTTTGAAGAAAGTAATTACAAAGCAGGAGATGGAAGCATGCATGGGGGTAGAGACAGGTGACATAACCATGAGTAATAGAATGAAAGTAGGCAGTAGAAACTGAGAATCTAAAAGTTCTATCCAATAATGATCTATTTTAGGCATTAGGCTAATTTCTGGAGAACCTAGGAGTAAACACCATGTCTCCCCTCTGGCCCTGAAATGATCCAGTCTTAAAGCAATGTTTACAGAAAGGGAAAAAAAATTTACCTCAATATTAGAGGTTAAAAGACTGTTTCTCCAAATTCAAAGATCATTTGTTGTCCTGCAGCAACAGCCATTCCAACTACCTGTTATACAGGATGCATCTCTGGTGAATATTTGGGGATGCTGTGTCTGGAGTTAAGCTATCAGAGAGGAAATGACTAATGGAATTCTAATTGCTGATTGCTATGACGTGGAAGACAGAACAAAGCCATTACCTGACTCATTATCAAAAAATATTGTCAATCACTTGAATAACCCATAACCTCCTGACTGGGAATTATTCAGCCATGCTCTCCTGACTGGCTAGTTATTCCACTGACCCATCCTATTAGGACTGTTAGATGTGATTGAAAGAACCATAGGACTGAGATACAGAAGAAAGACTCAGTTTCTATTGCAGAGCAAATCAAGACTAGAACCAGTATAAAGTCAACAGAAAATCCTAGCCTGATAGGTGCTGCTGATGTATCAAACAATGTGGACTTAAAATATAGAACTTGAAATTCCTATAGGATAAAAGCATCATCAGAGCATTGGTCTACCTAGGTTGGTGGTTAACTTGGTATTACCCATATCTCGTATGTCTTATTGTCACTAATTTACTTAATGCCTAACATATGTGTAATAACATTTACAGATATACAGAGAAAGGAATCAAAGACCATCCTTTTTAAAAGTATTTTGTACAGGAGAATGTTACTGCAATGTCTATTATTTAACCAATTTAGCATTATCCTTGATTCTGCTAATTGGGTGATCATTTGTGTATGAAGGAATTGAATTGCCAATGAAAATAAAATAATTGAAAAAGTTAAAAAATGGAAATTTCTTAGCTTTCCTTAATTTTAATAGACTTCCCAAATCCAGTTCATTTTAACATGTTGATTTTTATTTATTACATATCGACCAGGTAGTGGTATTCAGTGTCCTGGCTCTACATTTACTAGCTGCACAACCCAGTGGAGGCAACCTCATCTTTCATGCCTCAGTTTCTCACCTATAAATGGGAATAATTGGAGTATCTACCTTATAAAATGTTGCATAAACTAAATGAGATCAATACATATATAACAGCATTAAGTTTGTCAAACAGGAAGCACACAATAAATATTAGCTATCTTCATTATCATTATAATTAATATCAACTCATTTTGTGAAAGCTAAATATAGGACCAGTAGAGAGATGATGGGAGAGAGGTTTTAAAGACTTCCTTGGGGCACCTGGGTGGCTCAGTTGGTTAAGCAACCAACTCTTGATTTCAGCTCGGGTTATGATATCACGGCTCATGGGTTTGAGAGCCCCATATTTGAGAGCTGCACTGACAGTGCAGAGCCTGATTGAAATTCTCTCTCTCCCTCTCTCTATGGCCCTCCCCTATGCATGCTTTCTCTCCTTCTCTCCCTCAAAATAAATAAATTTAAAAAAATAAAGACTTTCTTAGAACAAATATCATAAAAGTGATTAGAAGTACAAAATAGTGTTTTAATGAAGTATCTTAAACTGGATATAATGTTTTTTGGGGCTAGAAGTCAGTAGAACAAATTGGCTAACGTTCAGGGATCAGCTCTCTTATCCATGAAAGTAAGTTGGCATTAATGATCTCTTCCTTATTTGAATTGTGATGACTATATAAAACCAGCTGCTTAAAAAAGAATTTATAACATAAAAGGACAAATATTATATGATTCCATTTACATGAGATACCAAGACTAGCCAAATTCAGAGACATAAAGTAGAATAGTGGTTGTTGCTAGGGGTTGAGAGGAAAGGGGAATGGGAAGTTACCGTTTATTAGATACAGAGTGTCAGTTTGGCATAACAAAATTTTTCTAGAAATATATGGTGGTATGGTTGCATAGCAATGTTAATGTACTTAATGCCACAGAACTGCACACTTAAAAATACTTAAAATGGTGTATTTTTATGTGAGGAATATTTTATCACAATTTAAAAAAACAACTATAAATGGCCGACATACATGGGGGGGTAACAAATGAAAAAATAACATACAGAATTAATCCTATATGTTGAGGTAAAAAAAAATGAGCTTTGTCCAAAATTCGTGGCACTTGATCAAATAATATATCTCGATTTTACTTTCAGTTTACATGAGGCCCAAGACTAAGACTTTGATTTTAAATATATTTTATCGAAAACCCCTCATGAATCTTAAACTCTTTTGGCTTCAGACTTGAGAATACAACAATTACATCATATCACTAATTAAAGTGTCCACTTCAGTGACTCAGGATGACTAATGACAGCATTGTGATCAGCACTTCTAGCAAGGTGATCTTCTTTAGAATATATCCGTATCTTGTGCCAGAATAAGTGAAGAGAGCATTATAAAGACAAATTGTGGCTAATGCATTCTCCTTTATGCATTTTTGGGCTGATGACCAGTCCTATTAGATATCACCCCAAATGTGTCGGGAATGCTACTAAACAAGAGAAAAAAGACATTTTCGTCCTACATAAGTACAGTCAACACAAACATCACCCAACACAAGTGCTGCTCTGGCATTTTCTTCTTCATTCTGAGGTGTTTCTTATATGTCTCAGGAGATGAGAAACTAATTAATATAGCCTATCTGCAGAAATTCCAAACAAGCAAATGGTCTTCATTATTAGCCAGCATATTTGATATTTGGTTTCCAAGTCTTATCCTTTCACTCAAAAGTTACCCTGATTTCAAATAGCCCCATTTCTCTGTTTTATCAAGAAGTAGCAACAATCTACTACCACCACTGTTATTATGACATTTCAATCAGCTCGTTTCATTGCGGTTTGAGAAAACACTTTGTTGAAACCCAAAGGAAAATCTGCCACGTTTCCATTCAGGCATATGGCCAGGGGAAAAAAGCTTAATAACCAGTAATCAGAGTCTGCCTTCTTTGGGTGGAATCCACTGTGGACAAAAACAATTTATGCTGCACTGGACGAAAATAGTTCATCGATGTTATTTTCCAAGAGATAGTTAAAATAACTCCTTCTCATCTGATATCCCAAAACTAGAAGGAAAAGAGTACAGATAATGTTGGGATCGATAAAGTCACAAAAGCAGAGTCGTATAGGAAATACATCTTGAAATTACTATCTTGTTCTTTTTATCACAGAACTTGCTAAAGAATAGTTAGGGCCATTATGAAGGGTAGTATTACAACAAGTTTTAGTTCAGGGAATCATCAAAATGAAAGATAACAAAGATATAATATGTATCTACCTAGAGTAGTGATTGCAATGATCAACAATCTGAAGTGTTTTTCCCTTTCAGAAAATAGACCTCTGATTATTCCCCAAGACTTAAGTAATTCAGAATAGTAAATCATCAAAATTTATCTTTTTAATATATTTTGAACTGATTTTTGAATATGGATATATATTTTATAGAAAATTAATATAAGCTAATTAATGAGGACTCAGTAAGTCCAATCTCAGGTGAAATGGAGAAATATTTCTTTTTTTTTATCAGAACCTTTAATTCTTTCCCACAATCTCTTATGATCAGAATATTTTCCTTTTAGTCCAACAGGCTTATTACCTATCAGGCAGAAACAGCCCTCTACACAAACTACCCTTTCTGCAAAGGGCATGTGTTTCAGTAGCAAAACATTTCTCTGCCTAGGCAGTGAACAGAGGGAGTTCTATGTCAGTAAAACAGAAAGTAGGCAATACTAGTTTTCACTGGCAATACAGTGATTCTTAACCTTTGTTGTACATTAGAATGACCCAGAAAGCTTTTTAAAAACCTGATGCTCCAGTCATACCCCACACCAATGAAATTAGAATGCCTAGGGCTGGGAGGCAAACACAATATTTTTTAAAGATTCCCAAGTAATTCCAATGTGTAGCAAAGTTTGGGAAACATTACAATATATATTGGAAGTCAAAATTTGTTATTAATTGTATGCCAATAAACTACCTCTTCACACCAATAATTGAGAATTGGCAGTGTCTTAATTTTTTCACATTATTTAATCTTAATAAACCTAGGAAAGTCAATCCAAAATGAAGCTGCCAGGATAAATAATACAAAGCATCTTTTACTTTTTCATCATTATTAAATCAATATCATACTATGGCCTCATTAAACATTTTCTCATTAAATATTTTATTTTTATAATTTCATTTCTCCTACCATTTTCCTAATAGGCCTGGTGTAGACTCTACCCATGGGGAAAAGTGTATTTATTCACTACAAGGAGTGAATGTTTCCAGGAAGTTTGCATTTTGTAAATGTGGTTTGGTTTTCCAAAATGATTTAGGTTCTGTAATGTAAGAGAGAAACCCTCAAATCATACCCATTGTAATCTCTTACATTTTTGTCCTCAGACTCCAAAAAACCTCACACCCACTTTAGAAACATTGTGCCAAATCCTCAATTTTTCACCTTCCATTTGTAGATAATGCAAATATCTTTTCATTCAAAACTCTCATTATCAGGGTGCTTGTATGGCTTAGTCAGTTAAGCGTTCAACTTTTGATTTCAGCTCAGATCATGATCTCACAGTTCGTGGCTTAAATCTCCATGTCGGGTTCTGTATTGATAGTGCAGAGCCTGCTTGGGATTCTCTCTCTCTCCTCACTCCCTACCTCTCTGGCCTTCCCCGACTCTCTCTCTCTCAAAATAAATAAGTAAACATTTAAAAAACTCTCATTATCTATAATTCCATTAATGATTTCTATCAGTAGAAGATTTTAAAGTGTATTTCCATCATTCATTAATTTTTCTAAGGAAAGCAATTTCTATATTCTCATTGGAAAATTGGAGAAATTGGCAGATAACCCACACTTATTTTGACGATTTTCCTTAGAATACTGCTAAACTAACCTGTTTCCTTTGCCTAAATGCCACTGTGCCTTCTAACATATGTATACTCAGGCATCTGGCTTCTTCTTTAGACTTTTTGAGCTAAGACAAATCTGAATCTTTCATTCTTCTCTCTTCATTTTTTCTTGTCTAGTAATTAATATATTCCCAAGGAAGAATACAAACAGAAGGGAAATCAAATAGTCCCCTTCAAAAATTCCTTAGGTGTCATGAGAGCTAATCAACAATAGATACTAAATTTTTTAAATATCAAGCCAACCAAGTTAATTCTTGCTCATGTTGTGATTTCTGAATAGAAATCTACATTTCTGTTTCTTCATTTCTTAGAGTCTCCTTAAGACATTGTAGAAGTATCCTTGAAGCTCAGAATACTGTAGTTTCCAAGTCCTCGTTCAATGCCTTATTCATGAACTGACCTATCATGATTCTAATTCGAGTTAACAATAATTCAAAAATATTTACTAAAGGTGTACTATGTGTCTGGCACTGTAGGAGACATTGTAAAGGATGAAGAAGATAAGTGGTCTGAGAATTGCTCCTAGAATTTATAACCTGGTTGAGGAAGGAAGGTGCTCAAGATTATAAAACACAGCTATTTTTTGAGCCATAAGAAAGGAAAAACATGCAACTAATTAAATTTTTACATGTCATCATGAGGCACCTGAGTGCCTCAGTCGGTTAAGCATCCGACTTTGGCTCAGGTCATGATCTCACAGTTCGTGGGTTCAAGCCCTGTGTTGGGCTCTGTGCTGATAGTCCAGAACCTGGAGCCTGCTTTGGATTCTGTGTCTCCCTCTCTCTCTGCCCCTCCCCTGCTTGCTCTCTCTCTCTCTCTCAAAAATAAATAAGCACAAAAAAATTTTAACATGTCATCATATGTCAAGATGCACTGACATTTTAAGATGCATTCTGATTTTAGAGATGCTAAAATGAAAAAAACATAGAAGTGTGTCTTAGTATCAGTGCAATAGCGTATATACCTATAACAATGAGGGAATAATATACAACAGTGCTAAATACAGGTGAGGCTGTACAGATAGTGATGGACAGAGGGCTAATACAAGAGATACCATTGCAATCACTGGGATGGTTTGCAGAATGACTTAAGCTTAATGGAAACAAGAAGTCAAAAGCACTAGTAAAGTCCCTGGAGTTTCATACAATGTCAAGGTGACAAATTCCTACTTGCTCACTTTTCTGAGAAAGATACATTGAATACCACACTCATATTTGGTCCAGTCATGTCCTACTCACCCTACATCTAAAATATCTTTCACATCCATCCCCTCTTCTCTTTTCACACTTGCCACTATACTATTCCCTCTCATAATTTTCTTTACCAAATCTCTCTAGGCAGCATTTAAATTAATCATCCCCATCCACAGCTCTGAACACAATGATCCCAACATTGTAGGGATAGCAACAATGGCTAATCAATGATGACTAAACTTCTCAGATCTGACCCTAATATATGTTATCTCCTATTTTTCCATTGCAACAGCAGTTCTTTTAACACATTTCTGTTTAATTGACTCATCAGATCAATCCTCTCCATTCCCTCTGTAAAACATGGATGATTAAACACTCCATGCTAGCAGGTAATATAGTATATCTGTGCCCTTCTCCCACCAATTAGCTGTATACTTGTCCAAACCTATTTATGCCAGTCTTACTTGTTCTTGCAATTATGTGATTTAATTAAATATGAAAACTGATAAAATATGAGTACAGAAAGAAAACTGTTTCTATGAACACTAAGTTATGTGCTTGATTTAAAAAAACTAACAAGCTAACAACAACAACAACAACAACAAAAACTGATGTCAAACCAGGAATGGGCAAGACAGCTATAACAAATTGAGAAAAAAAAGTAATAAAAATCCAGAAGGATGCCACACTCAGATTGTGTCTTCCAGTTTTGCTCCATTTTAAATAACCAAACATGTTTGTATCAAATCAGGCATAAAATGGTGGACTGTGGGTACAGACTACAATCAACAGATTCATACTCAAGAAAATGATTTGGTGCCTCAAGAGATGATTGACAAATAAAAATATACTTGTATGTTTTATATTAAAATAAAGGCCTACATATGTTTTTTTAACTCTTTCCCCACTTTTGCCAAGGTTTCAATTTATAAACTAGCTATAAGTCCCAACTCACTAAACAGAGAAACTCTGCTCCTACCCTAGGCTCCAATCAAACTTCAATCCGTAAGCCCACACTATTTCTTCTTTATGAAATGAGCACTTCCCATATCACACACTGTTCAAATCCCCTTAATCTTCAAGAATCTATGCAAAAGCCCCTATCTCTGTGAAGTATTCCCTAAAGCATTCCTGTTAGAAATTGGAGTTAGAGAGGTATTTGAGGATTCTAATATCAGCTCTACCATCTATTGTGGAAACCAAATCAAATGTATTAACCTCTACATCTCAATTTCCTCATCTGTAAAATGGGGTAACACCTATCACATAGCGTTGTTAGAGGATTTAATGTATAGAACACTAAGCATAGTGTCTATAATGTAGGTGGGTTCAAAAAATGAGAGACACTAATCTCCATCCACATATTTTTCTTTTGGATGCTAATAGCCCCTTGTTCATCTTTCATGATGCTTCTTGTTTTCTGTATCAGTGCAATAGCATATATACTTATAACAATGAGGGAATAATATACAACAGTTTCAATGCATGTCTTTTTCCCATTAGATATATATTCCTTGATTGCTAAGCTGCAAAGCCAATACTTCTTTTGCAATCACTTGCCTTGCTTTTAAATAAATAAAGAAAGAATTAAATAAAAGGCCAAATGATTGGTGAACCTTTGTTGTGGTTATATAAGCAGAGGCCTGGCAAAAGAATAAGGAAAAGAGAAACAATTTAGAGTATATTTTTTTGTTCTCTACTTGACTTTCTACAAAACTTTATTCAATAAAACAGATAAAAGGCTTAATTACAGCAGCTTAAAGATGGTTGCTTCTACATCTCCTTTTCTAATGGCCTCATGTTTTCTTTTTGTGTTGATTCTTTCTCCTCAAAATGTTGATAGGGTAGATTACACCTGACAGCAGTATTAGCAGCCCCTGGAGAATTTCAGTCTTTGCAACGCAACATTCTTCAGAAGAGAAATCTTTTGCCAGTCCCCTAACCCCCACACCAAAAAGGATTGAAATGCTGCATTCTTTTTAGTTGACAATTGACTGCAACATTTTGCAAATAAGTGCCAGGCCTCGATGAGGTGCAAAATACTGACTGTATTAGCTAGTTATTTAGAGAGATGTGAAGATGCTCTTGCCAACATACATTCAATTTAGGCTTTGAATGCTTTGCGTGATCTCCCAGGCAGCATTTGTTTGAAAATGTTGGAATTTAATTTAGAAGTTTTCACATTTGCTTTTTTTGTTCTTATTTTTAAAAGCAGCAATGATTCTTTAGTCTTTAAAGCAGACTCTAGAGTTACTCTTTATATGTGTGTACATATATACATACATGTGTAAAATATGAAAAAAATTACCATGTTTTTCTATTATTTTGCTCTGTTCTAATTTTTGTCATTGAACTTAAACTTTTTCAGTCTCAGAATACTGAAAATGGAACTGCATTGCTATTTTTGTAGAGATGACCATTTTAGGCCCATAGCCTTCTTGGGTTACCTATGTGGATCTATGTGTAATTTTATAATCACAGAGTATGAGGTTGTTAAAGGGCACTGAAACGTCTTTTACCTACCTACCATGTGACCTATATATCACTTATATAACATATGAGCAAGACTTTCTCCTCAGTCAGGGTATAATACTCAGTGTCTCTTTAGAATTGTCACAAATTAGTATTTATAGTAGTAACCACTTGTATTTCTATATGTAGGAAATATTCATTGCTTCCACTTTCCTAGTAGGAGGTTCAGATAGGTCTAGACATATTTAGTAAACTAGTGGGTTAGACTTAAACAGAGCTTTATCATACATTGCACATTGTACTTCACAGCTCTAGGGGAGCCATTTACACAGACAATTTCCCTATGACAAGCAGGGAGCCTTGACATAGAGTGAAAAATGGGTTCTGGGTAGGGAGAAACATCAGCAGCAGAAAGAGGCTTGAGAAAGGGCAACAGAAACATCAGAGTTCCAGCTATTAATATACCAAAAAAAGAGTAAAAAAGCAAACTGTGGTCCAGACCAATTCGCAAGCAAATGAGACTTCCCTTGGGTTTTCCCAGAAATGGATGGAAGAGAGGAAGTTTTTGAAGGGCTGTAGTTATTAAATATAAGTTCCTTAAAAATATAAGTGACTTTCCCACAGTCACCCAGGTTGGCAAACCAAGAATACAAGTCACTAGGAGTTTCATAGTCATGGGTGACCATGAAGAGCCCATGAACTTTGACTCCATGAATGACATGATTTGCATTCAACAGAATATTGGAAAATAGGGCCAACTCTAAGAGTATGCCATGATGTTATCAAACATTGTCTTAAAACTATCTTTATAATGGTGGTAAGAGAATTACTTAATAGCCATATGCTTTGAGATATTAATAACAAGAAAAATATATAAATTTCATGTTGTTCTGATACAACTATTTCATTAAAAGATCCTTTTGCTATGACAATGACTAAATGCCATCAGATACAGTTCACCACCTATCTGCCTTAGACCAAAATTGTAGGTCTTCTCAGAGAACATCATTAAAAGAAGTTTTGAAACTATTTTTAATAGTTCCCCATGCAACCTGCTGGAATGACTAATAGCTGTACTTAGATCCAAAGTTTGAAAGTTTTAAAATCTAATATTGCTACATATGCCTTCTCTTGTTTACTTACAATTGCATTGGCTTTGAAACCAATAGACCTGAGTGGGAATCCCAGCTTGACGCTTAACTGTGTGGCCTCTGACCAGTTAGTGAGCTTTTCTGTGGCCACGTCCTCATTTATAACATCCACTGTACAGAACTATGCTAGGTCATAGAGATATCATCTGACACAGTATTTCGTAGATAGTATTGGTAACTATTATTGGTAACTATTATTATTATTAACTATTAAAAGGGCACCCTATTAATAGTTACAGTGGATAAGAGGCCTAAACCAGGTCTGCCTGATGCTCTGGGGTATATTGTCTCTAGATGACTAATTTCCCTTATTGCTCAATAATCTTTGATATAGAAATCCACTTCTTTACTCTTTTTTTAAATTTTTTTAACATTTATTTATTTTTGAGAGAGAGAGGGACAGAGGATAAGTGGGGGAGGGGCAGAGAGAGAGGGAGACACAGAATCCGAAGCAGGCTCCAGGCTCTGAGCTGTCAGCACAGAGCCCGACGCAGGACTTGAACCCACAAACAGCAAGATCATGACCTGAGCCAAATTCCACTGCCCAACTGACTGAGCCACCCAGGTGCCCCATAGAAATCCACTTCTTGGGGCGCCTAGGTGGCGCAGTCGGTTAAGCGTCCGACTTCAGCCAGGTCACGATCTCGCGGTCCGTGAGTTCGAGCCCCGCATCAGTCTCTGGGCTGATGGCTCAGAGCCTGGAGCCTGTTTCTGATTCTGTGTCTCCCTCTCTCTCTGCTCCTCCCCCATTCATGCTGTCTCTCTCTGTCCCAAAAATAAATAAACGTTGAAAAAAAAAATTAAAAAAAAAAAAAGAAATCCACTTCTTTACTCTTTAAGAACTAAAAATTAAGTACACTGCAACAGAAAGATATATCACTTACCAGATATGAAAAACATACTGACATATATGTAAATCTGTCAGTATATCACCAGATCTAAGACCAATTTAGCCTTTTCCATAATATTTACAAAATTATTTTATTGGGTCTTTTTTTAACCAATTTTACCAATTCAATTTTAATTTTTTTAATTTTATTATTTAATTTTTAAATTTAAAATTTAATTGAATTTAAAATTAAATTGAATTTCACCAATTCAACCAACATAGGAGTATATAAATAAAAATTCATAGTCTTTTCCTACCCCCCATTTAATCAACTTCCTCTGAAAAAATCAGTACTCCTGTTTGATATTTGTCTTTACCCATATTTTCCTATGATTATACTAATATCTAAACTTCTCAACCATGCCACCATTACTGCAGCAACAAAGCACCTTAGAAATATCAACTTTTGTTGTTCTTTTGTGTGTGAGCACTCTCTCTATCCACACCTCAACTATAATATGCCATGACTAGATAAAGGGCTTCCTACTAAGAAATTATCTTAAACGTTCATAGGAACCAGTTGGAATCCTGTGAATGGGGTTCTGTTCATTGAAGGGATGGCCAACGTACCCCATTGATTAGGTGTTATTACTTACTATCTAAATCAGGACATTTATGAGAGTGAAAGGGCACCCTATTAATACTTACAGTGGATAAGAGGCCTAAACCAGGACTGCCTGATGCTCTGGGGTATATTGTCTCTCTACATTTAATTCACACTGACATCTCTGCCTTTTTCTCAATCTCCCTCAAAACATAGCTTTAATGATATTATATCCATCTCAAAACTCTTCAATGGCACCCCACTTTCTCTAAAATTCTTTGTCTCAGGATATTAATGCTCCAAGTGGCTTTTTTTTTTTTTTTTTACTCAGAAGGGCAAATTTGCAGCCTGCAGATGCACCTCTCCTTATCGTCTTCAAACTATATTATATTCACATGACCACCCTGGCCTCTGAAGGCATCTGAGTATAGAATCCCTGCTAGCTTAACATTCCCAAACTTATTTACTAATGAAGTCCTTCTCTCCCAAATCCTGACTCTATCCCAGTGTGTACACTTGTCTTCCAGCTAGGTTGTTAGCTCCCTATCATCTTCATATATGCTATCTTCAGAATAGATTCTCAGTAAATATGTATTAAGAAGAAGGAAGGAAGGAAGGAAGGAAGGAAGGAAGGAAGGAAGGAAGGAAGGAGAGGAGGGAGAGGAAGAGGGAGGGAGGCAGGAAAAGAAATTTATTTGATTAAGTCAATGGTTGTTTTCCACATGTTCCTGTTTAATATGTTGTTTGAAGTCAGCCTGACTATCGCAGATCTGTGGATACTGGTGATATAAAGTTTATAAAAGTTTCTATCTACCCCATATATTTCTCTTGTCATTGGAGTCACTAATGGGATAAATAATAAAAATGTAAGAGTTATATCTTTAGAAAATGACCTTGATTTGAGTGGGACAATTAAAGGCCCTGATTTGGATAGGAAAGCCTTTTCTTCTAGTCCTTTTCCATGAGTACTAGTTGTAAAATGATAAGCAGAGCATCTAAAGGTATGCCATAGAAAACATGTGAGCGCAGTGGCTGAAAAGCTATGCATAAGTGCAGAAGACACTATGAGATACAGTATTACAGAGTGAGTAAGGACCCCTTGAAAAACTACCAGAAGTAGTGCTATAGTTGCTTAAGACCAGTTACTTTGAGTGCTAATTTTTCCATTAAAATTTTCATTGTTGTGCTTAGGAACACAAAATGTCAGCAATTTCTTCAGATGTTCTAGAAAGTATGGTTTCGGGACACACTAAAATGTCAATCCTACTTCTCACTGCTATTGAACATTTAATGGTAGGATGGGGTCCTTAAAATATGGTTAGGTGTACTTGTCTTCCCTGCAGCCTCATAGCTAAATTACCTAGGTGAGCAAGAGGCAAGTTTGGGGAATATAAAAACAATACATTGGAATAATGGTACAGTAAGAAAGACGTGGCTATAAACTGAGATCTGCTGGTCTTGAAAAGGTTATAATAATCAGAAAAAGAAAACTGATGATAATGATGATGGTAACGATGGTGGTGGTGGTGATTATTAAACGTGATGATGATTTGGTAGGGTGAAAGGAGCACATAACCAAAAGTGAGATTGCTTGGGTACTAGTTCAGCTCTATGTACCTGTTCCATGATTTTGAATAAATCACTTAATTACTCTAAGATATTGCTTTCTCATCTCTATGATGGGAAAATTAATACTTCCCTGTGTGTCTCTTAAGGTTATTACATGGGCAAAGTGAGAAATAGATGGAATCACTCTGTAATCTGCAATGTGCTTAAATAATTAATGTGCAGATTTGCTTGACTGCATTTGCCAACCAAGTTATCATGGTGAATTGGTAGCCAGGTTGCTAGCTTTCAGATGGGATCATGTGAGACAAAAACAAACAAACAAACAAACAAAAACCCACATGCACAGTCTATTGAACTTTTGGAGCTTTGTGTGAAAAAATGCAACCAAATATGTGAAGTTTTAATAAGTCTAAGATTTGCAGTCCTAACTAACTTTTTAAAATTGAAGTATAGTTGACATACAATGGTATATTAGTTTCAGGTGTACAACATAGTGATTCAACATTTATATACATTACAAAATGGTCATCAAAGTAAGTGTGGTTGCATATGTTATGATACAAAATTACTACAAAATTACTGACTATATTCACTATACTGTGCTTTATATCACCATGACTTTATTTTATAACTGGAAGTCTGTACCTCTTAATCCCCTTTATATATTTTGCCCATAGGGGTGTGTGTGTGTGTGTGTGTGTGTGTGTGTGTGTGTATAATACATGTGTGTGTGTGTGTGTACATATACACAGATCTGTGGATACTGGTGATATAAAGTTTATAAAAGTTTCTATCTACCCCATATATTTCTCTTCTCATTGGAGTCACTAATGGGATAAATAATAAAAATGTAAGAGTTATATCTTTAGAAAATGACTTTGAGTAGGACAATTAAAGGCCCTGATTTGGATAGGAAAGCCTTTTCCTCTAGTCCTTTTCCATGAGTACTAGTTGTAAAATGATAAGCAGAGAGTCTAAAGGTATGCCATAGAAAACATGTGAGCGCATATATACATATATATATACCACATCTTCTTTCTCCATTTATCTATTGATGGACATTTGAGCTGCTTCCATAATTTGACTATTGTAAATAATGCTGCAATAAACATAGGGGTGCATGTATCTTTTCAAATTAGTGTTTTCATATCCTATGGGTAAATACCCAGTAGTGTGATTACTGGATCATAGGGTAGTTCTATTTTTAATTTTCTGAGGAGGAGCCTCCATATTGTTTTCCACAGTGGCTGTACCAGTTTTCATTCCCACCAATAGCACACGATGGGTCCTTTTTTTTCCACATCTTCACCAACACTTGTTGTTTCTTGTGTTTTTGATATTAGCCATTCTGACAGGTATGACGTGATATCTAATTGTGGTTTTGATTTGCATTTCCCTGACGATGAGTGATGTTTAGCATCTTTTCATATGTCTGTTGGCCATCTGTATGTGTGTCTTTGAGAACATGTCTCATTAGGTCCTCTGCCCAATTTTTAATTGAATTGTTTGGTTTTTTGCTATTGACTCGTAGGAGTTCTTTATATATTTTGTATATTAACCCCTTATCAGATATATCATTTGCAAATATCTTCTCCAATTTAGTAGGTTACCTTTTTGTTTTGGTGATGGCTTCCTTTGCTATGCAAAATTTTTTAGTTTGATGTCATCCCAATTGCTTATTTTTGCTTTTATTTCCCTTGCCTGTGTAGACCCCCCCCCAAATATTTTAAAGACCTGTGAATGTAAATCTTCTTATACAAAATTTTTAAATAACACATTTTTTATGACATTTATATTTTCAAACTGTTTTCCAAAATAGCTGACCCATAATAGAAAAGAAGTATTCTGCTGTATACTTTAGTATGAAAGGGTAAATGCTATAGGATAGAAGGGAGTACTGCCCTGGAACTTAGAAAAATCTAAATTCTAATCTATTGTCATCACAGAGCTCTGAGCAAACACTGCAGTTTTCCCATATGCCAAGTGAGGATATAGAACTAGACAACATCCAATGTGCTTCCCATAGAATTTGATAATTTCTATGAAGTTACCTATGCTTTCCCCAGGCTACCAGATGCAGTGACACTGAATGGCATTCTGTTTTCAGCCAGCTCTGCTGTTGACTCTGGTAGCATTGGTTCTCCTAATATCAATGGGATGTGATACACAAAGAAGAAATGGAGAAATGCTCTTTGAAAACATTTCTATTTCAAAGAGGAAAATTTCTGTTTATACTTTGCATGCAATTTGCAAGATGTAAATGTCAAAGCAAGAGCTTGATAAAGTTACCACACAAGTTGTTGGGTTAAGCTGAGAACTAGACATGAACCTGGCCATCACTACTAAATGGGCCACCATACACAGGTTGGATCTGAACCCTACAGATCAAAAATGGCTGAAGACAATCTATAAAACAGGGATAGTATTAGAAGTCAGCACCTATCACTGAAGACCAACTAAATGCCCATAATAATCTAGACTATCTTAGTGCAGTTTCCTGACCTAAGTGAGTTCTCATTTCTAAAGGTTGCAAGGATAGCATGTTAGAATTTACTATACATAATTCAAATGCTTTAGGGTTATTAAATAACTTTAGTTCATTATGACACAATCATTACCTTGACACTGAAATACCCCTTTATAAGATCCCATAATGTTTGCCTGCCACCAATATTTTGTAGAATTTTGCAGCTTCATTCTATGCTGTAGCCTTCCCCTTCATTAATCTTTCCTATTCCTTTTAGGCAATTTTGGAAATAAAGAAAAATTATAAAGTTAAAAGAACTCTTGATTTGTTTCTTTACTTTCTACACCAGACCTTTCAGAGAAGGAAATCTCCTAATCTTCCCCCAAAACTTCCTCCAAGGTCTAACCAGTTTTGCATCAGGAAATACTTCATTTGTACTCTGATTGTGTCTTGCCTAGAAAGAAGAATTTTACTTCTTAGTTTTCAATAATCTATTATCAACACAGACCCAAGGGTACTACTGAATAAGGGGTTTGGCAGTTCTTGGTTTCCATGTCTCCATTTATCTCCCAGCACTATTTTCACCATATATTCCATGAGAGCCCCTTTTATGAATCTAAGTTTTTGGACATATTCTCTCCAATGAGAATGTTCACCCATCCATCCACTTACCCATTCCTCTGACATTTAATTCAAATATCCCCTTCTCCTGGAGGCTTTCTTTGACCAATATCACCCTTCACACACACACATACACACTGTTAGATACTCTTTATCTCAGCTCCCATAACAACCTTGACTTAATTCCTGCTTATCACCACAGAACACTGTAATTGTTGGCTTATTTCCTCCTCCAAGTATAGATAATAACACTCTTGAGGGCATGGATGATCTTATTCATGTCTGCAGCTCTGTGACCTAGCATGCTACCTGGACTACAGAAAGTAGTCAAGACATATTTAGTAAATGAATAAATGCATGCATCTCAAGCACTGGTTCCTGCCACTACTTCTCTAAAGCGATCCTTTCTTTTTTCTATTTTAAAATTATGAAAATTTAACAGCCTCTTGATGACAATTTGGAAGCCTCACTAAGACCTCTCAGACGGCATTTCTCTTGTGTTTGAGAATGTGTCTGCTTTGCATGACAGTCCAGATGTCAGCCTTTCCACATTTCCCCAGAAGTACCTTGAGTCGAATATGTCCCTCCCGTGTAGTTCCAAACCTTCTATCTGGGCAGGCAGCTCTGTTGTTAGCTAACTGTCGGCGTTACACTGCGGTATTCATAGAGGATTGTCAGCACGGTGCGGTATTATTATGCGAGATCATTTGCTCATGTAAAGACACATTAAACCTAGCAGTTGCTTTGTCTCTTGTCAAGGGAATTGTGTACTGTTACATTAGAGATGAGAGTTTGCAACGTCAACCTGCTACTGCTGTTTTGCTACCCACTTCAGAAGAATCAACAATTCATGTTCATTTCCTTGTTTTCGTTCTGTGGTAACAACTTAGCCACTAACCAAAAAGGAATCCTATCAGTGCCAGGAAAATAATATTCCATGGGGCAAGAGTCCTTTCATGCAAGTTTCTTTACTGAGGGCTTCAGTCCTGTGCTTTATCCTCAGTTCAGTGACTGGAGCACTGCCACTCCCTACCTTCACACCACCTACCACATGCCCTTCCAAATTGGCATTGAGAATTTCCCATTGCCTCATTTTGCCAGGATTTCACCGTGATTCTTATCAAATGCCCTCTCCAATACATGCTTTTTACTTGAATTACCACCTGTCTGTTATAACTTTCAGAAACCTGCTCTGCTGGCCAGGCTAAATCATTACCTAACACATGCCCAGGATTCCCCTCCAGAACTGCACATACCCAATGGGCAGTCTATTTTCAAAGTTCTGTTCCCCCTAGTCTATCCCATTCTGTAGATGTTAACTGTGCCATACCCTAAAACATGACACATGACAGGATTTGATATACAGAATATTTCTACTTAAAAAAAGAAGATAGGGTTATGGAAAGCAAAGCAAAATCCAACTTCCTGCTTCTGTTTCTCCAAGAGTTTCTTCATCTCTTCACTCCTTATTTGTTTCCCAAACACTCACCAGAAAATAAAATATCCAAACCAGGCAAAAACAACAGGAAGAAAAAGCTTAAAAAACCAGAGGCTCTTAGAGAAAGTTGGAGTCTTTGCAAGTAGGAAAAGGTGTTAATGTTAGCTTAATCATTGGCCAGCCCTACTCTTTTTTAAGGCTCACTTCGGTAGCCTCTATTATTACTAAGAAACAGCACATTTTCAACACTACATTTTGCCTCAGCAGGTCCCTTTCAACAATATATTATGGCTCTGTTATAGACTGGCCAAATTGCATTAATCACTTTCTTCAAGATGTAGGTTGTAGCGGATAATACATTTTTAAGTTTGCTTTCCTGCAAGAACTTTTTGACAAAGGGATAGCCTCTAAAACGTCATCCCTTTCCATTCTGAGCCCAACAACACAGCACACTGCATTTACCTTTCACTGTCTCAGGCTCTAAGTCTCACACCTCCTTATTCCTTCCTGTCTTGCTCTTAGTGGCAGATTCCTTAAGGATTCAGCCAGTATAATCCGATTATCTGACTAACCATCTTTCTGTCTGTCTGCATTTTTAATGTCTCAAGTAAATAGCATGATAGAGTAATTATTTTATTCTTTTTTGGTTAAACTCATGAGAAGCTAGAATTTTACAGAAAATAAACTCTTGATTCCACAAGGACATGTCTGAAAGCAGGTGGCTTTCAAAGAGAAAAAAAAATAAGAAATATAAACTTGTTGTTCTTGATTAAGTCAAATAGATGTTACCTTTGTCACTCCTCCAGAGCATGTCTCAATTAGAAAAATCTTAAGCAATATGTGTTCATTTCTAGAAATTAAAGTGTAACTAATTATATGCATCTTGAGCCAATCCTACAGCGCACATTCATAATTTCAAATATGTGTACTCTATTAATCCTGAGGTTTCAATGAAGTTTATATTTTCTGAAGAATTTTTAAAATTTTTATTGAACAAAATCATTTTGAACATCTGTTATTTTAATGTCATTCTTCTCAGTTTTTCCCTTTAGGCCCTCTGCTATCTTTTCAAAATATGTTATTTTTTAAAAAGTCAATAGTTTCTCTTCCCATAACTACCATAATTTTTATGAGAAAAAGTCACCTTTAAGTGGCCTATTCCCATCCTTGTCTTGTCAGTTAACTTGCCCAAGTCCTGTGACCTTGACTGATTACTAAATTGAATAATCGGAGTTTGCTGGTAGGATGGTACCTGATTATATCCAGCCCATAAAGGAATTCCAAAGGCATTAGGGATGGACAGAAACAAAACAGCGGTTTGGATATATATAATGACATAGAAAATTAACAGTGTATTAAAATGAAAAATAAAACTTCACTGAGAATTTTATGCAATTTCTTTAAAACAGATTATAGGCATATGAGCCATAATTCAACACATGAATAAAAAAAATGGTAAATATATACATTTTATTAGTAATAGAGTGAAATTAATAAAGAAATGCAAATTGAAACAACACAAAGATATAATTATTTTGCCTATCATATTGGGTGGAAGAAGATACTACATAATGTTGGCAAGAGTGTGGAGAAAATATTGCTTTTATTTGCTGCAATTGGAAGGGCTAATTGGCAAAACTTCCTAGAGGTCAATCTAAAAATACATGTTTAAGTTCAAATATTGCCTATCCTTTAACTCAGCAATTTAATCTTTATAAATGTACCACACACGTATACTAAGACATATATACAAAACTGTCTGTACGTACAAAAATATTTGCTAAGTGTGGAGCTTAGCTCTGGAATCAGACATGCTTGGGCTGAAATCACAGCTCCATTACTTTCTAGGTATGTGAGCTTGGACAAGTTATCTGGCATGTCTAGATTTCACTGCCTTCATCTGTCGGATTATTTCAAGAATTAAATGAAATGATGTCTACAAAGTGTGTTCCAAAGTGCCTGATACCTCATAAGTACTTAAGAGGTGTTTATTACTCTTTGTAGTGATGATAATATTATAAAAATATTATGCAGCATCATTTACAAAGCAAAAATCTGAAAACAATTCATCTATCAACAGCGATACTAGTTAAATAAATCCATAGTATCAACTGCAATACTAGTTAAATAAACTTAGGTTCATTCAATGGAATAAAACATAGTTATTTAAAAAAAAAAAAAAAAAAAGATCTACTTACAAAGAAGTAGAGCCAGGATACACTTCGAAAAAAATCAAGTTTCAGTATTAATAGTATTATTCTATCTGTGTAAAAAGACATAATAATATATTTTTACTAGTATGTGTCTAGGGAGAAAGAGGAAGAGAGAGAATATGAACCAACATATTAATAGTGATTTTCCCTGGGAAGTGGGAAAGTGGGGCACTTTAATTTTTTTCTCTATCATAAACTTTTGAAATATTTTGTTTTTAGAGTAAGCGTGTATTACTTTTATAATAAAAATATTAGTTTTGAAAGAGTAAAAATGAATTCAAATGTAATATAACTCTTCATATTCAAATCAGATAAAAGAAAATAAGTTGTATATTCTTGCCAGCTCTCAGTAAAGAGAGCTGTCTCAAGAGGAAATGCTCAGGTATAAAAGGAGCTGTATTTTCTTCCCTCTCCTTAGTTTAGGCCTGCTTGCTTGTTTTGGTGTGTTGAATACATACAGCATGTAAATAAAAACCCAGGGAAGAGAGAGATATATATAATACATAGGAATATTTTTAAATAATTCAATATGAGTAGAGAGATCTAATTTTTAATTTTTTTTTTCAACGTTTACTTATTTTTGGGACAGAGAGAGACAGAGCATGAACAGGGGAGGGGCAGACAGAGAGGGAGACACAGAATCGGAAACAGTCTCCAGGCTCTGAGCCATCAGCCCAGAGTCTGATGCGGGGCTCGAACTCACGGACCGCGAGATTGTGACCTGGCTGAAGTCGGGCGCTTAACCGACTGCGCCACCCAGGCGCCCCATAGAGATCTAATTTTTAAAGCTAGCTACTTGTTATCTACTTTTCAATTATATATATGAAGGATTATCCAGATCATTTATATCCTCAGATTCCCAGAAGCTCATTTATAGAAAGTATTCAAAAAATACTTGTTGAATGAATGAATGGGGGCAGAGTCTTGATTCTTAAACACACTTCTTTTAACTTCAGAGTCACTGGATTTACGTGTTCTCTGTTGTCAAAACCAGACAGCAAAGACATGTGGTGGGCAGGTTAAAAAGAAATGAATTCAGAGGATCTCCTGAAAAATCATGAGAGACAGCATACAGTCAAGAGAACTTGGAGCTAGAAGACAAAGATGAAACCGTCTAATGTAACTCTGATTTCTATGAGGAAACTGAGTCCCAGAGAAGGTGAGTCACCCCAGGTGGTCTGATAACTGGTTAGTGGCAGTCAGAACTTAACTTAGTTCTTCCACTATCAACTCAATTTCCCTTCCTATCTAGGTTGTTATTCCCAAAAATACTGTTATTACTTAGAGAAACTGGCATAGATTCTTCCTTTTTTATAAAGGAGGTGACACCTTATGAAGGTAATGAGAGGGAAAGGTTTACTCCAGTAAAACTATAAAGTTCTATAAGTTTATCTCATCCTAACATAAATTGTTTCCCAGTGAATATTTACAATGTAAATAGTAGACAACTGGAGCATCTCAACTCTACTATTACTATGTCCTTTTAAAGGTCTTTCTGCCTTCCTACCTTTATTTTGATACATGATCAAAAATAGGGTTAAACTAAGGCTCTCTGACATCTTTGTGTTAACTAAAATGTAAAATGTAAAATAAAATGTTAAATAAAAAGTAAGGCAGAATACTTTCTCAAAATACAAACTAAATGAGAATACCATTATGAATGTTGAAGTATGGACCCCTTCTTTGAATGAGTTCTTCCATTATCTTCTGCCCATTCAAACGAATTCCTTCTCGGTTATTATTTAATAGCCCTCCTTCTGCATTAGCTATAGCAGCATTTATCATAGGGGAAACAAAATGTCAAAACTAAAGAAAGGTAAATGGCTAGAAATGAAAGATCCAAGGAGAGGGGATATATAGGCAATGCCAATCAAGGAGAAAGTGAAGTCTGAGCAGTGGTAGGAATTTCACTTAGCTGAGTTTACTTAATATGGTAGCAAATGGAATAATACATGAGATTTTTAGGGAATCCCTAAAAAATAGGATTTAGGGAATCCTATTAAAGAGCTGATATTTTATGAGATCTGATATTTTCCCTTAGATTCTAGGACATCCAAATTTAAGCCGGCAGAAGGGTGATTGATTCAACAATATATCTTTTACTTACTCCAGCCCCAGTTAAGTTTTTCCCCCTATTACCATGTTACACAAGGGCAACCCCACACTGGCAGTTGGTTGTTAATTACATTTGATGTGCAGTAACACAAGCGAGCTAATTAACTTGCATCAAAAAAGCTTTATTTACTGTGACAAATTAAACAAACTCATAAAGTGTTCAGCCACAATGGCTCTCAATTATCATGCAGTCCAAGTAATGTGGTGCAAACATATTCCCAGGCCTCTCTCAGGTATCACTTCAGTCTCGCAGCCCTTCTGCACATGTACAATTATAAATGGATCTTTTTAATGAATAGAACTGAAAGTCAACTGCTCTTTGTTTTGCTTTGGTGTGTGTGTGTGTGTGTGTGTGTGTGTGTGTGTGTGTGTGTGTGTATGTTCTCTAAGGTACAGCTGGATACGTTGATCATATTCAATTTCTTAATCCTTCCTTACTTCACAGTTCAACAGAGTTTTCCTGGCCTTTAATCAGAGAACTGCCATAAAGCAAAAAGGGGAAAATGCTATTGTTCCAAAGCTCATGCTCTGCATTAGACATGACTGTCTAAAACTGGTCATCTTCAGCCTCTTCTTGTAGACAGTGTTGACTCTTTAATAGAAACATCACTAACCCCTAATGACTCCACATACAGCAGGTATAAAACAGTGTCTTTCTCCTTTGCTAGAATAGAAGGATAAGATTTGTATCCTCAGCCAACAGAGTGCAGCAGCAGAACAACTGCTTCTCTTTCAAGCAAGTTTTCTTGCTTTGGAAAAAACCAATTATAATTTCTACCATTCTTTGCAAAACAGGGTCTAAAATTCACTACCTGTGCTACATATTTAGGAAAATACATTCCCCTTCTATTCAGCTAATTTGTAAGGTAATGATTTGAGGTTGGTAGCACAGTAAAATGGAAGAAACACTGAACTTGAAACCAGATGAAGAAGAATAGCAACTAGTGCACGAAGCTAATAAGCAGCAGAATCAGGATTGTCTAACTCAAAAGCTTGCTCTCAGCTACTGTCAACAAAGAGGTTTTGCCAAGTTACTGAACTTACATTTCCTTATCTGCCAAGTATAGATAACTTGAGGATGTTTATAAAGGGGACTTATAATAAATGACACAGTAAATTGTTGATGTCATTATGAATATTTGTTGATTGGCCTCACCAAGAAAGCTCATAATGAAAATCTCATAACCGTCATTTTTCACTAGTAGGAATCTATACCTACAGGCCATTAAATGACCAGGGAGAAGAAATTTCTTGGAGGACAAAAAAGTTTCCTCATCTACATGGCAACTTAGAATACCAGTATGTCTTGAAGAGATTGTTATTCCAAGCTCTTTGAGTGAAGAGTCAAGAAGCACTAAGAAATAGGAATGAGGTCTAGGGAAACTTCCTATTCTATAATAACCCCACCAGTATTTCTGAAAGTGAGCCATCCTTGGGTCCCTCAGAGAACCCTCCAAGAGAAATGGAGGCAAAAGATGGCCTTAGATTTGATTCCCTTTTAAAACTGAATCAGAGTGGCCTTGGCAATTTTAGCCCAGCGATTATATTTGGTCATTTCCCATTAAATTTCAATCCATAAGGCAGTCATGCTTCCCAGAGATAGATGAGAAGGCACCCTCAAGACAGGATGTACTAGTCCTCACCTTTTGTTTCTTGACATTTATGAATAAGCTGCAGTTTGTAGCTGAGGTCCAGAGTCACTCTGTTCCTGAAGGACTTTCATCCTCCTTCTACCTAATCAGTGTTTTTGTCTTCTGGACAGACATCAAGTTCAGACAAAAAAGGCTCACCAATAATGCATTGTATTTGCCAATAGGTCACAGCAGGGTCTGGTAAAGAAATCACAGTAGGAAACGCAGCTGAGTGTGGGCATGACAAAATGTCCTTTATTTACAGGAGCATAACCTGTAATATGCAATTTCAACATTGAGGTACACCATAGTGAGTCTAAAAGACTGCTGATTCTCTAATGAAAACTTTGAGTGATTCCAAAGGTCTAGGGTCTGTGCACTGGGTGATTATTATAGACTAACAAGGCAATGTGATTATTCCACCTCAGAATATTCACAAAAATCAATGGCACACTTCTACGTCTGCCAACATTCCTGTCCAGAGCACTACAGTTCACAACTGACACGTAAGTCTCTTAATTGAAAGGATGACAAAAGATGGAACAATTTTATTTTTCACTTACTGACTTCTTCATAAACTACATCTCAGTTAAATGGCTCTCAGAGACCTATACTTCACAAGCACAATCCATTTGCTTCCTCCTCCCTCAGGACAATTATGAGATAAAATGAAAACAAAGACTCGAAACAGAAATAAAGCCTGAAATAAGTCATTTGTGCAAATGTAGAGATACACTAGTAATACTGAAAATCTTACAGCCTAGTCTACAAGGAACAATCTTATAGTTTTATATCCCATCAGGAAAGATAGGCACATAAGAGGCTGACCAATTTATTACAAACAGGTCTTTTTATGCGAGACTGATTGCAGAGATGTTACTATAACGGAGAATTCTGAAGAGGACATTAAAATACAGCTACAATGCCAAATGGAATAGTTGAATTTTTAGAGCTTTATTCAGACTGAACTTCTGCGTATGGAAGTGTCCATGGGTGGCCATTAAATCAAACTGAGCATCTTACAAGCCTATTCATATTGACCAGAATATGGTGGCTCATTTAACCAATGCTGCAAGTGCATATTGCAGGGAGGTAGAGGGGATATAAAGACCCTTCTAACACTGTACAGATCTCTCCTTGATTACAATGCTCCCTGTGGGACCACAAGAGTTACTCACCACTCCCCAGCCCCCATTTTTTATGTTAAGAAATTCTGAACCAAGAAAGTGATAGTGCATTCCATTCTGCTTGGATCATTTCAGTGAGATACAAAGTCAGTCAAATCAATACCAGTTTATAATTTCCCCCTTGTATTTTAGGAGAGAAAACTGCAAGGAGATGCATAAATCTGATTCTGCCCTGCTTCTAGGCACATACTTCCTATGACTCTATTATGACGATGTGCCTTGAGCTACAGTAGACACCCCAACTTCTTAGGGTCAGGGGATTGAAAAGAACTATATGACTTAATGGGGGGGGGGTTGACCATAAGAGTCGATAAGGCTTTCCACTATTAAAGCAGGAGATGTCAATGTTCCTTTCCTTCCAAAATTCCAAAATAGGTGATTCTCCTAGTCTAAAATATCCATGAGGATCAGAATAAGGCTCACAGCTCTCTCATTTTCTCATCCTAATGGACTATGCTGTATCAGTCTACAATTACAATTGTAATTGTATTTGGTGAAATCTACGGAGTAGGCAAGGAAATGAAATAGTTTGTTTATTTTAAGGATATTCTAGAACTTAGAAGTTTAATAGAGTATTGGAATAGAGCCTCCATCAAAGGACTGCAGTGAGAGAAAACAAACTCATTCCATGCCTGCTGTCATTCGTAAACTCATTTGGGAGATATCTGAATATTTTCATGAGAGCCAAATTTTCATACGTAGAGGACGGATTTTCTAAAACTATTTTAATTCATTATCATTTTTAATTAATTAGGTAATGAATCAATTGTCCTGGAGAATACTGTTTTTATTTGGAAAAAAAGAGATGGGACTATAATATTCTAGTGCTAATTTTCTTTGAGGTTTTAGAAATGATTCTGAAAGCAGTATGAAAACTTGCTTGAGAAAAAAACATTATTCACCCATACAAAATGTCTACCTCTTTAAAAAACACTCATTTAAGGTCTTACATACTTATTAAAAATTGGCTAGTGACCAGACTACAGAGTAGTTTACAACATGCAAGAGACATTGACTGTGCACCTACTACATGGTAGCCAGACATTGTGTTACACTGGGGGATCCAGAGGTGATCAATATATATCAAGAGGATCATAATACAGCAAGAAATAAGCCACAGTACAAACAATATTATAATGTGGTTGATCTGGGAGAATTGTACAAAGTGTAGGGAGTGCTTAACAATAACAGCTAACATTTACGTAGTGTTTTCTTTGTGTCAGGTTCATACTGAATAAATTAACTCAATACTTATAGCAGCCATATAAGGTCAGCAATATGCATATGAAAGAGGCAAGAAAAGTTGTCTGAGGAGTAACATTCAGGCTGAGGCACAGGAACTTGAGTTGGTGGGACATAATTGAGAAATACAAGTAGCATATTATAAATGGTGAGTTAAAATGTTGGGTAGTGAGTAAATGGAATAGGAGCCAAAATGGGGCTGGGTATGTATTTTATCTATCTATCTATCTATCTATCTATCTATCTATCTATCTATCTCTAATGTAATATATATATAAAGCAGCCGGATCATGAGGGGTCTTAGATGACACAGAAAAGAGGTTAGGATTATCATGTAGATAATGGGGAACTCTTAGAGAATGCTCAACATTTACTCGAGCCAAGTCCCACCTAAACAGTCAACCAACTAATGGGGAAGACTTACAAAGACAAAGGTAAGAGTTAAGTGCTAAAATTGTCCATCAAGTCATCAACAAAATGGAGTAAGTCTGCAAGACTTCTGAACACAAGTGTTTGCTTAGAAGAACACTATCTATATCTGGAGGCTTGGCCCTCATGGGAATCTAAGATAGGCCATTTAATCTCTTAAGGGAGCCAGGCAGTGTGGCCTTTGGCTCAGCCTCAGCCCTCCACTGAAGGTTCTTGGCCCTAACCATGGGAACTGCTTCCAGTCAGAACCAAAGCTTGTTTGTACAGTTAAATGAATAAATGTTTTTAAACTGAGACTCTGACTTCTTACCAGTCTGTGTTGCTAAAATACCAAAGAATAATTATAAGAGGTTTTCTAGTCAATGATTTTTTTTACTGCTATAACATTTAAATTAGACTAAATTCAGCTGTTTGAGTGCCCTCTGACAATATTTTTTCTCTCAACTCCATGACTGTTTTATCACTCCATACTCACTTGACCTAATCGGCACCATTCTGCACTCTAAAATGTTTATCCTGTTAAATGAAATTTTAATCTAACTTTTATAGCATTCAATTTCAGTTTCATCAGTCATCCACAGTGTAATATCTAATGTTTTAAAATAATCTAGACAGTTAAAAAAAGCAGGGGGAGGGGGAAGAATTGCCGTGTTATGAAGCAAATGATTAATTAAAGCAAATTAGATTCTGGCAGCTCTTGCTATCATTATCATGTGTTCCCCAACTCGACTAATAAATCTTTGTTGAGAATGTGTGCTTTCACAAGGTTCAAAAGTCACCTGGGAAAGGACATTATTGACTAATATTTTTGCATTGCTGTTAGTTTTATATTCTATTACCCTATGGAATAACAACTAATATTTTTCAAACATTTAGAGTACATTCAGGAGACTAACTGCTCACTGGTCAGAAGGAGGTTTAAGAGCAGGGGAAATGCAGCGATTTCTCTATCTACTCGAGTAAATTACAATTAACTGATATGGCTAATATGTCGGCAAAAGCTAGAAAATCTAAAATACGCGACACAGAGTGCCTGCCGCACAATACCATCCTCTCTGTGGCACAGTCCCTGGGATTTCAGCAGCTGCAAAACATTCTCTAAAGCACACAGCACAGCGAGAACAGCACAGCTCTCCTCTATTTCAGAGGTTTGCCTTCTTTCCTTTCCTAGTATCTGGCACTTCACATTGAGGAAAGTAACAATGCCGAGGAAAACAGCTCTCTAAATCCTACCAAATGCTGCTGCCATGCAAACTAGACAGTCTGCGTTGTTTCTAAAGGCACAGAAGGGAGATATTGACAGCTATTTCCAGAAAGGGACTACATACTTGCCTTTATTTAGGCTGCACAAAGTGTTTCCACTTAAATCTACCTTTAATAATTTTTTTCTAAAATCAACTGTTGCATTTTTCAAACTCATACTGTTTATTGCCTAATTCTGAATGTTTTGAAGTATATTTCCTACAACTTTCCCATTTGCTTTACCTCAAGCTTAGCCAACTGTGTCCTTTTTGCCAGGCAAATGGCAGCGTAAACTGCAAGCTCGGTTCTTTGCCGTCTCTAGTCATTGCATGTCACATTGTCTTAAAACTTCTCAAGAGACGGTGCAAATTTATTTGAAGTCTATGATATTGTGATGAGTGGGGGGGGGGGTGGCTAGCAGTTTTGAAACAATCATATAAATACCAGGAATAAATTTATCTTGAGGTTTATTAAATACGGGGGAGGAAAGGAGCCTAATCCCCCAAAAAGTGAAATTTTAAGTTGTAATTAATAATCACATGCTGTTAAATATTTGTACCAGTTTTGAAATAGTGCAACCCATAAAACTCTGAAATATGGTCAAATGAAAATAATGTTGCTCCAGACAATCCTATTATGTTTAACCTCTACCCCCTGCCATAGCTTTGTAATAATTTTCATTCCTGAGTGGGTATGTCTACAAAACAAAACACACACACACACACACACACACATACAACACACACACACACACACACACACACTATACATTTAAATATGCACATATAGGCATCCACATTTTTCACTCTTTTAAACTGCAGATTATGAAGTGAGCTATGATTACCCCTCCAAGTAATTCCCTCTACCCACTCCCTCTATCATCCTCCCACTCGCCACATTTGAACACGTTTCTCTTTTCCTTGGGGCTCTTTTTCTTCTTTCCGCAGCACAGCTTCCTGGTGCCTCAGGAGACTGGAAAATAGCCTCCAGTACTGTTCAGTATGGCAGCACATCCCCACGGCCTGGGTGTTTTCTCAGACAGTTTTAAAATGATCCAGTATTGCATGAGTTAAAAAAAATTCCCCCTGGAAAAGCTAATTATTGCATGCAGATACTTCTTTGTGTGATCAAGGAGGGGACAATTTAATAGGCTCTGTAATACAACCAAGAACAAAATTGCTTTAAAGGAAGTCTCTTGTTGAGTGACAACTCTGTTGCCTGAGCCAATTAGGTCCCAATAAAGAGTGTTGAATTGGCTCCTGCTTTCTCATTAATTATGTTCTGTCACAGACATGGGGCTTGATTTAGCAATTTTGTATTACATTAAGATACTGAAAGGCCGGGAACAAATGGCTCACTCTGATAATAGGCATTCTCTACACGGTGTGACATTTACTATCCAGCTGTCCGTAAGGCAGCCTAGCACTTCAGTTCAGGGGTTTATTTGTCATTGCTTCAAAGGGACACTCAGCTTTTCACAAAAAAAGAAACAGAGAGGCTAATAGATAGGACAAAATGTACTGCTGATATGCTTTATTAGAGATAGGATGCTAGGGTTTTGCTAACAAGCTCATCCGTTGGGACTCAGCCGAGTTTGCTGCCAATCATCCTACACACAAAGGCACACTAGTTAACAAGGAGAAATGAATTACAGACACTTATTCTGCCGGTGGGATCACAAATACACCAATCTGTGAAAGAGGCACAAACTCCAGAGACAAACTACGTATTTGTCAATAACCTCCTAGAAAGAACCCTAGTAATTCTTTGAAGACCTTTGATTTAGCTTCCTTCTAAAATACATGTATAGGAAATGTTTTCATTACCATGACATTCTTTCTTTGTTATTTGTACAAATTTTCATCACATTAAAAACAGAAAACTGAGGAGGTCTGCAAATGTTTTAGTGGGTATCTATACAATACTTTTCATATCTCGCCACAGGGACCTACTATTTTGTTATTTCATTAAGAATGAGAGAAAATTAAAATTTTAATCTTTAGGTCTGAATTGAAATCTACCAATGTACTAGACACAATCTATAACTATACATATATATGTGTGTGTGTTTATATATATTCATATAGATATATCATGTATACCAATTTAAAGAACAAATTAGAGATCAAATGAATACCAAATCCTTCTGGTTAAATAACTATATGACTTTTTATCATAAAAGGTATATATGTACCCCTATGTATCTACAAACACATCCATAAAATCTTCATATAATACACATATTTGTACATACAGATATGATTTCACAATGCATAAATATGAACCTAAATCAACTTCTGTATATCAAATATAGTGAAATATTTTATACATTTTATTTATGAAAATGAACCAAATGTCTGACCATGGCATTGATCAACATTTTGCTATTTCTATTATTTAAACATTCTCCTGCAAACATATCATAGAGAAGGGCCTATCGTTGATTATAAAAAACAATAACCTTCAACTCAAGTTTATCTACTGACCACATGAGATTAATCAAATCTGAATATGTCATTTGCAGGTTAATTACAAAACAGCTCTCCAAAACTCTCCTACAGACAATACACTGTTCATCTGATTGCAGTCTGCATCAAATTCATTTAATTTATTCTGCCCGCCATTTTGGATTATAGCAACTCAAGCCTCAACTATAGAAGGTATAAAAGGCTAAAAAGAATAAACAAAGATTAAAATCTGTGCTCAGATAGAATATCAAAGGATGTGAAGATCTGTTGTGTTCAGTTTCAACCTCAGGAAGAATCCATCCCTCCATCTTTGCTTCTTTTACTCTTTCATGAAGCTCTACCAATTGTTAAAGGCATCAAGGGAGTAGCCTAGTGCCCCCATAAGGAAGCTTCTTTTGTCTTTTCCTAAGCGATTCCCCATATGGGCCCTTAACCTCCTCTATTTACCTCTTAATTCCTCTGAATTTGAGATCCTAAATAATTCTTTATCTTTGTTGACCTACTAATAATTCCAGGGAAAGGAGACCATGAAGCAAAGATGTAGGATAACTATAAGCCCCAGATGTGTGTGTGATACATCCTTTTCTTCCTTTAACCTTTACCAGCAGAAAGGATGGGTAATAATTATTTGTTTAAAGAAGCATATCTTATTTAATGTAATCCCTAAACATTGTTTTCCAATTTCTAAGTATTAAAAAATAATTTTTGATAAGGCATGCTCCAAATCATGTCCTTCATTTTAAAATAATGCCTTAAAAATCAAAGAGGAGGAAAAAATCATGTGAAAATACAGTGCAAATTTTCTTTCCATTTTCCCACTCCCCCAAAAAAATCATATGCAGGAAAGCACTTGCACACTATTTCTCAACACCAATAACTGTGAATTATATATATTTTTTAAATGTGTACTGAACACAGACTTAGTTGAAAGAGCTTAGAGAATCTAAGGGAAGTATGAAATACTTTTTTGCCTGTCTAAAATTTGCCACGTTGCTATTTGAGAAAAGGCTTTGCAATAAATAATATACATAATAGAAGCAAGAATCATTTTATCCTCACTTAGCAGGAGATTTATCTTCACTACTGAGGTACTCCCTAAGGTTGAAATCTTTCAAAAAGCCTGAGCCCTCCTCAGGCTGAAGCAAAGGTATTTATATAGACATTAAGTATTTATGCTGCAATTTATACTTTCAAAGCCCTTTGTAACCATTCATTAGTTCATCGAAATAACTTTCTTCTGAAGTATGTGAATGCTTTGATTCCCAGGCAGAGAGAGTTGGGTTCAGGGAAGTGACTGACACATGGCATGAAGGACTTAGGTCATACATAAAGAATGACTGTATCTCAGAGTGGGTTTCCTATGGGTTTTATGGAAACTTCTTCAAATCAAAGACTAAGGTGGACCTCTACAGAAATACTTTAGTTGTGACTTTGTTATGGTTTACCTGCAGGCAAAGGAACTGAGCAAATGGCTCCAGCTCTTACAGCCTTAGCTTTTATTTCCTCTTGGGACATTTATGTCCATAGGATGGTTTAGGAACAGGCTAAAAATCAGAGGATAAAACTAATATCTACACCTAGATATCATGTCTTGCTAACACAAAATATTATAAAAGGATAGCTGGGGGAACTGTCTTTCAAAAGGTTTTCTTGGAAATATCCTTCCTGGTTATGTCAAGGTAAATGTAGAGAGCAGACCCCTTGTGTAAGCCTATGTTTATCTTGAAAGATCCTACTCTGTCACACCATTAGCTTCCTACTAATATGCTGATTCTACATCTACTTTCTCACTTCAGTATGGAGTTTGAGTCCAAAGATGGCTTCCACAATTCCTTTCTTCCTCCTATGTTCATGTGATCTCTAGCATCTGGGTTGCCTGCAACTGCTTTGACCACTAGATATAGAATAAGTGATGCTGTGCCAGTTTCAGACCCAACTTTTAGAAGGACTGGCAACTTCTGCCTCCTCTTAGAATGTTCACTCCGAGGCACTCCCTTGTAGACCACTCAGCCTCCGTGTAAGAAGTACAAGCTCCTCTGAGAGACAGAGACCACATGGAAAAGGACTCAGGCACCAGACAAGGGAATGAAAACAAAAAACACTTTGGACGTTTAGCTCTGTCACACCTTTAGATGACTCCATCCCTAGCCACCATCTGATGGCAATCACCCAAGAGATGCCCAAGTTAGAACCAAGCTGAGCTTCATGAATTCCCAGAACTATGATATCATAATAAATTATTATTATAAGCCACTAAGTTTTGGAGTGGCTGGAATTAGATTACCAGAATAACCACTGTCAATGCTGTCTTCCCCATATCCCTGTGTCTTTACAGAAGTATGAGAAAAAAAGCAGAAGCTGGGCTGAGCTAGGCTAAGCTAGAAGAATAGGGCTATTAAGAATTGGCAGCATCATATGGAGGACTAGAATCAGTCTTGAGAAAACTTGTAACCTCCCCCAAGTATCAATTTTCTTATCTATAAAATAAAACTAATAATATGACCTCAACGAATTAGGAAGATTTAATGAACTATAATGTGAAGCACCTACACAGTGCTAAGACAGGCAGATCCTCCATAACATGAACTGTTATCATTATTGTTATCCTTATTAGTATTGCCTAAGCATGCTAGACTCTTTCAAACATCTGATCAAGCCACAAGTCATTACCCTTTCCCACACTTCCCTCAGACTCATTAAGACAGACATCCAGAAGACATGATCCCACTCCTAGACCATAGCTAATTGGACTAGAAGGAGACAAGAGAAGCCAATTCATTTCTCTGTGTAGCTCTAATGACACTGGGTTAGGAAAAGAGCTAAAAGATGTCCAAATTTCACCCTGTGGACTGAAAACAGAGAAAATCACACCAGAGAGAGACTGAATACTAATATGAATATGAATTTCTTAGAACCCGAATGGTTTTCCAAGCTGTGCTTCATAGCTCCCAGACCCAACTGTAATCCTTCTTTGGGGTATTGTAGGATGTACCTATATCCTTATGATATTGTTCCCTTTTCTCTTGATCCAACTTAACTTGGTTTCCATTATGCATCCAAAGAATCCAAGCAAAAGAAGAGCAAATAAAAGAAGACACTTCAAACACGACACTGTGGCCTCCCAATGCCAGAAAGCAATGAGGATCCAGACTGGATCCACTAATATACTGCTGAAGCTTTACACATCTTCTTTCCATCACTAAGGCTCTGTTTATCAGAGAGAGAAACATTTGTAGAATGGACCGATGTCATTGTCTTTATTTTTTTAGTAAGAGTTTTATTAAGATATGGTTTACATAACATACAATTTACCAATTTAAATGATACATTTACATATACATAGTATATTCACAGAGTTGTGCGGTCATCACCACAATTAATTTTAGGAAATTTTCATCACCCCTAAAAGAAATGCCATATCTATTACTAGTCACTTTCCTTTCTTCTTCCCACCACAACCCCCCTCAATCTAGGGCAACCACTAATCTAACTTTCTGTATCTTTAGATGTGATCATTCTGGACATTTTATATAAATGGAATTATACAATATGTAGGCTTTAGTAACTGGTTTCCTTCACTTAGCATAATGTTTCAGGGTGTATCCATGTTGTAACATGTATTATTACCTCATTCATTTTTATTGAGCGATAATACTCCATGGTATAGATAGGCCACGTTTTATTTATTCATTCATCAGTTGATGGATATTTGAATTGTTTCCACTTTTGGCTATTACGAATAATGATGCTATGAATACTCATGTACTAGTTTTTATGTGGATGCACATTTTCACTTCTCTTCAATATATATCTAGGAATAGAAGTGCTGGGTCATACGGTAACTCTATGTTTAAACAGCCAAACTATTTTCCAAAGTGGAGGCACCATTTTATATTCTCTCCAGAAATGTTGAAAGTTCCAATTTCTCCACATCTTCACCAATGCTTGTTTGTTTTTTTAAAATATAACCTTCCTTGTGTGTGTAAAGTGGTATCTCACTGGGTTTTATTTGCATTTCCCTGATGACTAACGATGTTGAGAATATTCTCAAGTGTTTATTGGCCATTTGTTTATCTTCTTTAAAGAAATGTTTATTAGATACTTTGCCTATTTTTTAATTGGGTTGTTTGTCTTTTTGCTGTCGAGTTTTAATAATTCTTTATATATTCTAGCTATAAATCCCTTATCAGATAAATGATTTGTAAACATTTTCTCCCAACCACGGAGTTCTCTTTTCACTTTTTTGATGGTGTCCTTTGAAGAAAAAAAGATTTTAATTTTGATGAAGTCCAATTTATCTGTTTCTTTTTTGTTGCCTGTACTTTTGGTGTCTTATTTTAAAAAACCATTGCCAAAACCAAGATCACAAAGACTTCCCCTTCTTTTGTTCTAAAAGCTTTACAGTTTTAGTTCTCACACTCTTAAGCACTTTTTCCATTTTGAGTTAATTTGTTTATAGGGAGGTAAGACTCCAACTTCATTCTTTTGCCCAGAAATGTTCCGCCATTCCAAAAGTCCTTACTGAGAAGACTATTCTTTCCCATGTTGGACTGTTTCGACATTTTGTCAAAAATCAATTGACCATAAGTGTGTGTGTTTGTTTCTGGATTTCTAATTATATGCCACTGATTTATAGGTCTATCTTTATTCCAGTATCACACTACTTTGATTATTGTAACTTTGTAGTAAGTTTTGAAATTGAGAAGTGTGAAACTTACAGCTTTGATATTATTTTTCATTGGCGTTTGACTATTCTAGGTTCCTTGAATTTCTAAAAGGAATTTTAGGATCAGTTTCTCAATTTCTGTGAAGAATTGACCTGGGATTTTGATAGTAATTATGCTGAAGCTGTAAGTCAACTTAGAGAATATTTCCATTTTAACAATATTAAATCTTCCAATCTATGAACATGGGATATCTTACCATTTATTTAAGTCTTCCTTAATTTCTCTTGACAGTGATTTGTGGTTTACAGAATTTGGTTTCACATTTGTTTTGTTAAATTTATTCCTAAGTGTTTACTCTTTTTTGATGCCATTGTAAATGGAGTTGCTTTCTTAATTTTATTTTCAGATTATTTATTGTAAGTGCATAGAAATACAATTGATTTTTGTATATTGATCTGGTATCCTTCAACCTTACTGAGATTATTTATTAGTTCTTTTTTTTTTTTTTTTTTTAATTTTTATTTTCAACGTTTATTCATTTTTGGGACAGAGAGAGACAGAGCATGAACGGGGGAGGGGCAGAGAGAGAGGGAGACACAGAATCGGAAACAGGCTCCAGGCTCTGAGCCATCAGCCCAGAGCCTGACGCGGGGCTCGAACTCCCGGACCGCGAGATTGTGACCTGGCTGAAGTCGGACGCTCAACCGACTGCGCCACCCAGGCGCCCCGATTATTTATTAGTTCTAATAGTTTTCTGCGAATCCCTTAGGACTTTCATATCATCTACAAATAGAGACAGTTGACTTTTTCCTTTCCAATTTGGACGTCTTTTATTTCATTTTCTTGCCTAATTTCCCTGGCTAGAAGCTCCAGCACAATGTTGAAAAGAATTACAAGAGCAGACATCTGTGTCTTGTTCCTGACCTTGGGGAAAAGCATTCAGTCTTTCACAATTAAGTATGATATTAGCTGATGGTTTCCAATGTCTTCTTGGCCAAATATTCTGGTCCTGATACACATTTCTGAGATCTTGATACCAAATCTTCATGTTTACAAATATGACTAAACACTGTTCATTTTTTTTATTGAATCTTAGCAAAAAACTGTTTGCATCCCAACCACAATATTCCTACAGATATATAATAGTAACAGTTTATTGGGTTGTGAAGACAACTATATTGGAGTGAGTCTCATATTACAGTCCTGGCTGTCCCTTTCATTCTTGGGCCTACTCTAAACCTCATTCTTTTGCAAACTGAAAACACCAGCCCTGGTTTCTTCTACCTTTATGTAAGAACCAAGTAAGTAAATATGAGAAGTGCTTTAGAAAATGCAATGCTTTTTGCAAGGAGACTATTGTTTGTTTCTCCTAAAATATATCAAGCTTTTTTAATGTATATCTACCAAATATTGTTGAAGAAATCAACTCCTTTCCTCCCTGGTACGTATAATCAGTGATTCTCATGATTGATGTAGAAAGGTTTTTTTTTTTTTTTAATTTCCAAACTAGATAAATGAAAACTTTCTTCAAAACTAAGCTACCTTATTTTTAATGAAAAACTAGAACTTGACCTCTATACATCTTTAAAAGATGAAGATTTTTTACCTAGATTTTTTTTAAATTGTGGCACAACTGACATATAGCATTATATTACTATCAAGTGTACAACATAATGATCTGATATTTATGTATATTGCAAAATGATCACAACAATCAGTATAATTATCATCAGTCACTATACATAGTAACAAAAATATTTTTTCTTCTGATGTGGACTTTTAAGGTCTACTCTCAGGAACATTTAAATACACAATAACATAGTATTAACTATATTCTAATAAAATATTATTAACTATAGTCACTGTAACTGAATTATTTTATAACTGCAAGTTTGTACCTATTGATTCCTTTCACCCATATTGCCCATCTCCCACCTCTACCTCTGGCAACCACAAATCTGTTCTCTGTATGTATCAGCTTGAATTTTTTTTTTTTTTTTAGATTCTCATATCAGTGAGATCAAATGGCATTTGCCTATCTCTGGCTAACTTATTTCACTTAGCCTAATTCTCTCCAGGTCCACCTATGTTGTCACAAATGAGAAGATTTCATCCTTTTTTTTATTTATGGCTGAGGACTATTCCATTGTGTGTATATTGCACACTTTCTGGGGTGCCTGGGTGGCAAAGTCAGTTAAGCATTCAACTCTTAATCTCGGCTCAGATCATGATCTCACAGTTCATGAGCTCAAGCCCCACATGGGGCTCTGCATTGATGGCATGGAGCCTGCTTGGGATTCTGTCTCCTCTCTGCCCCTCACCCTTATCAGAGCTCTCTCTCTCTCAAAATATACTGCACACTTTCTTTACCCATAAATCTGTCAGTGGACATTTAACTTGTTTATATGTCTTTACCACTGTACAATGTAGCATTGTATAATGCTACAATAAACATGGAGGTACATGTATCTTTTAAAATTCATGTTTTCATTTTCTTCAGATAAATACCCAAAAGGGAATTACTGAATCATATGGTACTTCCATTTTTAGTTTTTTGAGAAATCTCTATACCATTTCCCATAAAGGCTGTACCAATTTACAATCCCACCAATAATGCATGAAGGTTCCCTTTTCTCTGCTTCCTTGCCATCATTTGTTGTTTCTTGTCATTTTGATACTAGCCATTCTAACAGGGTGAGGCGATGTCTCATTGTGATTTGATTTCATATTGCCCTTATGATTAGTGATGTTAAACATCTTTTCACATACCTGTTGGCCATCTGCATATTTCTCTGGGAAAATGTCTACTCAGATCTTCTGTCCATGATCTTTTAATTTATGTTTTTAATGTTTATTTATTTTTGAAAGAGACAGAGAGCAAATGAGGGAGGGGCAGAGAGGGAGACACAGAATCTGAAGCAGGCTCCAGGCTCCAAGCTGTCAGCACAAATCCAACACTGGGCTCAAACTCACAAACTGCGAGATCATGACCTGAGCCAAAGTCAGACACTTCCCCAACTGAGCCATCCAGGCACCCCATCCATGATTTTTTGATATTAAGTTGTATGAATTATTTATATATTTTGGATATCAATCCCTTCTTGGATATGTGATTTGCAAATATATTCTCCCATTCAATATGCTGCCATTCCATTTTGTTGATGAATTCCTTTGGTGTTGAGAAAAAATTTTAAATGACTCATCAATTTTTTCTGAAATATTTTTAGATTTGTTATTGCTAGAAATATGTTTGTTAAAATTTTACCCCTCAGCTTCATTATTTGTAAATTGAGGTAATTAAAGAATATAACCATAAAATCTCTTCCAATGATAAAATTCATAACTTTCAGGTTATGAAACAAGATCTTATAAACAAGCAACATAAGGTTTTTAAGCTGATGTGAAAATTGTCTAAGGATTAATTCAATTAACTGCTTTATTATACTACCTTTCTATTTCAAATATTTTTTTAATGTTTACTTATTTATTTTGAAAGAGAGCAAGTGAGCATACAGGAGGAGGGGGGCAGAGAGAGAGGGAAAGACAGAATCCCAAGCAGACTATGGACCCTCAGCACAGAGCCTGATGTGGGGCTCAATCTCATGAACTGTGAGATCATGACTTGAGCCAAAATCAGGAGGCAGACAACTAACCAACTGGGCTGAGGAGCCCCATGTTTTTTTATTTCTGATTCTTTTTAAATTTTATCTCTGTGGTAAGGGTCTCCCTAAAGTCTTCCATTCCTTTCTCAAGCCCAGTGAGTATTCTTAGGATTGCTGCTTAAATTCTCCACCAGTCATGTTACTTATATCTGTTTTGCTTAGGTCTCTGGCCATGACCTTATCATGTTCATTCATTTGGGATGAATTCCTGTTTCTTGGCATTTTGACTAAGTCTATGCCTTCTTCTGTGTGTTAGAAAGCCTGTTATGTTTCCTACTCCTGAGAGTAATGGTTTTATGAAGAGGTCATATAATGTCCAGGGCCTATCACTTCAGAGAGTGTCTCTGGTGTGTGCTGTGTGTGCTCCGATGTGTGTTTTGTCTGCTCTATCCTTCACGCCAGTTGTCTGCAGAGGCTATCCTTGCTTGCAGTGGGCAGTGTTTGGTCCTTGGCCAGAATGTGGTGAGTTTTAACTAGGTGTGTGATGGTATGCTTGTTAAATGAGACCTGATACTACTTCTACTGGAACTGAAGCCCTGCAGAATTCTGTCCTTGCCCCTCCCCCACCCATGCTAGTTCTCTCACTCTTTCTCTCTCTCTCAAAATAAATAAACATTTTAAAGAAAAAAATACAATAACTGAGACAGGAAACAGACCTGATGCAATGAACTCAAGGATGGAAGAAGCAGAGGAATGAAAAACTGATACAGAAGACAAAATAATGAAGCTGAACAAAAGAAAGAGAGAATTATACATAATGAGAATTGACTTAGGGAGTTCAGTGACTCCATCGAACATAATAACATTTGTATTATAGGAGTCCCAAAAGAAGAAGAGAGAAAAAAGAGGGCAGAAAATTTGTTTGAGGAAATAATAGTTAAAATCTTCCCTAATCTGGGGTAGGAAACAGACATCCAGATCCAGAAGACACACAGAACTCCCATCAAAATTGACAAAAGCAAGCCAACACCAAAACATATAATAATTAAATTTGCAAAATATAGAGATAAAGAAAACGTCTTAAAAATATCAAGACAAAAGAAGTCCTTAACTTACAAAAGAAGGCCCATAAGACTAGCTGCAAATTTCTCAACAGAAACTTGGCAAGCAAGAAGCAAAAGGCATGATACATTCAACATGCTGAATGGGAAAAATCTGCAGCCAGGAATACTCTATGCCAGCAAGGCTATTATTCAGAAGGAGAGATAAAGAGTTTCCCAGACAAACAAAAACTAAAGGAGTTCATGACCACTAAACCAGCCCTGAAAGAAATAATAAAGGGGACACTGAGTGGAAAGAAAAGACCAAAAGTGACAAAGACAAGAAAGGAATAGAGAAAATCTCCAGAAACAACTAAAAAAAAGTAACAAAATGGCTCTAAATATCTATCAATAATTTCCCTGAATGTAAATGGACTAACCATTCCAATCAAAAGATATAGGGTGTCAGAATGGATAAAAAAAACAAGATCTATATGCTGCCTACAAAAGATTCATTTTAGACCTAAAGATACCTGCAGATCAAAAGTAGGGGATGGAGAAACATGTATCATGCAAATGGATGTCAAAAAAAAAGCTGGAGGAGCAATACTTATACCAGAAAAACTAGACTTTAAACCAAAGACTGTAATAAGAGATGAAGAGGGGCACTAGATCATAATAAAAGGAACAATCCAACAAAAATACCTAACAATTGTAAATATTTATGCATCCAACATAGAAGCACCCAAATATATAAAACAATTAGTAAAAAAACATAAAGGAACTCATTAATAATAATACAATAATATTAGGGGACTTTAACACACCACCTACATCAATGGATAGACCATCTAAACAGAAAATGAGCAAGGAAATAATGGCTTTTAATGATACTCTGGACCAGATGGACTTAACAGATATATTCAGAACATTTCATCCTAAAGCAGCAGAATACACATTCTTTTCAGATGCACATGGAACATTCTCCAGAAGAGATAACATACTAGATCACAAATCAGGCCTCAAAAAACACACAAAAAAATTGAGAGATCATACCATGCATATTTTCTTACCACAACATATGAAACTTGAAGTCAATCACAAAAAAAAAAAAAATGGAAAGACCATGAATACATACATACTGTTGTATGTATATACTGTAGCATGTACAACATGCTACTAAACAATGAATGGGTCAACCAGGAAATCAAAGAAGAAATAAGAAAATACATGGAAAAAATGAAAATGGAAACATAACAGTCCAAAACCTTTGGGATGCAGCAAAAGTGGTCCTAAGAGGAAAGTTCATAGCAATACAGGCCTACATCAAGAAGCAAGAAAAAAACTCAAATAAGCAAACTAACCTTATACCTAAAGGAGCTAAGAAAAAAAAAATGAAACCTAAAGCCAACAGAAGGAGGGAAATAATAAAGATTAAAGCAGAAATAAATGATATAGAAACTAAAAAAATCCCAATGGAATATATCAATGAAACCAGGAGCTGGTTCTTTGAAAAAAACAATAAAATTGATAAACTCCTAGCCAGACTTATCAAAAAAGAAAAGAGAAAGGACTAAAATAAATAAATCACAAATGAGAAAGGAGAGATCACAATCAACACCACAGAAATACAAAAAATTATGAGAATATTATGAAAAACAATATGCCAACAAATTGGACAACCTGGAAGAAATGGATAAATTCCTAGAAAGGTATAAACTACCAAAACTGAAACAGTATGAAATAGAAAATTTGAACAAACCAATAAACAGCAAGTAAATTGAATCAGTAATCAAAAATCTCCCAACAAACAAAAGTCCAGAGCCAGATGGACTCTGGCATAATATAAGGGCTATTCTATGAAACATTTAGAGAAAAGTTAATACCTATTCTTCTCAACCTATTCCAAAAAAGGAATAGAAAAGGAAGGACCAGGTGCTTGTTACATGTTATCTCTACAAATATGACTCAGTTAGTTTCTGCTCCTAGTTGCCTAGGAGGAGAAAGATGTAGTAAAACAAATAACTGAAATATTCTATTGCAATTCTAAATAATTATAAATAATTAAAATATTCTGTGTGCGACATACCAAGGGTACACAAAGAAGAGCTATCTTCAGGGGAGAGGACAGAAGACATTTCACTGAAAAAATATTGCCCAACATCTTATAATGAGCCTGGAAATCAAACTACTTAAACAGGAAACAGTTTAAAATGTGCTAACATAAGAGCAGGACACTCAAAATCTTCCCCCGCTATCCTCCATTTTCTGTTTCCAACTTCATCTCCTACTCCAACTCCTACTGCATGTGGTCATAAATACTATGTTCCCACCACATGAAAATATAAGGGTCACCAAACATGCCATGCATTTTCATGGAATTCTTTTGCCAGTACTCTTCCCTGGTATGTTTAATGTCCTTCTTATTTTCAGTCTGTCAAATCTTTATATTCTTTAATTTCATTTAAATGCCACCCTACCTGACGCTGCCAATTAGAGTTTCTCCTTTTTCTTCTAACACTTATTGCATTTACTATATGCCAGGCATTGTTCTAGATCCTTTACAAGTACTGCCTCATTAAATTCTCAAAGCAACCATTTTAGATAAGTACCCATACTGTTCCCATTTCATGGCTTAAATAACTGATACATAGCAAGGCTCAACAACTTGTTCGGGGTTGTACAACAATAATGGCTTCTATTTGTTGAGAATCAATTGGTCCTCAGTTGATTTATTTACCTTATTAATCACAAAATTTTGTGAAGGAATTATTGGTTTATCCCTTTTTAAAATGAGGAAAGAATTAAAGAAGTTAAAAACAAGTTAAAAACAAGTTCCCACTGCAATAAGTGGGTAGAACCAGGATTCAAATCCAGTCAGCTTCACAACCTCAACTCCATTATCCACCTCACTCGCACCACTGACATGATATTCCCTTTTTTTACCCCATTTTCTAATCAGATTGGAACAATGACTCCCTCATTAAATGGATGTGAAAACTGAGGCCCAGGGATTTGCTCAGGTTTTATTCCCAGGCCATGTTTCTCACCATCATAACACCTTGCCTCCATCAAAACCTAGGAGGGAGCCTAGGTAATTGCTGGCCTCCATTTTTACCTCCACATTCTGGGTGACTGCACTCTGACTACACCTCAGGGGAAGATAGAACCTAGAAAAGAAGATAGCAGGTTCTATGGCAGATGGCCAAGAATCTGAGACCTGCTATTTAAATGTGCTCACATACATGTGGCAAATTAATCTGTGGGCTATCAGGATAGTTGATTTTAATACATGAATAAAATAACATACAGATTTATCATAAAGGTGAATAAGTAAACATATTTTTGAGCCAATATAAAATCAAGAATATGTGCAACACAATGAAAGAAATAAGAAAAGATCATCTGCATATGTCTCAGTTTCAAGTGAGTTCAGTCACAAATCTTATTTTGTCAACCTGCACAAATAATTTTAATTTTTTTTTTTATTTTTTTTCAACGTTTTTTATTTATTTTTGGGACAGAGAGAGACAGAGCATGAACGGGGGAGGGGCAGAGAGAGAGGGAGACACAGAATCGGAAACAGGCTCCAGGCTCCGAGCCATCAGCCCAGAGCCTGACGCGGGGCTCGAACTCACAGACCGCGAGATCGTGACCTGGCTGAAGTCGGACGCTTAACCGACTGCGCCACCCAGGCGCCCCAATAATTTTAATTTTTTACCTCTCTTTCCTCTAACATAACCTCTATTCATTGCTTTAAATTTCCACCCCAGGGACAAGTCTTTGGGTGTGACCACATTTCACAACAGTCCTACAATGTCTTGTTGGGCTTCTCCTAATGATGCTAAAGAAATAACCATGCAACAAGCATCTACCCACTGCACCCCCTTTACTACCACCCCCATGAAATTCTAGGCCCTAGCAGCATCTCCTGCCCTACATTAATATAGAGGAAGCTCATTTGAAGAAGTATGACAAGAAGAAAAGATATGACAAGGTTCCAAGAAAGTTAAAAAAAAAAAAAAAAGGCAATTGTCTTCATTGTGCTTATAGAGATCTCATGTCTCCACACAGACCTGAACGCCTACAATGAGCCCTGCTTTTCAGCAGTGTGCCTGGGCTCACCACCCCCACCGCAACTCCTCTGCTCCCCAGTTAAATTTACACTCATGTCCAGCACTGTGGGAATGAGACCACAGCCTATCCTGTCTGACCAGATGGGTTGAGAGTCTCTGTCAACACCAATACTATTTTGTACCATGAACTAAAATACTTCAAATTATTCTTAGTAATTTTTTTTTTATTATACAAGTAAAACTCTAAAAACTTAATAAACTGTTTCTTTAAAGTTATTGGCCTTTTAAAAAGAGTCTTATCCACTATTCTACGCATAGTCAAGAGAAAGGACTTTGGTGTTTGAAGGCCCTGGATTTAAATCCTAAATCTTCTATTTATTTGCTATGGGATCTTAGACAAGTTACTAGACTTGCCTAAATCTTATCATCTATAAAATAACATCTGCCTTTCAGGGTTATTATGAAGATTAAATAAGACTGTGTATATGTAAAGCTATTAGCATAGTGCCTGGCACTGGATGAACACCAAGTAGATAATAAGTATTGTGTTTTTTTTAATAAAGTGCCAGGGTTCACAAATATATGATTATTTTTGGTTTTACAAATGACTGATGCTAAATATGCTCACTGGGTATTTAATTGACATTTATTCATCCTTTCATTTGGCAAACACCAAGAACCTACGATGTCCTAAACTTTATACTGGCTACAATGATGACTAACACCCCCTCCCTATCAAGGGGTTCAGAGACTAATGGATATTCAATTCAACTATATACAATAAAAACAAATTCCTTGTTCATCATTTCTATACTTTATAAATGTTTGCCCTCCCCACTACTGCCAAGTCGCTGACAGCAGAGACTACATCTTACTTGCTCAGCATGTAATAGTACCTAATTAATATGCTCTCTTACACTTAGTTGGAACTCAATAAATATGTGCTAAATTGACTTGAATAAAACTGAATCACTGTTCCTAGGAAGCATTAGTATTTATGATTAAAATACTTAGGTAATATTTTGATAATATTTTGGATCCATATAACTTTGTTTTTAAAGTCTCCCTTGTTTCATTTTAAAAAAGTACCTCTTTAGGAAAGATAGGAGTTGACTACATATGTACACACATATGAAATTAACTAATAAAGCTAAATTAGTAAAGAAATTGACACATTTAATTTGATATGCAGAATAACATGAAACGCCATTGTAGGATATTGGAACATTCAAATAAAATATCATACTGGCCATCAACCAAATGGCATTCTGAACTGGATATGACATCTGTCACCTACTGATGACCTAATTTGATTGTATTGACGTAACTGGGCAAGAAGAGTCCTTTACCCAGAATTACACGGATATCACATTGCAATCAATAGACTCCACTGTAAAGGATGACTTCCCCGCCAGGTGAGTTATTCAACAAAGAACTATTCCTGGTCAAAAACTCACTCCTTGATTCTATCTCTTATAGGTCTTGATATTTAAAGTTCTCTCCCCCTTCTCCCACCAATACAGAAATTAGCACAATCTCAGCCAAAAATTTCTGTGGCTGAGACAGTATAAGATAATATTCAATTTTAAAGCTGTGTGTCAGTAAAACAACTTCCAGGAAGGGGACTCACACTTGATAATGAATGTTGCCTGGTTCACTACAGCCACAGTTCACATACAGACTCTACTATGCAAAAGACTTTTTTTAAATTAGAAATTAAAATCTATTGATAAAAGAATATAATTCTACTAGGTACCCAGAGCCACTAGCAAGTGATTTCAAGTAGCTGCTGCCTGATTGCTTATTTATATGCAGAAATCTCAACTTCAACTCATGTTAGTGACAATGTTATTCACACGACTGCACATCCTACATTAGGGACTGCCTTCTTGGCTCAATGTGCCTCTAAGGCTAACTTCATGATCAACACAGTGGAACATGGAACTGAGGAAATGATCTTACTGATTCTGACAACATCCCAAAATTTGCCACTTTCACTGTAGATGGTGTGATATATATATATATATATATATATATATATATATACACACACACACACACACATATATGTATATATATATATATACATGTACATATATATGATATATATATGATATAGATATATACATATATCATATGTGTGTGTGTGTGTGTGTGTATGTATTTTCTGGTTACCTGGTAAAACAGTTCCAGGAAGAAAATCCACAGCTAAATACTAATTTTTGTAATAAGAGAAAGGTAAGAAAGACATGGGAAGACAGGAAGAAGATCTGATTGGGGCAAATCCCACAAAATGAAGACTTACACTTTGGGAGATTAGGAGTTCTCTTGTCAATAACTCATTCCTGTTTCTCTGCCATTTTTTATCTTTGCCCCAGACTGAGGGCTTAAATAGAACCTGAAGACTTGGGACCCAGACTGGTAATGGATTTGTAGGAGTTCGTTACATTAATGGAGACACGTGAAGTAGAAAAATGAATTTAAAAAATGTTGTGTTTATTCTGTATTATGTTCAAACAAGTGCACATACTTGTTGCACTAGATCCCTCTTTTTAAAAAAGGACATTTCAAAGGACTAGAAAATATGAACAAGAGTGTGGGTAAGCATTATAAAGCAAAGGAATACAATACCTTGAAGCAAATAACAAATGAAATGTTTAATCTATCCCCAGAGGTTTTTCTGGAAGTTTTATTCGAAGCACATGTGAAGGGGTAAAGTTTAGCAAGGTTTAGCAAAAACCACAGTAAATCTCTATTGTAATTTTACTCCTAATTTTGAACAGCCAAATAACTCTGGTATGGAATTAAAAACCAAAACACACAGGAGCACCTGGGTGGCTCAGTCAGTTAAGCATCTGACTTCAGCTCAGATTGTGATCTCACAGTTTGTGAGTTCAAGCCCTACATCAGTCTCTGTGCTGGCAGCTCAGAGCCTGGAGCTGCTTTGGATTCTGTGTCTCCCTCTCTCTCTCTGCCCCTCCCCTGCTCACACTCTGTCTGTCTGTCTCTCTCTCTCTCTCTCTCAAAAATAAATAATAAACATTAAAAAAATAAGTAAAAATAAAATTAATTAATTAAAAATTTAAAAACAAAATAAAACATGCACTAAAGTCCAATGTAAAGTAATGTGAAAAGTCTTTCTTAAAAGATGGCAACTATACTCTATCATAAATAATTTATAATTTTTAAGTGCATTAAACATTTTAGTTTATCTGTCTTGATTACTGGGTTTGGAAATGAATCTTGTATTGCTTTCAATAACATTAATTAATTAAAATTAACTAATTAATTCCAATATACATTAATTAAATATTGGACATCTCTTTGCTAGATGCTTCAAGACATAGGACTACGACTTCCTTGAGAGCAAGAATAGGGCCTTATTTATTTAGTTGAGGAATAAAAATAGTAGAGAAACTAAATTACCATGCATGGTATATATAGTGGAAGAAATGTAGAAAACAAATTACGATGCTGTTCAAAGCAGGAGGAAATCACCACTATTTGTGAAGTCCAAAATAGGTATCATTGAAGGCAGCACTTATATGAGCCCTGATGGATAGTGAGGATTTTGATGGGCACTGAGGTATGGTTAGGAATTTGACAAGAAGAGAAGCAAAAAAACATAGTGACAAAGAACATGGGCTCTGCCTGGATTCTAATTCAGGTTCTACTATCAATCAGCTATGTGATTTCGGGCAAGTCATTTAAACTCTCTCACTTTGATTTCCTTTTTATAAAAGAGAGCTAGTAATAATACATACCTCTTAGGATAATTGTCATAATTAAATATGCTATTATAAACAAAGTGCTTAGACTATTATTGCCTGCAAAATATTAAGTCCTGTAAAAGAATTAGTTATTATCATTCTGTGTAAAGCAAAGGTATGTTTACAAGAAAGTGTGTACATAATGATAAATGATAAATGATAAAGGGGATGGCATAAATAGCAGAGCAATAAAAGAAAAAAAACTAGAAAATAAATTGATAGTCTATTGTAGAGACCATCAAATACCAAAGAAGAGTTTATTCTAAACAATGTAGGAAGTAGGAAGCCAATGAAGTTTTTTTCCTTTTCTTTTCTTTTTTTTTTTTTTTTTTTTTTTTTTTGCTTTTAACCAGGGAGGTGGGAGCAGGTTAAATTAGAGTTGCACTTTGGGAGGATTAATCTGGCCTTAGTGCAAAAGACAGATTAGTGGTGGGACAGACAAGATGTGAAGAAAAGCTAATGCAGAAAGCTGACCTGAAGTAACGAGACTTAGCTAGGATAGAGGCAGTAGGGATGGATTAGAGAAGACATATTCTCTAGTCTATTCTCGATAAAAATTTAGAAAGTTAGATATCAGGGAGAATTTTTAAAAGACTACTGATGGTGGTTTTAAATCTAGGAGACTTTGATGTCATTATATGAAATAGGAAAGTCAGGATAAGAAATTCTCACTCAGCGACAATGAGTAGCTTGCCTTTGGATATAGAGTTTAAGGTGTCTAAAGGATATCCCACTGACACTTAAAACTATGTATCTGGAGATAATGACCCGAAATTACCTGCATAGAGATAATAGTTGAAGAAACAAGAATAGATAAAACCTCTGGGAGAGAGAAAGAGAAATGACCCCAAGAATGAAACCTTGGGAAACAGGGAAATCCCGCTGTGTAAGGAGCACAAACAACTAAAAAGTAGGCAGGTACCAAGGGCATGAGAAGAGGACAAGATCACATGAGAAGTCACCCCAGCCTGAAAGGCATCAGTTTTTTGGGGTTTTTTAAAATTTTTTTTAACATTTATTCATCTTTGAGAGACAGAGAGAGACAGCATGAGCGGGGAAGGGTCAGAGAGAGGGAGACACAGAATCCAAAGCAGGCTCCAGGCTCCCCGCTGTCATGGAAAGCGAAATCATGACCTGAGCTGAAGTCAGACACTCAACCCATTGAACCACCCAGGCGCCCCAAGGCATCAGTTCTTTATCACCATCTTACTTCCTATGGAAATAAACCCACCTAACTGAAATTCCACGGCTTTGAGAAAAAGAGAAATATTCTTCCCTAAGCTGCTATGCTTTTCAAGGCTTTTTTTTTTTTAACTGAATACAAGTCATAAATATCTTCCCTGAATGCAAGACTTAGGTTGGTTGCATGTTCAAACTCTGAACCTATGAAAACCAAATTATAGAAGCATCTCTTACATTTACGCTTAAGAACATAGATATCACTCTGCTCTGACTTAAGATTTTAACCAGATGATGATGATGATGATAACTAGAGATAACTATCTATGCCTTACATGTATCGGTTTTACAGTCATTGCATATTACCTTTCAAGAAGAAAGTATTTCCCATACTTTAACCTTCTGCTTTTGATATGAGAAATGTTCCCAAGGTAAAAAATCTATACACTGAAAACTATAGAAAGCTTATGAAAGAAATTGAAGACACACACAAAAAAGGAAAAACATTCCATGCTCCTGGATAGGAAGAACAAATATTATTAAAATGTCAATACTACCCAAAGCAATCTACACAGTCAATGCAATCCCTATCAAAATAACACCAGCATTCTTAACAGAGCTAGAACAAACAATCCTAAAATTTGTATGGAACCACCACAAAGACCCCGAATAGCCAAAGCAATCTTGAAAAAGAAAACCAAAGCAGGAGGAACCACAATCCCAGATGTCAAGCTACATTACAAAGCTATAATAATCAAGACAATATGGTACTGACACAAAAACAGATACTCAAATCAATGGAACAGAATAGAGTACCCAGAAATCGACCCACAAAAGTATGGCCAACTAATCTTTGACAAAGCAGGAAAGAATATCCAATGAAATTAAGACAGTCTCTTCAGCCAGTGGTGCTGGGAAAACTGGACTGTGACATGAAGAATGAACCTGGACCACTTTCTTACACCATACACAAAAATAAATTCACAATGGATGAAAGACCTAAATGGAAGACAGGAAGCCATCAAAATCCTCGAGGACAAAGCAGGCAAAAACCTCTTTGACCATGGCCGCAGCAACTTCTTATTCAACATGTCTCCAGAGGCAAGGAAAACCAAAGCAAAAATGAACTATAGGGACCTCATCAAAATAAAAATCTTCTGCACAGCAAAGGAAACAATCAGCAAAACTAAAAGGCAACCGACAGAATGGGAGAAGATATTTGCAAACGACATATCAGATAAAGGGTTAGTATTCAAAATCTATAAAGAACTTATCAAACTCAACACCCAAAAAACAAATAATCTAGTGAAGAAATGGGCAAAAGACATAAATAGACACTTCTCCAAAGAACACATCCAGATTGCCAACGACACACACACACACACACACACACACACACACACACACACACACACAAATGCTCAATATCACTCATCATCCAGGAAATATAAATCAAAACCACAATGAGATACCACCTCACACCTGTCAGAATGGCTAACATTAACAACTCAGGCAACAACAGATGTTGGCCAGGATGCAGAGAAAGAGGATCTCTTTTGCACTGCTGGTGGTAATGCAAACTGGTGCAGACACTCTGGAAAACAGTATGGAGGTTCCTTAAAAATTAAAAATAGAACTTCCCTACAACCCAGAAATTTCACTATTAGGTATTTATCCAAGGGATACAAGTATGCTGTTTCAAAGGGGCATATGCACCCCAATGTTTATAGCACACTATCAACAATTGCCAAAGTATGGAAAGAGCCCAAATTCCCATGGATGGATGAATGAATAAAGAAGATGTGGTATATATGTATACAGTGGAGTATTATTCAGCAATCAAAAAGAATGAAATCTTGCCATTTGCAACCAAGTGGATAGAACTGGAGGGTATTACACTAAGTGAAATTAGTCAGTCAGAGAAAGAAAAATATCATATGACTTCACTCATATGAGGACTTTAAGAGACAAAACAGATGAGCATAAGGGAAAGGAAACAAAAATAATATAAAAGCAGGGAGGGGTACAAAGCATAAGAGACTCATAAATGTGGAGAACAAACAGAGGGTTACCGGAGGGCTTTGTGGGAGGGGGAATGGGCTACATGGGTAAGGGGCATTAAGGAATCTACTCCTGAAATCATTGTTGCACTATATGCTTACTAATTTGGATGTAAATTAAAAAGAATAAAATTATAAAATAAAAATAAATAAATAAATGAAAGGAACATGAAATTGATAAAAATCCTTTCCTTCAAGGAAAGCAAATTGGATGTGTCAACTACAAACTGGCATTGGTATCCCCTGCCTTCTTTCCATCTTCCTCCCTCCACATATTCAACTTTTTCCTGGCACTAAAATTGATCCCATTACCTGGGCTTCCTATTAACCTCTTTCCAAATCCCACCAATGTTTACCTGTCATCCCAGACCACTTGGTTTTCATTGGTCTAGCATCTCTGAAGTACTCAGCCCACAGAATTTCTGTTGAAATAACCATAACTTTTCTCTTTTTCCTTTCCCTTTTCTCCCTTTTACCATCAGAAAGTGACTTTTCATTTTAATAGGTCCCCTGGATTATTTTATAAGCTAATATAAATTGCTATTCATATTTATTATTATATATTACGTTTATTATTATTGCTCATACCCTGTTACCCTTGATTAGTTCCTATTTGTGTAATTTTTAAATTACTTTTCTATGTTTACTCTTTTATTTTTATTCAACTAGAATTTATCAAGCATCTATTGTAATAGACAATTATTGCTTTTACATCTATTTCTTCTCTTTGGGACCCCCTAATTTTTTGATAGAACAACTTAATTCCTACTCTTAACAGAGGCAGTTTGGATAGGGCCCCAGGGACAGAATATGTGATCTGGGCCTAAGACAATCATAGCATGTCATAACCTGGAACTACAATCACTAGTACAGGGATGAGCAACTGAACCAATTCAGTCCAGTAAGAGTATATCCAAGAGCTTCTGTGGGAGTTATAAATACAGAGTGTTTATAAAGAACACAAAGAGTGTTCTTGAGGGCTGGATGCTGTGATGATAGGAGTCTGAAGTTTCTTGGAGTCAACTCTGAGATTTCCAGGTAAATCAACCAATATATTCCCTTAAAAAAAGAAAGACAAAACCTGGTTTGAGTTGATTTTCTGTCACTTGCCACCATTCCTATTAATGTATCCACTATAGATCAAGCACCATCTTAGGTATTAGAGAAACAGAAATGAAATAGATCTATTTCTGTCCACAAAGAACTCACTATGTAGTAGATAAAATAGACAAATGTAAAGATCACAAATCACCAAAAAGCAAGGATAGAAAGTACTTTGGACTCCAACATTTAATTACTGGTTGAACTCCTCTGTTTTCTAGATGAAGATGTTAGGTTATATTCACATGCAAGAGACCTTTTCCATTTGTTATCAATCCATTAAAAATGTATAACTAAGTAAATAAATAAACCCCAAATTGGACAGAAGAATGTACAAAATATAATAAACTCACAAACTGGACTATAATTCAGCAAAGAATTAAAGAATTCACAACCACGTGAATAACACTGCATGAAAAAAGTAGGTCACACAATACATACAGTATAATACCATTTGTAACAAAGTTCAAAAACAAGCAAACTCTAAAAGTAAGTAAATTATAAATAAATACACATGTATTAAAATCATTTTTTCAAGTACAGTTCAAGATAGCAGTAACCTGGGTGAAGTGTGGAGAGCAGCCAAAGATTTGCAATGAACTAGTAACTTAGACAGAGCCTCAATAACATTGGTAATATTCCACCGCTTAAGTGTAATAGTGGCCTCTTGGGTGTCCATTTTATAGTTATGCTTTGTAACTTACACATAATATATATCTTTATGTAGCCAACACTTTTTTAAATATGCTTTTAAAAACTATCTCCCAAATATTCTGACTCCCTCCTATTTACTTGCCACATTTATAATTTAAAAACCTATCACTAAACATGTTGATCCAAATAGGCTGAGGTTTTAGTAAGTCTTCCTATGATTAATTATCTGAATCCCTCTTCTAAATTTACGCAACCATAGTAGAGGATGACTTCAAGTTCAAATTAACATGTTTTCTTCTTGGTTCCATATTTCTACAATATGATTTATATTTTCAGGGTGATTCAATTTTGAATACTGAAAAGAAGACTCAGAAAATGGCATTTACATCATTAATGCAAATATACATACAAACATCCCCAAAACATTTGTCCATGAGTTCCAGAATCCCTTGAATAAAAACAATAGAGGAATGATTTGATGACTGTCACAGCTGCAGTTATGTTGAACTCCTGGGTTTGTTTCATTTGAGTTTAATTATTTCTAATGAAACCTCTCCCTTTGTTTGGCCCTAACTAAGGTGTAGGATCACTTGAGCTGTGCTGGCAGGTCTCAACTTGTAAGCACAAGTGGCCTCTTTAGCCCACAGGCGTGCTGCCTTACACCTGGTACAGGCAGAGAGTGATTAGGGCCTGTGGGTGTAACTCATTTGTGTCTGTCAACATCAGCCAATGCCAATCTGCGGGGACAACTGTTGAAAATGTGGGAACAGGTCCTGCTCATGAATTAGCTTTTCAACCCATTCAATCATGTTACCAAGTACCTACCACATACAAGGCACTCAACCAGGTGTTTGAAGTGATTAAAAAGATGAGACCCAGTTTCCACTTTGAGGAATTATTCCTGAGGTCTATGTCTGAGCAATGGTTCTCAAACTTTAGCTTGTATCAGAATCAACCAGAGTGTTTGTTAAACTACCTGGGCCCCACCATCAGAGTCTCTGATTCAACCGATCTGAGACGGGACTCAAGATTTTGCATTTCTCACATGTTTCCAAGTGATGGTGATGCTGTAGGTCCAGGGACTGTATCATGAGGATCACTCTGATAGATTGTTTCAGACATCCAGGAAGTCTTGCAAGTTGTTGGCATACTTGAGTATGAAAAATACTCAAAAATTGACTTGAAAGAATTTTTCTTCCAAGTGTATGGCCAATATATTTTTTAAATATTGGCACTATTAATTAAAACAATAATGACTATTGCTGACACTTAGTGAGTCTCTATCACATGTGCCAGGTAGTGCTAGTTGTTTTACATACATTGTGTCAATGGATCATCACAGAAACTCTCTTAGGCTGATATTATCATCTCCATTTTACAGATGAGGAAGCTAAGGATTAGAGATGTTAAGGAACTTGCCCTAGACCAAAGTTTCTCAGTCTAAACACTGGACATCTGGACCTGGATAATTCTTTGCTGGAGTTGGACGGGTGGGAGTGGGGAACTGTCCTGTGAATTGTAGGCTGTTTAGCAGCATCCTTGCCTTCAATCCATTAGATGCCGGTAGCATTTCCCCTCCTTGCAACCATCAAAAATGTCCCCAGACATTGTCAACTGTCCCATCTCTGGTTGAAAACTACTAACTAGACACACAGTTTAGGAAACATCTAACCATTTCACATCTTCACCTATCAGAGGTTGCATGTATTTTCACTTCAGAAGCACAGAGTTCTAAACTGGAAAGAAGTTAGAGATTATTTGAATGAATTTGCCCACTTTCAGATAAGGAACCCACAGGCCTTAGAGGTATTTCAGTGCTCTGCCAGGAACCAGGAGGAATTCAGATCAACACTGACTTGTTCTACAGTGCACAAACTTTTCCTCATATTGCTGCTCCATTTATTCTTAAGAAATATTCCCAGCCCATGTGCACTCATGACAAGTGTGTTTCACTCTCTGCCAGCAAACACTCAAAAAGCAAATGGCCTGGCTCCTTCTCAATGCATGCCACAGAATGGATGAGAAAATGTATTGGAATCCCTGGGGAAGTTTTGTAAAAGGGCAGGTCCAAACAGAACAAACTACAGAGAGCTGAAGACACTTATGTAAACCTTTCTAGGTCTGCCTTTCAAAAACACAGCTCTGTCGGCGAAAATACAGTTTGCCCAATATGAAGAAATCTGGTAATCATATACAATTACAAAACCTGTAAATGTTAGCAAGTTGAATCACTCATCCAAGTAGTTTTCCTTGTCCAGAGTGCAAATTGTAATAATTGGATGAAGACATCTGCACTATTTTAACATGTCATGTTAAATATCTGTATTTTGTAACTCATCTTGATAGCTAATTTTCATGGAAGTATGTGTTAATTGAGCAAAAAAGACATCTTTAAGATGGTTATCATAAGATAATCACACCCTAGGGCATTGTAAGGCAAGAGGTACTGCTCTGAATCTGTGATTCTCCAAGGATATGATTATCACATGATAGCTGCCACACCTCCTGAAGCGCTACGTCTCTGAGCTGCCTCCATCTGACTCAGGTGGCTAGTATCCAGTCCCTTTGCTTCTCACAACATCACATTCATCTCTTCCCAGGAGGTTGTGCAGTTTCTCAAAAATAGTACCTTGGGGCAAGATACAGTAAAAAAAAATGGTGCCCTTCAGAACAAGATCGCAAGAAAAGTTAAGCTTGGCCTTTTGGAAAATACACACACACACACACACACACACACACACGCACACACACACACACACACACACACACACACAGATTCTGATACTATGTTAGTGACCATCTTTACCAAACCCCAAACGGTCACTCTTATTTTATATCCCTTCATTCTTCCTTAACTTTTCCCAGGTCCTTGCTACCCAATCACACTCTATTTTAAAACCTATTAAAAACCTGTTTGTTTTTATATAGCCCTGCATTGCCCATGCAACTAGCCAAATATAAGGATTTTATTTCCTCCCAAAGAGTCTTGCCTAATATAATACATTCTTCCTGTTCTAAAACTATGATGTCTTTTTCATTAAACCAAATGTATCAATTTGCAATGTTGAAAATGACGCATATTCAGTTACGGCAATTAACTCTGACAATCAGCCAACTTGTATTCAAAAGATTTTCAAGTGTGGGGCACCTGGGTGGCTTGGTCAATTAAGCGTACTACTCTTGATTTCGGCTCAGGTCATGATCTCACAGTTTGTGAGATAGCCCCCACATGGGGCTCTGCAATGATAGCATGGAGCCTGCTTTAGATTACCTCCCTCCCTCTCTCTTAGCCTCTCTCTCTCTCTCTCCCCCACCTCATAAATAAATAAATAAATAAACAAATAAACAAACTTTAAAAAAATTTTTAATTTGGGGCACTTGGATGGCTCAGTTGGTTAAGTGTCCAACTTAGGCTCAGGTTATGATCTCATGGTTCGTGGGTTCAAGCTCTGTGCTGACAGCTCAGAGCCTGGAGCCCGCTTCAGATTGTCTCCCTCTCTCTCTGCCCCTCCCCCCCTCAAAAATAAATAAATATTAAAAATAATAAATAAATAACTTTTAATTAAAAAAAGATTAAGAAAAAGATTTTGAGGTGTTAGCAGGTTGCTGGGTTATATACTCTGGTGAGGAGCAACAGAGGATCTCTTGCACTGATAGCAACACCAGCCTTAGGAGTTCTAAAATCAACATATAAGACATAGTACTATTTCTTAAAGGTGCACTATAGAAGTCAATGTGAAATGAAAACTACATTTTCTTTATTTAAGCCTTTCATTTTTTTTCAAATGAAAAGTTGCTATTATTGTAATGTTTACTTTTGAATACATAAACTGTGAAATAATGGCAAAAACACTTGAAAGGTAGCCAGAAGATAAGAGGAAAAACTCCCTATCTACTGTATCCCAGATTTAAAAAAAAAAAAAATGTGAAGTGCTTTAAGGCTGTTCTTTAAAACTCCAGTTAGAGAAAGGAAGGAGACTGTCAATCTGCAGTAATGTATAAAGATTTGAGGTGCTGATGCATTTCCCTGCTTTGAGTGCATGAAGTCGCCTTTGTTTCAGGTTTCCTTGGCAACCCTTCTCAAAGTATTTACAGGAAGAGCAAGTCCTAAATGGAGTATGGTCTGAAGAGGGCCTTTAAAAAAAAAGAGTCAAAGTTCCCTATTTTTATTCCTTCAGAAGTGCATGTGTGTAATGAAGAATGTACAAGAAAGGAGAACACATCATTTTCCATAGTCGTGGATACCTATTTGAGAGTGAGATAACAATGATTTTTGAGAGCCTGCGTTGTTTTCCTGGCTATGATACATCTAAGGAGACATGGACTTCCTAGAAAGTTTCTTTTAAAGACCATCTTCATCCTCAGAGCTGCCTCAATAGCCAAAGATGAGTGGGAGCTATTTGCTTTTGGTGATGCTCTAACTCCAAGTAATTTCCTAGGAAATTTTCATGATGTCATCCTCAAGGACAAAAGCTTGTTGGAATTGTTAATAACTGGCTTTCTCATTTATAAAAGCAATACCTTACTTAATCATTGTCTATATCTGTTGCCTCCACTTTCTAACCTCCCATTTAGACTTTACCTCTACTAGATTACTGCTACTGTTAACATAGCTCACCCAGCACCACACCCAATGACCTCTACTCAGACCTTATCCTATGCTAATTCTGCTGATAATCCTTCTTAAAGCTTTCTTCTTATGTGGCTTTATGCATCTATTGTTTTCTTTTTCTATTTCCTTACTTTTGCTGGCAGGACCAGGACCAGGGAAAGGTAAATGAGGCACTTGCCTTGGGCACAATATTTAAGGGGCTGTCAAAAAACTCAATAATCAAAATAAATGATATTTTAATGCAACATTTCTTTAAATCAAAATTAAATGCAAAAAAGTCTATGATGAACAAAATGTCAAAATTGTAAACAAAACAGGATCCATGTTGATGATTAGATCAAGTCATTATACATTAGAATACTGTTACTTCCCTCTTTCCCCATCTCACTGTGTCACACCCAAATCTTAAAGCTTGCATTAGTCATATTATTTGTATTTCAAGTATCCTTATGTAGTATTTACATTACCTGTCCCCAATATGCTATAATTATCCATTCATACACAGACACATGCACACTTACACATATATATTCATCTTTTTTCATTCAATTATTGTTTGTTAGAGGTTTTCTTGAATATTCTCCCCAGATTCAGCATGTAGATAATATATTCTCTGAATTCTTATGCATCCTCAAATACTGTTCTTTTGCCCAAACAAATGAGGAGTATCTTGCCTGGATTTAGTACTCTTAGATTGCCTACTTTTCTCTTGGTAATCTTTAGATATCTTCTATTGTCTCCTATCTTCCAGTGTTGTATATGTGAGGGCTAATTGACAGCTTAATTCTTATTATTTTTGAAAACAATTTGATCCTTCACTCTGGAAGTGTATACAATTTTCCTTATATCCTTTGAGCTCAGAAAAATTATCAGACTAGGCCTAGGTGGTGATGGTGGTGGTGGTTTTGACAATCATGCCTGGAACTCAGTGAGTCCTTTGAATCTCTGGCTCAAATCTTCCTTCAACACAGGGAAATTGTCTTATTTTATTTGTCCAAGTATTGCCTCTTCTCCATTGATTCTTATTTCTCCTTATGGAACTTCTATTATTTGTATTTTGAGCGCCCTGTACCTGTCCTCAGAAATCACTTATCTTTTCCCTCCTATTTTCTCTAGCTTCCTATTTTATTCTCAGGTGTCTTTTTTTCCATTTAATTTTCCCAAACAGAGATTAAGAATTCAGGGGGGAGTATCTTCTCTTTAAATTTATGTGTTAATTTTATTAATTCAAAAATTATGAGTTTTTAATTCCCAGGATGTGAAAGATTTTAAACTATATTCGAACCTCAAGCTCTCTTAGCAATTTTTGTTCAAGTTGTTTTCAGTCACCACCAGCGGTTCTTTTTTTTTTTTTTTTTAGGTGTTACATATTCTGTATGCTCCTCTTCCTCTATCATTGCTAGATCCCCTAGTTTTCTTTGCCAACTTCTGACTCACTCTCAGATCTCACATCCAGAGTTTGGGGTGCCCTAAACAGAAGCATCCTGCTTCCATGGGTCATCTCTAAAAGTTAATTTGTCAGTTTGCTACCTGGGCACTGGAAGGAAGATCCTCATTTCCCCTCTCTCCCTGACAGTCAAAGTTAGGGTTTCTACAGATTCTAGAGTGGGGAGTCTACATTTACGTGCTAAGCTTCCCCCACCGCCCCCCCCGCCCCCCCCCCCCGCCCCCAGCTCCTGGGAGCTAGGGGGAGGGGCTATTCTTCCTTGGGAGGCAGGTGAGGGTGACCCAAGGATCATCCACAAGCTGAGCCTTCTTCAGGATGTCCAGCATTCTGGTCCTAATTCCTGAGTGTTCTGTTGTAATCTGCAAGCTCTCCTCAGGCTGAGAGCAAAGGTTTTGTGCTTGCTCCCGCACCTAAGTGAAGGCCTTGCTCACACCTTCCACATTCTGCACAGAGCCAAGGAACTCCTCAGTGTGGCAGAGATGACTGGAACTGAAGACAGGAGAGTTGGACAAGGAGGCCAGTACCTATTCATTCCAGCTCCATCTTACCAGAACTGGCCACGTGCTCAATTTTCCAACTTATAAAACCTTTCTTTCCTCTTTTCCTTATTTCAGTTACTGTCATCAGGTCCTCCTATTGTGCTGATGTAAAACATGAGTCATTTTTGATAGCTGCTCTTGCATATCATCCTCTTTCAATTGGCCTGCAAGTGTGTTGTTTTTTCTTAATTGTGTCCCTATACTAGCTCTTGAATCCACTTCCTCCTTTACATTTGCAGCTGCCATACCATTTTTCAAGCCTTTACTGCCCCCGGCCTAAATTCTGCATTAACTTCATAACTGATTTATCACCCTCTAATTTATTCTATGTACTATTGGCACGTAAAGCACAATTGTGACAGAGTCATTCCCATTATCTACTGAAACCAAGTCATCCAAAGTTTTCTACCATATATCTTTCTGAATTTATCACACATGTGCACACACACTCACACACAAATGCACACACATCTCCTTTTCCTCCTCTCAAGACACTTTTTAAATTATGGTTTAGAACTTTCCTAAATCCTGGTTAAGTTTATCTTGTTCCTTTCTCCTCTATCCTACTCCATCACCTTTCCAACTTCAATTCATCCTCCAAGGCTCAGCTCAGATGCCTCCTCCATGAAGCCTTTCCCTGTCCTTTGTTTTATTTACTACCTACCACTTTCATTTCCTGCAGTATTTTCTTCAAACCTCTATTATAATGTGCATTTCACTTACTCAAACTTGTAAATGCTTTGACACCATGTGTGGCTTAACTTTACTTCCTACCCACTACCTGGAACTCAGCAAGTACTTCTCTAGTAGTGAATTGAATACAACTGTTCAGATCAATATTTATTTGGCTTCTTCAATATGCCAGGCAGTGAGCTAGTGCTTGAGATAAAAGATGAAATACACACACATCCTGTCCTCAGGGGTTCAAATGCCAAGTTCTATATTGCAATATTGCAATTAAATGATTTGGTATGTATCAGCATTGTGTCTATCAGATCATATACAGATATCTCCATCTAAATGGAGAAACCTTTTGGAAAGTGTTGCCTGTTTTGCCTTGCTTCCTAATCCGCTTTTAGAAAGCACATGTTTATACCAGGTCCAGAGATCACATCAGGGCAGAGGAAGTAGCTCCACAGAGAAAATTAACATTCAAGACAATATGGAAATTGCAAATCAGGTAAGCAACACACTTCAAGGCAATGTAAATAATTAGGCTTCAGGAAGAGAGGGCTGGGAAAAAGTAAGAAGAAAAATAATCTAAGGCATCTTTTTGGTGTACCTGTAGATTCCTTGATTTGGTTCTCACCTAATTGTAAGTAATTCTATTGGAACTTCCCTACAGAATGGTGGGGGGTAGAGACAGATAACAGGTATATGGTGAACATGGGGCTGAAGATTAGATAAAGGCCTTTTCCAAGAGTAAGTTGGTAAACTCAACTCCAAACCTCCCCCCAGCTCCCATTCCTCCCCCCAAAAAAAAATTATGAACAAGGATAAATTTATCTTTGACCAATTTTCCTCTCTATCACTCACTGCCCTTTCAGAATCACCCTCAGATACTGTCTCAGTATCCTTAAGGTTCAGACACTTCTTCAACTCCCTCCATTCAGCACCCATGGACCTGAACACCACACAAAGCTTTCTTCCCTCCACCTCATCGAAACATTTATCTGCTTGTTTCTTGGGCTGCACCTCTCCACTTGGCAATGTGCAAAGATGATCAGTAGATTTCAACTCTCTTAACCTGAATGAGAAAAATATTTTGAATCCAGATAATGTATAAGATTCTAACAAATTTTCTTATTAGAAATCATAATGCCTTAATCCAGTTAAACTGTACAAAAAGAACTTTAGGAAGAATTATTAGCATTGAAAATTTCACATCTCAGGGTTGGCCAGCAGTTGGAAGGATTACTTTTTGTCTTAGTTCACAAAACCCACCACAGAGTATGGTCCAACACTAGCTCTGCCTATGCCTAGCTGCCCAGCCCATGTTTCTAGGCAATGACCAATGTTTCCTTCAGTCTCTTTAGACTGAGAAACAGAAGATGTCTTGGGTTCCATGCCAATATCCTCATCAGTTCCTATTATCCTGATTCATAATCTTTTGTGATTAAGATAAGTACACAGGATGCACTTCTCTGTGGATTATCATTGCTCTGAGTTAGTAAACTTACTGAGGCTCTGTATTGGTTCCTGATTCTGACTTCACACTGTGAGCCTGACAAAACCATAACCATACTCTACTAGGAATTTACCCAAGGGATACAGGAGTGCTGATGCATAGGGGTACATGTACCCCAATGTTTATAGCAGCACTTTCAACAATCGTCAAATTATGGAAAGAGCCTAAATGTCCATCAACCGATGAATGGATAAAGAAGATGTGGTTTGCCAGGGACTATCCAAAATGACCAAGCGGAAGAATTCCCCTCAGAAGAATCTCCAGGAAATAACAACAGCTAATGAGCTGATCAAAAAGGATTTAAATAATATAACAGAAAGTGAATTTAGAATAATAGTCATAAAATTAATCACTGGGCTTGAAAACAGTATAGCTGACAGCAGAGAATCTCTTGCTACAGAGATCAAGGGACTAAGGAACAGTCACGAGGAGCTGAAAAACGCTTTAAACGAAATGCATAACAAAATGGAAACCACCACGGCTCGGATTGAAGAGGCAGAGGAGAGAATAGGTGAACTAGAAGATAAAGTTATGGAAAAAGAGGAAGCTGAGAAAAAGAGAGATAAAAAAATCCAGGAGTATGAGGGGAAAATTAGAGAACTAAGTGATACACTAAAAAGAAATAATATACGCATAATTGGTATCCCAGAGGAGGAAGAGAGAGGGAAAGGTGCTGAAGGGGTACTTGAAGAAATCATAGCTGAGAACTTCCCTGAAGTGGGGAAGGAAAAAGGCATTGAAATCCAAGAGGCACAGAGAACTCCCTTCAGACGTAACTTGAATCGATCTTCTGCACGACATATCATAGTGAAACTGGCAAAATACAAGGATAAAGAGAAAATTCTGAAAGCAGCAAGGGGTAAACGTGCCCTCACATATAAAGGGAGACCTATAAGACTCCTGACTGATCTCTCTTTTGAAACTTGGCAGGCCAGAAAGAATTGGCACGAGATTTTCAGTGTGCTAGACAGAAAAAATATGCAGCCGAGAATCCTTTATCCAGCAAGTCTGTCATTTAGAATAGAAGGAGAGATAAAGGTCTTCCCAAACAAACAAAAACTGAAGGAATTTGTCACCACTAAACCAGCCCTCCAAGAGATCCTAAGGGGGACCCTGTGAGACAAAGTACCAGAGACATCGCTACAAGCATAAAACATAGAGACATCACAATGACTCTAAACCCATATCTTTCTATAATAACACTGAATGTAAATGGATTAAATGCGCCAACCAAAAGACATAGGGTATCAGAATGGATAAAAAAACAAGACCCATCTATTTGCTGTCTACAAGAGACTCATTTTAGACCTGAGGACACCTTTAGATTGAGAGTGAGGGGATGGAGATCTATTTATCATGCTACTGGAAGCCAAAAGAAAGCTGGAGTAGCCATCCTTATATCAGACAAACTAGACTTTAAATTAAAGGCTGTAACAAGAGATGAAGAAGGACATTATATAATAGTGACAGGGTCTATCCATCAGGAAGAGCTAACAATTATAAATGTCTATGCGCCGAATACCGGAGCGCCCAAATATATAAAACAATTACTCATAAACATAAGCAACCTTATTGAGAAGAATGTGGTCATTGCAGGGGACTTTAACACCCCACTTACAGAAATGGATAGATCATCTAGACACACGGTCAATAAAGAAACAAGGGCCCTGAATGAGACATTGGATCAGATGGACTTGACAGATATATTTAGAACTCTGCATCCCAAAGCAACAGAATATACTTTCTTCTCGAGTGCACATGGAACATTCTCCAAGATAGATCATATACTGGGTCACAAAACAGCCCTTCATAAATTTACAAGAATTGAAATCATACCATGCATACTTTCAGACCACAATGCTATGAAGCTTGAAATCAACCACAGGAAAAAGTCTGGAAAACCTCCAAAAGCATGGAGGTTAAAGAACACCCTACTAACGAATGAGTGGGTCAACCAGGCAATTAGAGAAGAAATTAAAAAATATATGGAAACAAACGAAATGAAAATACAACAATCCAAACGCTTTGGGATGCAGCGAAGGCAGTCCTGAGAGGAAAATACATTGCAATCCAGGCCTATCTCAAGAAACAAGAAAATTCCCAAATACAAAATCTAACAGCACACCTAAAGGAAATAGAAGCAGAACAGCAAAGGCAGCCTAAACCCAGCAGAAGAAGAGAAATAATAAAGATCAGAGCAGAAATAAACAATATAGAATCTAAAAAAACTGTAGAGCAGATCAACGAAACCAAGAGTTGGTTTTTTGAAAAAATAAACAAAATTGACAAACCTCTAGCCAGGCTTCTCTAAAAGAAAAGGGAGATGACCCAAATAGATAAAATCATGAATGAAAATGGAATGATTACAACCAATCCCTCAGAGATACAAACAATTATCAGGGAATACTATGAAAAATTATATGCCAACAAATTGGACAACCTGGAAGAAATGGACAAATTCCTGAACACCCACACTCTTCCAAAACTCAATCAGGAGGAAATAGAAAGCTTGAACAGACCCATCACCAGCGAAGAAATTGAATCGGTTATCAAAAATCTCCCAACAAATAAGAGTCCAGGACCAGATGGCTTCCCAGGGGAGTTCTACCAGACGTTTAAAGCAGAGATAATACCTATCCTTCTCAAGCTATTCCAAGAAATAGAAAGGGAAGGAAAACTTCCAGACTCATTCTATGAAGCCAGTATTACTTTGACTCCCAAACCAGACAGAGACCCAGTAAAAAAAGAGAACTACAGGCCAATATCCCTGATGAATATGGATGCAAAAATTCTCAATAAGATACTAGTAAATCGAATTCAACGGCATATAAAAAGAATTATTCACCATGATCAAGTGGGATTCATTCCTGGGATGCAGGGCTGGTTCAACATTCGCAAATCAATCAACGTGATACATCACATTAACAAAAAGAAAGAGAAAAACCATATGATCCTGTCAATCGATGCAGAAAAGGCCTTTGACAAAATCCAGCACCCTTTCTTAATAAAAACTCTTGAGAAAGTCGGGATAGAAGGAACATACTTAAAGATCATAAAAGCCATTTATGAAAAGCCCACAGCTAACATCATCCTCAACGGGGAAAAACTGAGAGCTTTTTCCCTGAGATCAGGAACACGACAGGGATGCCCAATCTCACCGCTGTTGTTTAACATAGTGCTGGAAGTTCTAGCATCAGCAATCAGAAAACAAAAGGAAATCAAAGGCGTCAAAATTGGCAAAGATGAAGTCAAGCTTTCGCTCTTTGCAGATGACATGATATTATACATGGAAAATCCGATAGACTCCACCAAAAGTCTGCTAGAACTGATACATGAATTCAGAAAAGTTGCAGGATACAAAATCAATGTACAGAAATCAGTTGCATTCTTATACACTAACAATGAAGCAACAGAAAGACAAATAAAGAAACTGATCCCATTCACAATTGCACCAAGAAGCATAAAATACCTAGGAATAAATCTAACCAAAGATGTAAAGGATCTGTATGCTGAAAACTATAGAAAGCTTATGAAGGTAATTGAAGAAGATTTAAAGAAATGGAAAGACATTCCCTGCTCATGGATTGGAAGAATAAATATTGTCAAAATGTCAATACTACCCAAAGCTATCTACACATTCAATGCAATCCCAATCAAAATGGCACCAGCATTCTTCTCGAAACTAGAACAAGCAATCCTAAAATTCATATGGAACCACAAAAGGCCCCGAATAGCCAAAGTAATTTTGAAGAAGAAGACCAAAACAGGAGGCATCACAATCCCAGACTTTAGCCTCTACTACAAAGCTGTCATCATCAAGACAGCATGGTATTGGCACAAAAACAGACACATAGACCAATGGAATAGAATAGAAACCCCAGAACTAGACCCACAAACGTATGGCCAACTCATCTTTGACAAAGCAGGAAAGAACATCCAATGGAAAAAAGACAGTCTCTTTAACAAATGGTGCTGGGAGAACTGGACAGCAACATGCAGAAGGTTGAAACTAGACCACTTTCTCACCCCATTCACAAAAATAAACTCAAAATGGATAAAGGACCTGAATGGGAGACAGGAAACCATCAAAACCTTAGAGGAGAAAGCAGGAAAAGACCTCTCTGACCTCAGCCGTAGCAATCTCTTACTCGACACATCCCCAAAGGCAAGGGAATTAAAAGCAAAAGTGAATTACTGGGACCTTATGAAGATAAAAAGCTTCTGCACAGCAAAGGAAACAACCAACAAAACTAAAAGGCAACCAACGGAATGGGAAAAGATATTTGCAAATGACATATCGGACAAAGGGCTAGTATCCAAAATCTATACAGAGCTCACCAAACTCCACACCCGAAAAGCAAATAACCCAGTGAAGAAATGGGCAGAAAACATGAATAGACACTTCTCTAAAGAAGACATCCGGATGGCCAACAGGCACATGAAAAGATGTTCAGCGTCGCTCCTTATCAGGGAAATACAAATCAAAACCACACTCAGATATCACCTCACGCCAGTCAGAGTGGCCAAAATGAACAAATCAGGAGACTATAGATGCTGGAGAGGATGTGGAGAAACGGGAACCCTGTTGCACTGTTGGTGGGAATGCAAATTGGTGCAGCCGCTCTGGAAAGCAGTGTGGACGTTCCTCGGAAAATTAAAAATAGACCTACCCTATGACCCAGCAATAGCACTGCTAGGAATTTATCCAAGGGACACAGGAGTACTGATGCATAGGGGCACTTGTACCCCAATGTTCATAGCAGCACTCTCAACAATAGCCAAATTATGGAAATAGCCTAAATGTCCATCAACTGATGAATGGATAAAGAAACTGTGGTTTATATACACAATGGAGTACTACGTGGCAATGAGAAAAAATGAAATATGGCCTTTTGTAGCAACGTGGATGGAACTGGAGAGTGTGATGCTAAGTGAAATAAGCCATACAGAGAAAGACAGATACCATATGGTTTCACTCTTATGTGGATCCTGAGAAACTTAAGAGAAACCCATGGGGGAGGGGAACAAAAAAAAAAAAAAAAAGAGGTTAGAGTGGGAGAGAGCCAAAGCATAAGAGACTGTTGAGAACTGAGAACAAACTAAGGGTTGATGGGGGGTGGGAGGGAGGAGAGGGTGGGTGATGGGTACTGAGGAGGGCACCTTTTGGGATGAGCACTGGGTGTTGTATGGAAACCAATTTGACAATAAATTTCATATATGAATAAAAAAAATAAATGAAAAAAAATAAAAAAATAAAATAAATAAAATATCATTTTTAAATAAAAAAAAAAAAGAAGATGTGGTTTATATATACAGTGGAATACTACTTGGCAATGAGAAAGAATGAAATCATGCCATTTGCAGCAATGTGGATGGAACTGGAAGATATTATGCTCAGGGAAATAAGTCAGTCAGAAAAGGACAGATATCATATGTTTCTACTCATACATGGATCTTGAGAAACTTAACAGAAGACCATGGGGAAAGAGAAATAGTTACAAACAGAGAGGGAGTGAGGCAAACCACAAAAGAGGGGAAATGGGTGATGGGCATTGAGGAGAGCACTTGTTGGGATGAACACTGGGTGTTGTATGTAAGCCAATTTGACAAAAAATTAAATTTTAAAAAATTAAAAATAATTTAAAAAACCATACACATACTGCGATGGGAAGGCCAATAAACATGTAGTTTTTGAGAGCTCAGATCAAAATCAGGACTCTGAGGAAGGAGTAGGAACAAAATATCCCCTTACTGATATTGTTGGAGACAAACTATAGGCCTGGCTAATACTTAGATCTGATCTAGTATAGAAGTGTTAGTTTAGGGCTGTCTAAAAAGTAATATATATCATGGAGGTCATAAATTCCTGCTTGAAAGGAATTAATGATGTGCTGAGATCTACATTACATGATATGAGTTAAAATCACTTCCTCCTGAGCCACTTGATTTGAGGCAAAACATTTAACCTCTCTGGTTTCAGTTTCCTATTTGGTAAGACGGAGGACTAGAACCACTGACCTTTTAGCTGTATAGAGTGATAGATGGTGGTTCTGTGATATGTTCCAGAATTAGAAAATGCTAGGTAGACCTGAATCTGCTGCGGACCATAGAAGGGAAAGACAGGAAAGTCAAAATTCCATTTCAGAGGTTTGGGAGGAAGTGAACTACAAGACAGCTTATTAACTGCTGACTATACAGTAAGTAATAGGAGACAGAATTCTGGATTCTTCTATTTACCATTCACTGCCTAGTGCACCAGGCTGTTTTGTTGAACACACATGGATTATTCCTCTAACTTCACTCAAGCAGAAATGATAGAAGATAATTCAAAACCATGACTGCATTTGTCAAGAAAGAAATGGGTTAATGTCAAGAAGCCACTGACCCTTTGGAATTTCAGTATCTAAATGGCTATTGTTCCTCCTAGAACAGAATTTTCTAGAAGACAAAACACACACTAAAGATCTAAAAAAGAAAATATCCATTAAAGATACAAAGAGACTGGGGCTCCACTAATGTAGTATGAAAATTCAACTTGCAAGTAAGATGCCAGCGTTGGATTGATTGCTGTGTACAACAGTGACATGAATATAAAGACTCCCTAAGGTTAAATTGGGCTCCTGCATTGAAATTCTAATTAGAAATATGAGTGCCCTAACTCTGTGAAAGTACATGTGTGTTTAATTATTCTTTTTCACCTTATCTCTTCCATTATTTTACACCCTTTTCCCTCCTCCTTTCTTGCTTTTCTCAAGCAACCCGTGCTCCTCACTTAATCTAAGGGTAGGGCCTTTCTTTAAGTTGGCATTAATTGACAAGCAGTGTTTAATTATTATTTTTCATGTCTGAAGAGGGCTAATATTAACTCTCCATGGGCCTGAAGGCGATCTCGGCCCCCTTGTTTCTGGTGGCACCACTCTGCCTTCATCACTGGTGTTTCTTTAATCAGACAGACATGCCACATATTCTTCTTCATGTTAATGGTATGTACTTATATTTGTGCTAATTGAGGCTGCTGGGGACCTTACTCGTCTTCTACCATAGTTTTTGTAAAATTGGCACTTTGGACAACTGAAGATTACATGATCCAAGAGGTATATTGGGGAAAAAACATAGCCTTGAGGACTATTAATCTGGAGTCTTCTTAATACCAGGAATGTGCCTTGTAAGACTGGCATCCTCAGCTGGCAACAAGCACCTGATATTGTAACATAATTGATTAACCAATAACTAATATCTCAAAGGACCTGCAAACCATATGTTTATGCATTGGTGCCCTGGACTAAGTGGGGACCTCAAATATTGTCATAGTCGTAATAATCTGGCTTTTCCATAAATTAATCAGTAACACTAGAAATGTATCTCGTCTACCATCATAATGGTCAATCTTCTCAATCAAAGCTGGAGGACTCTCTGTTGATACTAAGTGAGAGAATATTTGCTTTTCAAGAACATACGTTTTATTCAGTCTTCCTTATCCTCTATGTTGCATTTTAACCTCAAAAATAGACTTATTCAGGGGACTTTCTGACTCCAAATTAACAGGCAAAGAAATCTAAGTCTGCCTTAAATCTAAGTCTTCTCTAAACACTTCTGAGGTTACAACAGAACCTGAATTACTAAACATAAAGGGGAAATAAAAGTTACCCCAGTGAATAGAGGTCAAATCCAATAAGGACAGCTAAAATAGAAAAGTGTCAAAGATTAGGTATAAAGGAATAAGTAGGAGATCTAGTCCAAGATCAATAGGTACTAATCCAGGAAATTCAGGTGGGAAGAATAGAAAACCAGACAGGTTCAAAGGTTGGGGCTTCCTGCATAGTCATATATTCCCAGGGTTTCAATGTCCTAGGTGACACTTAGACATATTACAGCAAGTGGAAAGGGCATGGGGTCTAGAATCAAAGAACCTGAATTCCAATCCAAACTCCGTTATATACTGAATGCACGACCTTATGCAGAACATATCTTTAAAGTCATTATAATGAAGATCTTTTGCATAGGATTATTGTGAGGATCAAATGGGACATAAATATGAAAGCACTTTAGACATTTTAATTTGCTTTATAAATTTTAATTATTAACTTAAAACCCATATTTCCTTAGAAGTAATGGAAAATAAGAGTTCAACTGGTGCTGCGGTTGAGACACATGGGATTTAATAGGCTGGTTTTTCTCTTTTGCTAGTTAGTTCTGCCATCTGTGGAACATTCAAAAAGAAACAACAAACTTTGGAAAACAAGCCATTCATAAACCAGGAATGGCATTTGTGATTGAAAGCCTTCGACCTATTAATACTCATAAGGGGCAGAAACTTGGAAAATATCCTATGGTGAACATTCTTCTTTTAATCTAGACCTATTAACTTGCCTTATTAGTCATCAAGTAAATAAATCACAGACTCAATTTATCTCTGCCAGGCTCCATAAATACCAACTTGTGTGCTAATAGCATCAACTAAAACAGTAACTATAATTCAAAGAAATTCATCAATGGTTCTCAAAATGTGGTCCCAGACCTGCAAGAGCAACATCACCTGGAAACTTGGTAGAAAAGCAAATTACTGAGACTCATCAAGAGCTACTGAATCAGAAACTCTGGGGATGGGCCCAGCAATCTGTGTTTTATCAAGCCCTCCAGGTGATTCTGATGCTTTTTTGGGTTTGAGAGCCATTACATTAGGCTGAGAACAGTACTAGCATCATAAGCACAGTGTTTTTATTTGTAGATTTTTGGGGGGGATCTACCTAGTTTTAACATGTTTTAATATGGTTAAAGTTTCAATACAACATGTACAATTAAAAATCAGAACTAATAAGTGTATGACCAAGACCACATAGATCTTTAGTTTGTGTCTACAGGGCTCATTGTTCAAGGAAGTTCATTTTTCCATCCTTAGTCTGAATAGACATGTCTTGGTCAAGTCTAATTTCCTGTAATACATGAACAATTCAAACACTCAAAAAATTTGAACATATTTTTATTTACTAAGGACTGTAATCAAGGAAGAAGATCTTACAATTAGTCTTGGTAATAGAAATGTAAATTGAAGTCGGTTCATTAATTTTAGCAATACTCCTCCTTGTTTGACTTTTAATAGTATTTAAGCCTAGCTATTATGTTAATATCTTGCCTTATAAAGTTTACAATATAATTCAATAATATAAATAATAAAATCACAATTTAATATTGTAAGGCAAGAACAAAACAGATTTTCAGGAAAAAATAAGAGGCTGGTATATTTTTTCTATATAATAATTAAAAATAAAATCTTATGTAACTAATGATTGGAGATAAAAGGTTAACTTTTCTCCTCTTATTCATTTTAACAAATTCAGCTACACAAGTATCAATGAGTATGAAAATCTAAGTCAAACACTTCTTCTTTATTAAACAACATAATTTTTAAGTGATATGTAAAAATGAAGTTTTATTGCACATATTACACCAACATTTATTTTGCCTCATGCTTAGGTGTGAGGGTAAGGACACAGAGCTCTCTGACTTAGAATCCCAGCAGCCTCTGTTACATTTCTGGGTCACTGGAAGTGATGCAGAGATAGATCCTCAGGATGCCTTATATAAATAATATAAATATTCTGTAAATATTTGTGGAATTAGATTTTCCTAAAGTTCCTCATCAACAATTATCAATATTAAATGTAAACCATAGTTTGTGAAGTTAAAAATAAAAGCAGGCCAGAGCAATCACTCCTTTAACCTACTCTCATGCACTCTCCTCATATACCTGGAACCAGTATTCAGGCTTCCTTCTGTTTTCCTATTCCTCAGTGCCCAGTGGCATCCTCTTGGGAGAGCCCAACCACACCCTCCAGCCTGACCATCATTTTATCTCCAGTGAAACTTCAGTAGAATTTTTAGCCCCTCACTATTCCACCTTAATCAAAATGTTGCTCCACACAGCTTCATATGACACTTCTTGCTTAGAGAAAGTTCTGTTTCTTCCCAACTGAAAACTGGAAACCACAGAATAATATTTCTAGCCTTAAAGAGCCTACTGATGAGAAAAATGGAGATCTAGGATTTAACATGTAAATCTTGGAATTATGGTACTGAGAAAAGGGGATCGAGCTGCTAAATTTATAAGAATACCATATATCATGAATAATGTAGGTATAAAACTTAACATATCTAAATATTTTGAAATAATCCTTTATAATAGCATTTTATAATTACAGTGGGCCCCTCCAGTGTGTGAATTATGGTGTATTCATGTTTAGTTGCATTGACTGTACTCCGATTTTAGCTATGTGCCTAGCAACACACTGGGTATGAATTAACGTGCAATAATTCATAGCCTGTTGTGCCTTATTAAATATAGCATTGATTCAATTTTAGAACTGCAACATAATGACTCAAATATTTTTCAAAATGCTAAGTATCCCATACAATTTTCATTTGAGAGTCTGTTTTCACATTTGCATCCCTCACTTACAATAGTAATATTTTCCTACTGCAGAGTAAAAAACAAACAAACAAACAAAAAGGCAATTGCCCACCAAAAAGTAAAATCAAACACCATGAGGAATTACCTCTTGAATGGCCCTGTTTCCTCCAATAAATATGAGTCTCCAAAAGTCTGCTTTAAATGGGGAAAAAACATATTTTTTGTTTTTCAGGCCATTTGAAAAACCACTTTAAAAGACTCTCAATTTTCTTGTTCTCCATTATTCTGTGATGCAAAATAAAATAATCATATACCACATTTGGAGGGGACAGTGCCCAGAAGCAAGTTAGGAGAGCTGTGGTCCAGTTCTAATTCTACTAATTTACTCTCAAATAGCCAGTAAGTCACAAAATCACTAGGTGCTTCAGTTTCCTCATCTGTAAAGCATTTTCCTATTTCAGGGGATGGTGTGAGAATGAAAAATATAATCTGTGAATATGCTATAAATAGAAGTTACTATTGGCAATATGCATAGCCTCACAGTAAGTATACTTTTAGCAAAAGAGCTTTCATAACCACTATCTCACTGATAACTCCCAGTAATGTTGTGGGTAGATAGGTACTATTACTCCCATTTCACAGCTGAGCTTTAGTCACAGAATGCACTTCCTCTCAGTGAAAGATACACATGAAGCAGTGAAACATCTAAACAGAATAAACCGTGATTTCCAATATCACAATCGGAGTGCCCTCACATCCACTGGACAGAGAAAGAAACAGAGACAAACTGGCAAATAACTTAGTGGCAAAATTAAAACCCAAATCCCAGTCTACTGTCTTTCAATCAGATTAGAGACTACATTTACATTGAAAAAACTGAACAATTACCTCACTTTGTAATTTCTGGATGAGCAAGTGAGAAGCCTCTCGCCACAATCTCATAAATGCAACGGAATCACTGTTTTATAAATGATAGCGTGCAGTCAGGCCAAATCTCATATTGCAATACTTTTCCAATGGACAGCCTTACATGTCTTCATGTTCAGAATAACATTTTTAAATGACCCTTTGTTTTAAACATATTAAAAGATCATGGGGCGCCTGGGTGGCTCAGTTGGTTAAGCGGCCGACTTCAGCTCAGGTCATGATCTTGCGGTCCGTGAGTTCGAGCCCCGCGTCGGGCTCTGTGCTGACAGCTCAGAGCCTGAAGCCTGTTTCAGATTCTGTGTCTCCCTCTCTCTGGCCCTCCCACATTCATGCTCTGTCTCTCTCTGTCTCAAAAATAAATAAACGTTAACAAAAATTAAAAAAAATAATAAAATAAACATATTAAAAGATCTACATTTTATTAACCGAAGTTATAGAACTTTCCTTTAGTTACTAATTAGCTATCATATTGTTTGCTATATTCCTACTTCTTTCAGAACTCCAACATTCTGCAAGGACAAGCTATAAAAAAGCAATGACAAAACCAGTATCCCATACCCAGCTCATGCTTCTGACACTGCCATTTTTAGCATGAAATTACCTCTGGCACAAATGATTAAAAATAAATTTTAAATTTTGGCCCAAGACAATTTCATTATTTCTTTTGTGATATGAGGAAACCTGAGGAAAAATAGTTTGGCATCACAACTCTCACCAGTCTTACTAGGATAGAATGTGCTATGCACTGGGATCAGTGTACCTTGGTGAATCCATTCCAAACATGCAAACAGGGAACATAGGAACATGGAATTCCTTTAGAGTAAGTCAAACCCAGTTTCTAATTCCAGTTTTATCATTACTAGTACAATGGCATTGGAAAGTGGCCTAATCTCTCTAAGCATAATATTATTATTTCACTGTAGATGGGACTAATAATAGTTCTATCTCTACAGAGATAGACACATAGTAAGCACTCAAAAGTGCCAGCTAATATTAAGTTGGAGAAACTACTGTGGTGGTCCAGATTTCAGATAAGAAATAGATCCAATGTTAGTTATCATAGGCCAAATATATCTCAAGCCTCATCTTTGCTCCCATCTTAATCATGGTCATCATCATAGAATTTTATTTTTTTTAATTTTTATTTAAAAAAAATTTTAGTGTTTATTTGTTATTTTTGAAAGACAGAAAGAGATAGAGCATGAGCGGGTAGGCACAGAGAGAGAGAGAGAGAGAAAGGGAGGGAGACACCGAATCCAAAGCAGGCTCCAGGCTCCGAGCTATCAGCACAGAGCCCAATGCAGGGCTGGAACCCACGAGCTATGAGATCATGACCTGAACTGAAGTCAGACACTTAACCAACTGATGGGCAACCCTCATCATACAATTTTATTAAATATATGATTTAATCTACTTAATATATGATTGTTCCTAGCATTCTCTTATTTTATCACCATACATCTTTCCCAATGCACTCAGCACATGACTACATTACAGTCCATAGTCTGCCTTGTACCAAAGTTACTTGTACCTGTACCCTCCTCTACATAGTAAGCATAAGAGAACGGACTCCCTCTCTATAAGTTCAAGGACTAGGACAGTGATGTACATCAATCTAAAAATCCAATAAAGGTCGGTTGAACTGTGTTGAAGATAACTAGTTTAACAAGGTATTTGATGCAAGGTTTGGTGTTGGGACACCACAGAAAAAGGCATCCGCCAGCCAATATTTTCTCATTATAACAAAGCAGATAGTTTTGGGTAATGCAATTATTGCTTTCTGTTATGACTAGTACCAGAGGTGCAAGTGAAGACCATCTATGAACATAAGAAACATAGGGAAAATTAGACAGCTAGCCCAGTTCAATGGGTCAGGCTTTTTAGAATTCAAAAGATTCCTCTGAACCCTGGAAAACAAAGGGTTAGGCTCTTCATGATTCTGAAACACCAATGACTTTTTCATTCTTCAATGCAAAATAAAAGCCCATTTAGACTTCCTTTTGCAATTATCACCTATTTGAATTCTGGTAACACTTATTTAGTTAGCAATCTAGCTCTTTTCCCTGTTTAAAAAAAAATAAATAGCTGAGTGAGGTTTTTTCTTTAATACATTGATACGAGGCATCCATGATTTTGACCTTCTTTAATATGAAAACAGAGACTTGTGTAGCTGCAACAAGTCTTTTGAGGCCTGATTTCTTTCCACTGAGTGAGCAGAGGAGAACAGAAGGCAGGTAGACCTCTTGGCATGAAGCCCTGCTTCTGAGAGCTCAGGTACGTGGAATCCACCCTCCTCGCCCAGATACTGTGAGAAAGAACAATGGGGTGGACAACTGCAGGAGGGGTGATGCCAATTCCTGAACAAGTGAGTATCCCTTGTTTCTCCTTTACAGGGAACTCCCTGTTATTCCTCCCATTCTCTTCCTCTTATCAACCTTCTGGTTTGATAACACACAGACAAAATAACCATACAGGTATTTTTGTGGAGTATGCTTAGAGATTTTCAGAAGAAAGCAAGATGGACAAAGCTGCCAATATTATCCCTGTCTCAAAGAAACCCTTACACATGTAACATGGAAATTCAGCTGTCATCACCCTGCCTCTTTAGAGAAATCTGTATCCTATTCTTCAAAGCATTGGAGCACAAATTAGGCAGAGCAGCTAGTAGTATTGCTAAAATACTCTGACAGGTGTGGATAGACTTTACTGCTTTCCCCACACAACACACACACACACACACACACACACACACACACACACACACACAAAACACACACACACACACGTGTGCACGTGCGCAGGCACACCACTCACCACTTACCTCTTTAGAGATCTCTATTCATTGAAAATATTTTCCAGTGTTCTGTCATCAAATCTCAGAGATCTTGCTTCTACCTCCATTGTAGGTGGCACCATTCTCCAGACCTTCAGCTGGAACCCCCAAGCCGATACCACTTCATGCTTCTTATGGAAGTTATCCCATGGGATTATCAGAAGCAATGGAACATAAAGGTTATGCATGCAGACTCTGGAGCCAGACAGCTAAATCTAAATCTGGGTTCAATCACTTACAAGCTATTTTTTTAGGCAAATTTCCTAATTTATCAATGCTACAGTTTCCTCATTGGAGTGACAGTAATAGCAGCTATTGTGAATGTTAAATAAATTAATACATGCTGAGTATTTAGAAAATGCCTGGCACACAGTAAGTGCTCAATAAATGTTCTCACCTAATGATGTTCTATCCTCTATCATCCCCATTTTCCACTTGATAGGACTCTGTGCTTAGTATTTTAGTAATCTTAGAGTTCTGAACTTCAGATTTCTTTCCTTTGTGTGATATACTTCTAGAAGGACCTTCTCTTTTTCTTTTCAGGTTAAGGTGCTTAATTTGCACAGTCTTCTTATGATGGAAAATGAGACAGAGAGAAAAACTGCCCAGAAAGCTTGATTTTCAGACCAAACTCAGGGTTAAACAGGGCCTGTTACATAACAGGCTCTCAATAAATGCTAAAACAAATATATTTGCTCTCCCCTTCTCATGGAGCACAAAGTGGCTAATCCCAGAAGAGGAAAAAAATGTTTTTATATCAAACAGATATCAAAAAATATTTTTCTATATTTTCCAGTCAAGTGTGATTGGTTTATCTCCCCAAATAGGCAAAGGGACATAATATTGAAGCTTATAATCCTTTGAGTTATTTGAGTGCTTCATAGAATCTGGGGCCTAATTCATTCATTCAACTGCAAACAGAGATGATCTCTCCCTATTTCTCTATTTCTTTTGAACACTTTTTTGCCCACCCTCCTAGCCACCAAGCCCTCCTGCTATTACTCCTACCTCCAGCCACTCCTTTTCAGTCTCTTTTTCAGATATTCCTCCTCTATCCAAACCCAAGAGCACATCTTCTCCCTCAGCACCCTCCTCTTCATATCCCTGCATACTTCCTGCATCATCACCTCCCATCCTATGGCTCCAAAGGCATTCTACACTTCCAGGACAAGCCTCTCCCATGAGATCTAGACTTCTAAACTCAATTGCCCTCTCACCCTCTCCATTCAAATATCAAACACACATGTCAAGTTCAACGCATCCAAAACAAAAATTTTGATTTCCTACTTAAACATGCTTCTCCCCCAAGCTTCCCAATGAGTAAATGGAAACAGAACTCCCACAGTTACTTGGACTCAAAATTTAGGCCCCATTGTTGATTTCTCTCTCATACACAATCCACCTTCTTATCACTTCAGCAAGTTTTCTCCACCTTCAGTATATGTCCCAAATCTAACCTCTCCTCACTGCCTCCTCTTCTGTCAACCCCATCAAAGCCACTATCATACCTCACCCACATTGATTCAGTGACTCCTTCACTGGTCTCTGCTCCCAACCTTCCCTCCTCTGCCACCCTAACAGTCCACTTAATGTAGCAGCCAAAGTAGTAAAAGCAAAAGTCAAATCAGGTCACACTCCTATTACAACATGTCAGTTTTTAGATTTTCCCACTTTAATGGAAGCTCCAAGAGGGCAGAAATTTTGCCTGTCTTGTTCACTGTTTCTCCCTAGCAACCAGAGCAATACCTAGCACAGGATAGGTACTTAATAAGTATTTGTTGAATGAATAATGACTTAATTAAATACTCAGTGAGTGTCTGCTTGGTGTTTGGTCTTGTGCTGAGTTTGGGGTACATATCAAAAACAGAACAAACAAACATAGCCCATGTCCTCAATGCCTAGTGAGGAATGTAAACATTCACAAACATAAACAGTAACAGATAGGTTAATGTTACTTCGGTGTGATGGTTAATTTTACATGTCAATTTGGCTGGGCTCTAGTACACAGATATTTGTGTACACAGATTATTTAGGATGCTCCTGTGGGGGTACATTTTGAGTGGGATTAACATTTTAATTGGTGGACTTTGAGCAAAGTGAATTATCCTCTATAACTTGGATGGGCCTCATCCAATCTGTTGAAGGCCTTAATAGAATAAAGACTGACCTCCCTCAAGCGAGAAGAAATTCTGTCAACAGACAGCCTTTCAACTTGAACCACAACAATGGTTCATCCCTGGTCTCCAGACTGTCAATCCACTTCATCAGATTTTGGACTCTCCATGCTTCCATAATCCTGTGAGCCAAATTCCTTATCTCTCCCTAGCACACACATACCCTTCCTATTAGTCCTATTCCCCTGGAGATACCTGACTCACACATTTGGGGAATGAAGGATGTTATAGGGGTATTTAGGTGGTAAGTATATACAAGGGTGCCAAAGGGAAGTCAGCAAAGGTGTCCTTAAGGATACATCATTTAGGCCAAGATTTACACTGTAGGTAGATGTCAGATAGCACCAGTTTTACACTGGTTTCAGGGGAGCCAGAACTATTCTAGGAAAAGGAAATTGTATTTTCAGTGGCCCTACAGTAAAAGAAGTGCTTTCTAGGCTCTAAGAAGTCCGGCATTGGTTGGTTGATTGCCCTTATATGAGAGGTACAATCCAGATACTTTATTTGGCAGGCCTCATGCTAAGAAAGTCAAGCATACTGTCACACAATCCCTCTCAGCAGAGGTCGCAGTCAGCCTGATCCAAAGAAAAACACCATACATATTCATCTCTCCTGTTGGCAAAGTTCATGCCCTCCCTCTCTACACAGGGATATAATCAGTGAAGTCTGACATAACTCCAGGCTGCATACACCCAAGAAAATAGCAAAGTCCTTACAAGGAGAGACCTAATTCAGCCTCAGAGTAGTCCAGTCAGCAGTCACTCCGTTCTGAAACCTGTCAGACTGCGATGCTGCTCAAGGCTGTTGTTTTGACATTAGCTTGACACATTCACATGTCACCCTCATTGTGTGAACTCCTACTCAGTGTTTTGTAATAACAGCAAAGGCATCAATATTTAAAAACAATCAAATGTATGTTTGGTTTAAATAGGCAGTTGAACCACAATCACTTGCAAAAAAGTCTTTTATGTGTATTTGCCTGTTACATATATTTTAAATTAACCATTCATATGGGAAGTCTCTTAACTGTTTCAATTAACTACAGAGGGTCAATAATTTAATGTGTCCTCTTAAAAATATTGTAATCTAGGCATCTGACTCCTGATATCGGCTCAGGTCATGATCTCATGGTTTGTGAGTTCAAGCCCAGCACTGGGCTCTGTGCTAACAGTGCAGGGCCTACTTGGGATTCTCTCTCTCCTCCTCTCTCTCTGCCCCTCCCCTGCTTGCACTTTCTTTCTCTCCAAAGAAATAAATAAACTTAAAAAAATTGTAAGCCAAATTATTTCCCCAATTTATATCCTGTTCCATTATCCCTTTAAAGACGATACAGGATTTTGTAGATTGAATGCCCTTAAAGTTACTCATAAGGTATAAACATCTTCACAGACATTTCCTTCATGGAGGCAAAGTGCTGAATTCATTCATCTAATTTTCTCCTGTTTGGCAAGTGGAGATGAGGACTTATACCAGGTGCTTATGGAAGTGACTCAAGTGCCACCTATGTCCTAACACATGTTTCCTCAGGTCCCTAAGGTAGATAAAAGGCATATTTCAAAAGTCTGATGAATAAGGACTGTTTGGAAATTACAACAGGCTGAATGTGCCCACCCAGCTCACCAATGTTGGATAAAACCATTTTAATCCAATATTCTTTCTGTGGTATCAAGGTTGGAAACTTAAATGAAAGAGGATAGTTGGAAAGAGTCAGCTAAAGAACCAGTCTTGGTTGCTTGAAAGCAGCTTTTGGATCTTTGGACAGAGTTTTGAACTAGAATATACCCAAGGAATAGGTATACCCCTTGTCATTGATCCCAAGATGTTGGCTGAAGTTCAAAATCCCCTCTAGAAAAGTCTCCATAGGCATGATATGGTTCTCCATATATCCTCAACCCTGGTAGACCCCAGAAAGTTTTTCCATCTTGCATTCCTCAGTGTTGGCATTCCTCAAAGATTGAGTAAAAGCAGAAACAGGCATGTGAATTATATTTAGCATCATGAAAGCCTAATGGCAAAAATATATATATATCTAAAATAAACATAAATATGCATACCAGGTTTTCTTTCATTTTGTTTTCTGGGTTTTTAAAATGTTTATTTATTTATTTATTTGAGAGACACAGAGACAGAGACAGAGACATAGTGTGAGCAGGGGAGGGGCAGAGAAAGAGGGAGACACAGAGTCCAAAGCGGGCTCCAGGCTCTGAGTTGTCATCCCAGAGCGCAATGTGGGGCTCAAACTCACGAACCATGAAATCATGACCTGAGCTGAAATAGGACGTTCAACTGACTAAGCCACCCGCCCCATCTCTTATTTTGTTTTAATTTTTATGGCATTATATCATCAGTAACACTGGTTACCTGGTTATCATCTGTCAATCAAAAACTCTGATTCACAGTTATCCCTAGCTTATCTTAATAAACAGGAAAAATAAAGTCATTATTACTTGATAAATGCTGTTTGGTCAACAAAATTGTTAAAGTGTAAGGTCCCTAAGGGAAGAAAGCCAATTTTTAAAAAGATTTTGAGGATGACAAAGGGAGGAAACCTTGCCCTAATTGTACTTATGTCTCCAATTGTCTGCATTACCTCTCTGCATTCACTTCACTTGAAATGATCTGGTTAGGCCAAGTGACTCTCAGTGAGGCAAACATGAGGCTTAAACAAGTCATTCCTGGTCCCCATGTGCCTTCTCCCCTACCGCTCCTTACAGAGACCAAGTCTAGAGCAGAGGCAACCTGGACACCAGAGAAAAAGAGTTCAGAGAATGACCACAGTATTCCCTTAAGAATCAAAATTAGTATCTCTCCTCTGACACATACCTGTAGACAAGATGTATGCATGCACAAAAGGTGGAAATATATGACTTTTGAGAGGATACTGCTCATAATCAGCAAATGAGTGGTAATCAGGATCTGGATGGCCATCTCAATTTTTCACAGGAGGTCTTGATTCAGACCCAATGTTAGAAATGCCAAGTACTGACACAGAACATCTCCAGTGGCTCACTCACATAAAAATACTTAAATTTAATTTTCCTTTCATTATTTGGCCTACATTAGCCACAGTTATTCACCTCATTCCTGGCCTTTATTAAATTGTGCTAAGGGGCGCCTGGGTGGCTCAGTCAGTTGAGCATCCTACTTCGGCTCAGGTCACAATCTCGCAGTCCGTGGGTTCGAGCCCCACGTCGGGCTCTGGGCTGATGGCTCAGAGCCTGGAGCCTGCTTCCGATTCTGTGTCTCCCTCTCTCTCTGCCCCTCCCCCGTTCATGCTCTGTCTCTCTCTGTCTCAAAAATAAATAAATGTTAAAAAAAAAATTTTTTTTAAATAAATAAATAAATTGTGCTAATAGTCAAAATAAGCCAGGCCATCTTATAGTGCAACTCTGAAGTCATCAAAACTGGTTTTAGTACCCTTAACATTTGGCCCTGCCACCCCAATCTCTTCCATCTCAGGTGACCCATATTTTCCAGTTCCTCTCCTGTCCAGCATGGTCCTAGAAAAATTTCTTAGAAATTCATTCATATGAAAGGATAAATGATAGTTAGATATGACTTGATCAGTTTTTCATCCTAAGGGTACCCTTCTCTATACTGGAGTCAGGATCCAGATGCTCTTGGTTAAAGGAACCAGATGATCCTTTCTATTTTACCAATGTTTATTTGCATAAGTAATAGTCACAAGGGCTTTGGAGCAGGCCCCTGGGAGGAGGCAGATAAAGTCAATGTAGGGAATGGTATGGTCTCTATCTTTACCTGCCTTCCTACTATCTACACAAAAAAACCTAGCCTGATAGCCTGATTTTGAACTCCTATAAGAGACAGGTTAATGTAAGAAACAGAAAGATCTATGTTCATGGTAGACTGAGAGAGAACTACTTTGCCAGCTCTACCACAGACAACAGCCTGCATGGTCAAGATAGCATTACGACCCCACCTTCCCACCCCCCACCACCAAGGAAAGGGCAGTTGTACCAGCAGGGAAGCATTCGTATAGAGGCCACCAGGAAGAAGGCAATGTCAAGGTCCTTTGACAAGGAGACAAAGACATCTGAGGTGGCTCATTCTAGAGCACATATGAGACACGACCTGACCAAAGGGCTCCAGAAATAACTAAAGACGAGTTTGGGGATAAGAGTAGTATGAGGTTTGAAGCCTACTGAAGCTTAATTAAGAATTATACCCAATGAAATTTTCCCCATAATTTTATAAGTTAGGAGAAGTATTTGGGAGTCATATTGGCCAATCTTGTAGCTTAAGTTCACCCCCTTGCAGGCAAATAACTTTTCAGGAAATCTCCCTTCGCTAGTTGTATCATCCAAATAAAATGTATTATTAGTAACATCATCATTATTGTCATTAGTTAATGTTTATAGTTTCATGCTATTTTTCGTATCTTCTATTTTCAGCTATGAGATAGTATGGCAACAAGTACCTTTGAAATTGGCATATCTCTTTCCTTCTGCAGCAGTTTAGTTGCCTAGTACCAAATCCTGAATTTAAAGAAAATAACTATGACTTCACACTGGCCCTGCCCATTAATGCCAAATGAATGCATTGCTGTATCAGTAAATATCAAATTCATTATGGAGTGTTACTAGAGCTCTTACAAAAGAGCCACTTGAGTCAGATCATACCTCAATCTCTGTGCTGCCTTTGCGTGTCATCTAGCTACAAAGGTGATGCTTTGAAATCGTGTTAAGAATTTTAATCACAGATAGTCTCTGCACACTGTGTAGATAGGGAAGAAAAAGGGGCTCCTGCTTCCCTAGACTCCAGTTCAACCCCTGCAGTTTTCCTCACCTTGGATGATGTATTCAAGATTTTGATTCATTTTTCCATATTATAACCATCTCTTTCACAGCTGGGGTGAAGGGAAGGAGAGAGAGTGTTAGATAGCTACAGGGAAAGTCATAATTTAAGGGTCAGAAACCTTTTATAACTGGTGTGCTAAGGTTTGGGGTTCTTTTGTTCTACCATATTTAAGAGGGCTATGCTGCTGCCACTGACCCCTTCTATTCATCATGCCAAGAAAATCTGGCCATGTATTAGCATCACTTGGCTAAAATTGAGCTGCCCACTCTGGCATTATGACTATCATTCTTTGTTCAAAAATTATTTCATTTAATTATTTCATTTAATCCTTTCAGCATCACTAAGAAAGCAGGTGCTATTACCAGCCCCCACTTTATACAAAAGAAAATGGGAGTTTGAAGAACATAAATAACCTCCTCTATGGTCACACCAGCAATAAGGAGGAAACCTTCAAACCCAAGTCTCTGTGACTCCAAGCCCAAGTGCTAAATCCTGTGCTGGTCAGCTGCCAAGGAGCTGTAACAAGGAGAATGAAATCCAGGGCCCAGCTAAATAAACACCAGAACATCACACTAACTATGCAATCTATTTTCCTCAGAAGGGGGCCCTGGTTTTGATGCCTTCAGTTCACATTTCTGTAATGTTTATTTATTTTTGAGAGAGAGAAAGTGTGAGCAGAGGAGGGGCAGACAGAGAGGGAAACAGAGGATCCCAAGCGGGGTCCCAATGTGGAGCTCCCCATGCAGGGCTTGAATTTGCAAACCATGAGATCATGACCTGAGCCCAAGTCGGATGCTTAACCAACTGAACCACCCAGGTGCCCCCAGTTCATATTTTTAAAGTAGCAGCCCCAGGACTAAGTGTGTTTGTGCCAATTACTTAACCTCTCCAAATAAACATTGGTTTCTTCAGCTGAAAATTCTAGAGTTTTTCAAACTGTCTGTGCTGAAGGATCAGATTGTTTTCTTTTTTTTCTTTTTAAAAAATATTTTGGGGGAGCATATGCAGGGTAGGGGCAGAGAGAGGGAAACAGAGGATCCAAACAGGGCTTTGTGCTGACAGGCTGACAACAGCATGCCTGATATGGGGTTTGAACTCACGATCAGGACCTAAGCCAAAGTTGGACACTCCACCAACTGAGCCACTCAGGTGTCCCTGATTTTTTTCTTCTTTAAATTACCAGTTCATGTATAGACTGACACTTTTGTACAACACAGTAAAAATGAATTCCTAGAAATACTTAAAATTCAACAGACGTAAAATGATTCTGTCAAACTGTGAGAGTATCTCTCTCTCTCTCTTCAGGTGCCCTGTTACGGGGCTATGATAAATCTTCAGGTTCTAACTTGGCTACTTTGGTTTGTAAGAAATCAGCAGCCCTGCTCATTATTTATATTCAGCAGCTACTCCACAGTTTCCTCCTTCTGTCCATCAGATCCTGTACAGTCAGGCCAGTTTGGAATACCATTCCTACAATTTTCATTTAGAGTGGGGTTTGGAGTCATCACTCTATGTTGCACTATGTTTACTCCTTGAGTTTTACTCCTTGAGTGGGATTATTTCTGGCAGTTGGATTCTAAAACCCAGCTGTCAATTAAAGGACACCAGAGGGAATCTGCATGAGCGACATCAACATTTTTCCCTATCCCCTGCCTCATCAAGGGCAATTTATCAATAGCAAAACAACCTTTCCTAACTGGGTGGAATATGCCGCAAAGAATCTCTGTCTTTTATAAGAGCATTCAAGTCCCCACCCCACCCCTGTCTTGACATTGTACTTTGATAAAAGAAACTACTAATATGGCCAATGTTATCAAACATCAGTAGAACTACTTTTTAAGACTGTGGTACCTGTCCTCTTGATTTGAAAGTCCTTAGAGAAAATCTCCCAAATAAACCAGGATAAATGTAAACCACCAATAGAAATCAAATTTGCAGACAGATTTGTCTATATTCAGAACCTCTGCTCCCAAACACTGGGCAAAGCAGAAAGAACTGAGCTGTCAGGGTATAAACATGTCTGTCTCCTGCCTACTCAAGTTGACAGGATTAAGGCTCTATGCACAGAAGACTGCCTTTTTATTTTTTTTAATTAATTTTTTTTAAACAAAAGCAATAGATAAAACTAAAAAATATCTTGACGAAGAAATCCCAAATTACATTTCTGGGAGCCATGGGGTTTCTGGGAAGATCTCATATGATCATGAGAGATGGAGGAGGGAAGGAAGGAAAAGTTAGCCAGGTGAAGGGTAGGTCTCTGTTCCTTCTTTAATCATAGTAGCCTTGCTTTTATCCATTTCTAATTTTAGACTTCTCTGTAAGATTCAATGTGAGGAAAAGATTCTACTCTTTCAATTTTTTTTTTGAAAACTACTTATTTAAGTACAATTTTGTTCCTAAACATTTTGGTTTGATTTAAATCAGCAAGTTTTAAGCCTATTTTAGAATTGAATTGGATTTTGATTTTTTTTTATTTTTGTAACTCCAAACTTTTATTTCAGAAATATTTGGCTGTAGAAATGAGTCAGACATCTCATTTTAACTGAGAGACATTTTTGCCAAACAAAATGAAAGAAAATATGAATATTCTGTCCTCTTGAAAGAGAAATGTTGGTACAGGATCTGATTTTCTTTTGTTATAAGAATTTCTTGAAGACTTGTTAGGGAAAGTTTAATGATGAAAATGGGAAGACAGCAGTGTCCTGTCTCTACTAAAATTTTCATTTGCATTTTAAAAGATTCATTGAGCTATTTCGTAACTGAAACTATTCTCTAACATCTTGATCTGCAGACAAGAAAAAGGTTCTAGCCATGCAAGTGCTGCTCCACTGGGCTCTATGGTTAACCAAGGCCCTATGTTGACAACACTAGGAATCCTATAAAATCCATTGAGAGATACAAGTGGAACAAAATAACCCATGACATACTAGGTCTGCAACCTAGAAATCAATAAATCCAGGTGTGATGGAGCCATGCCCAGAGATATTTTCCATCTTGAATAATTCCCAAGTTACAATTTGGCATTTGGTCAGTTTTAAAATGCAAGTATTAGTACCACATTAAACTTATTATCACCTTTATAGAGCAATCTGGACCCCATTAAAAAGCTATTATCTTATAATTCTTTTCCACAACAATCATAATTACTGCTCTTGATTCTTTATGTATATTATCTTTAATATTCATGGTAATCTGGTAAGAGAAGTATTATTACATCCAATTTACAAAAAAAGGAAGTCAGGACTCTAAAAGTTAAATGATTTGCCTAGAACCATTATAGCCAAATAAATAGTAGCTCCAAGTCCTTCTAAGCAGAAAGGTCATCCCATGATATTAGAATCCATATAGAATCCATATATCTACCTTGAGGGTATGAAGGAGGATATGAGTTGCCATCACTTTTATTGAATGCTTACGCCAGGCATTGGGCAAAGCATTTTACAAACATTACCCTCTTTAATCCTCACAATGCCTACTATAGTATAGTAGATATTATAATTATCTCCATTTTACATATGAAAAATTAGCTGAGGTTTAGAACAGTTAAGCAATCCAGGTCACACATCTTGGAACATATGAAGTCAAATCTAAATCCCAGATCTCTCTGATTCCAAAACACAAAAAAACAAGACCAAATTTATACTTCTAAATGAAGAATTCTTCTCAGGAGATTACATACTTAGTCCCCTGATGCTTCCATTGTTTATAATTTTTCTAAAGCTCATCCTCTAAAATTGCCTTCTTAGAATCAGTTTGTGAACCAATTGGGAGAAAGTGGCTCCTTAAACCCACTTTATGGCAAGACTATATTCCAGATGACTATTGAATTTGTCCGTTTTTCTCTTAAATAAAGATTAGACATCCCTGAAAATCTTTTTTAAAAATGTGCCCCTAATTCCAAAGTAATTCCAAGAATGTTTTGAATAATTACAGCACTACTGGATTAAGTTTATAATTTCCCTGGATGCATACTATGAAAGAGTATACTCATTTAGGGACATAATTTATACATGTTCTTTTTAAAAAACAAATCAGCATTTCAGAGTTCATGATTATCTCGCAGTCCCATTGTTCAACACAGTGTGTTCCTACACAGTGCCTATCCCCAGGCATATTTTATATGCCTCCCCTCACATAATGATTCGTTGAAGAAAGTCAGACATCTCTGTAGGGAAGGAGCACCAACCAACAGCAAGGAGTCAGGGGAAGTGATTCTTTGGGAGAACTCCTAATCACCCAGAAATCTCTCCATAACAGCTCAGAATTTTCCATTCCTCTTCCTATAGATTTTAAAGTCTAACCTGGCAAAATGGCCCCACATTCCCCTGGAAGTGACAGATCACTTTTAATGTTAGCCTGCATTTTGTGGAAATCTTAAAGGGACAGATCAAGGTTCTATATCGGTAGCCACTGAGCATTGCGATTAAAATCAATGTAACTCTGAAACTCCAAATCACTCATAGGATATCACTTTTGAGCTAAAATCCTACTAAGTTGGGGAGAGATTGGCATTTAAACAGATGTCAGCAGTGTTTTGGGAAATGTAAATTGAGGTACAGATGGTGACTGCTAGGGAGTTAAGAGCATCTGTGTTCTATGAAAAAAAAAAACTATATTTGTGAAAAAAATTTTAAATAATAACTGAAATTCCCAACTTGATTTTGAGAGAAGACAAGAAAATATTCTCGTTGGATGGCACTGTTTGATAAGTTTCTTATCATATCAAAGACTATTTGCATTTCTGGGTACTGGATATTAATTAGATTCAAGATGGGTAATTAAGCCTACATCTTCAGTAAGCCAAAATCAGAACTTTTACTTTGAAAGAAAACTACATAACCTTGGTAAAGATTGCAGATTCTTCTACTTCAGCCATTTTTGTACCTCAATTCAAGTTCTGAGGAAAATATCAGTTATCTGCCATATGTTGGTAAAGAGCAGGAGTCAGAAAGCCTGAATTCAAATTCTAGAACTACTGCTTGGTAGGTGTGTGACCTTAGGACACACTATTTAACTTCTCTAAGCCTTAGTTTCTCCATTTGTAAAATGAAGATAAAAATAATAGTACTTTTCTTTATAGGATGGTTGTAAGGATTACAGTTACATGTAAAGTGCTTGGAGCCTATGGTAAACATCAATAAATATTAGCTATTGTTATTATAGGTTTTCTTCCTACCTGGCAAATCTATAAAGGTCTAGATATCACTGACCTATTATCTCCCCAAGTATCACATCCTCATCCCCATCTAGACCTAACATAAACAATGACCTAGAAATCTAGATCAGATCCATATTTATGCAGATCATTAATAATCTAACAAAGGAACTTTGTTCTCCTTTTTAACGGGCCTCTAGACATTCTCCATCAAAGAATCAACCATTCCAAATAGGAACACTTACATTTTTTAGGTTAGGCCCTTTTGTGAGATGCAGAATCCTTTTCAGGTCACCACAACAATTCAAAAAGTCATATTCCTTTTAACATGATTAGCATTCTAGGAGCCTGAGTGTGCTGAAACAGTTTTCCATGAAAAAACTAGAAGAGGCTGAATCAACACCTCTCCATTCTATGTATTGATTTGTTTGTTTGTTTGTTTGTTTGCCTTTAAGGATTCTTATGCTCAGCTGCTTTTATTAATCCAGTTTTTCAATAAGTTTTCTCTTTGAGGGCAAATCAAGAAGCCAAAAAGTTAATCAATTAAGTCATATTAGGAAACTATGTAGAAACCATATAGGAATCCAGACTCCCAGGTTAGAGTTTAATGTGCTATACACTCTGCCTGATTGGAATGAGTTTACGAATTAGATCCCATACACAAATGGATGCATTTATCTTCGTTCACAGCATATCCGCAAACTCATTTACCAGATCCATAAGCACTTGTAAACATTGCTAATGGAGTTTGCTAAATGAATATTATAAACGTAATCCAAATGAGCTCTCCATGGAAATTGCAAATCATATGAAAAATATAGTGCATTTGGTTATAGCACATTTCAGGAACGGTATATTTTAGTTAATTGTGTTAGTACATTATACATGGCTAAATGTCAGTGCTAGCACCTAGGAGAAAAAAATTACCTCTTCCTGCTTGCTTTATACCATTCAACCTAGGATACTGAATATTATATAACCCATCATTCAAGTTCTTTATTGCTAAGGCAGATCTTCCTGGTTCACACTGTATCCCTCAGAGGAAGCTAGGGCACTTGGAAACTGTGTAAGCTCCTTCAGCTGGTTAGAATTTTAATAAGATCCCTGAAACAGTTTTCAGAATGGTGCCTTGGTGGCAACTTTCAGGACAGCCTAATGTACACTGGGACTTGACTCAAAAGTTATACTCTTTAATTAATAAAATAAAAGTACAGAGGAAGTTGTAAACATATGATAGTCTTTTTTCTTTTTTAAATACGGTGATATTTTCAATTACATATTCTGTAATTTTAGAGTTATGTTATTTGAATGAAAATTGTGTTTCGTTGCTTCTTACCCAAAGCACAAGCAAGCCATACTCTGAGACTTCCAAAAGTTTTCTTACTTGGTGATGTTTTATTTCAGGCATTTGAAAACTAAAAATCTATGAAAAAATCAAAGTCTGATGATACTTTTAAGAGTTCAATTCTCTGAAAATGTAAACTTCATTTTTTGTTTTATGCAGTGAGAGACTGAATACACAAAGGGACAATGACCAGACCATATATAAAAATAGAACACTGACCCACAACCTGAAGCAACTTGCCCAGGAAACCAATTTGTTATCTACAATAGCCAGCCTCCTACAAATCAAGACTTGTCATAGTCAGACTGCTATCTCTATTAACAATCCAGGAAGCCAAACAATGAACCCTGTAACAGTCAGCCCCAAACATCCAGGTCTTGAAGAATAACTGACAGCTTCTCTAATTTTTATTCCTGCTACCAACTTAAGACCAACGAGGAAAAGACAAATATGTGCCCCTAACAAATAACATAGAATGCCTGACTTCTAGTTAGCTCACCTACAGCTTCTCCACTTTAACAGCCTTCAATTACAGCATATTTGAAGTCTTCCCTTTTTCCCACTCTAAAACTTTCCCATTCCCCTGCCTGCCTTTTAAGTCTCTGCCAAAATCCAAATGACATAAGTGGCTGATTTCCCTACTATAATACTCTCTGAATAAATGGACTTTGCTAGTTCTCATTTGGTTTGTCTTCATTATTTGTATAAGAGTAACACAGATGATGTTTTAAAGACAAAAACAAATGTTGAAATACATTTCATCTAGATTATGGAAAGGACTGTTGGGGTTTGTATCCTGGTAGAGATTATCCTTTGAAGAATTAAAGGGTCTTTGTCATTCTGGAAGAAACCATTCCCCAGATGTTACTTGTTATATATATAGACTTCCCAGGAAAGAAAAGCATGAGCAAAGCTAGTATAGACATCATGAAACTTATTTCTTAGTAGCTAATATTTCTTCAGTCAATACTCAGCCCAACTTGATTATTAATCTTGCTACCAAGTATTAGATTCTGCTCTTCTAGAGCTCATCTTGCACATTATTTCTCAGTCCTCCTTCAAAGTAAATTCAAACCCTCACTCCTCCACTCCCTGCTCATAAGTCACCAGGCAACCAGAGAAAAGAGAAGCAGTGCCTGACCTTTCCTTTTTTTAGTGAGATTTGCTGTTTTATCTTTACCTCATTTTCCTTCTTTGTTAACTTGGATGGAACTTGGAGGCTAAACAGAGACTAGAAAACAACTATAATAACTTATCTTTGGTGGCCAATGGTGGAATGTGCTGAGTAAATAAATATTACAGTTAATAAATTAGTAGACCAAAAACAAATGCCCAAGCTTTAGGAAAATAGGTCAAATTTTATTTATTCAGCTATACTGAAATAAACTTGTTTGTATTTTTTGTTTGTTTAGTTTTGGATTTTTTTTTTAATTTTGGAATTGTTTTAAGAATCAGGCAATGACTTGGAATTATCATTACGAATACCAATTATCACTAAAAAAGTGACGCACAGACAAGTATCAGATCTGGCCCAGATAAGAGGTGTTTTCTGAAAAGACATTACAGTTTTTTTCTTAGAAGATGCTACCAACTTATACTACCTTCAACAAACTCAAGACACTATTTAAAGATAAAAATGTCTTGATTACCCAACTCTAGAAACCACAGTGCAAAATGCGAGTGCTTACTTTCTCTTTAACAGGCATACCTCGGATGCTAAGAGTCAGAAATGCCTTTTATATCACTATAGGATCTTTGCAACAGGAGGTCTTTAAATGCAACATAAAAATATACCCTTCATAATGAAGCTTATCCTATATTTCTAATCAGTTTAGCTGGCCTTCAGCACATTTATCTGTTTCTTCCATTCCATTTTTATGATGAGGTGACAAAAACTCAACATAATATTCTAGACAAGGATATGCTGTCAATTTATATAATGGCACCTTAATATTTTCCACATTATTCTCACTCCTTTTCCAGTGACTTATTTTTAGCACCACTGCACATTGAGCAAAGCTCATGATCTTTTTCTTGGAAGGTTAGGGCTAATTCAATATCCATCACTGTGTATGATTAGCTTAAATTGTTCTTTCAGATGTGCATCACCTCACACTTGCCAGTTTCAAATCTCATCTTCATCATATTGTCCAATTACCTAGTTTTGTTAAGTCTTGCTGGAGTCCCTTGTGGTCCTTATTGGACTGAAAATTTAGGGTCATCGAATAATATCATTCCTTTATTCACCTCATCTTAGAAATGGTTAATAAATATATTAAACAACCACAATCTTTTCTGGTACAGATCTCCAGGGCATTCTGCTATTAACCTCATTCTGCATCCACAACTGGGCCCGACCCCCATCCACTCAGGGCTCTTTTCTGGTCTTTTTAGTTCCTCGTCTGGCTTTTACCTCTAAGGCTACAATAACAAAGTTTTCTGATCAGGTGTTTGGAAGGTAATTTATCAAAATTCCTGCACAGGTCAAAAGAGCTCATATGTATCCCTGGCTGTGTTCTTGTGATCAAAACTTAAGTAGCAACCAATGTACACAATACTGTAGCCAAAGTTATGCGGATGAGCCATTTTGTATTCTGCTCTGTTTATTCCTTCTTTTTTTTTTCTGTTATATGAATAAAATGTTTACTTTCTCTAGTTATTTATAAGCCCTCTAGGCTCCTCACAGTGAAGGTTTTATAGTCTTTGGACTTACCATCTGCCCACCCTATCACTTTATCTGCTTAGAATAATAATGGGATTTGACTTGAACTCACATGACTTTGAATTGGCTTATAATTCATACAGAGTGCATTATTTACCTTCTTCTATGGACACTACACATTCTAAAGAAAAAAATAAAGTTTCAATGTTATCCTAACAAAAGAAAAGGTTTACACTGCTAAATGATTCAATATAAGAAGTACTCCAAAATGCATTCTAATGCACATTGACCAAGTAAGGGAATAACTAGTCTCAAATAATGTGGCTATTCAAACCCAAGGCATAGTTTGACTTAAATATAACTTTCTAATAGGATGCCTTTAACCATAGAGAACTAGGGGTATCTCTTGATAGGTGTTTGACTCTCTATAAATGTGAACTCTTAACTCAGATTCACTGGCATTACAGCCTTGTCATTCTGACTGTGCAGAATTTTTCATAGTAGCCATATCTAACATAATTCCCTTTTGAGTCCTCCCAAATTCCAAAATGCTACTTCAAAGCTGTAAGGTAAGTAGTGTCTTATTTAATCACACAACTTGCAGTTGGAGATCACGTAAAGGGTGATCAATTCCATGTGTTTGCGATTCCAGCAGCAATTCAAAGAACTGAGAGGAGGAAGCAGTTATTGGAGCAGGGCACCCATTTCAAAACATGTATTATAATTTCAAAACTCCTAAAATCACTAATGGTAAGTCATTTAAGGGGTACAAACTCTTTCCTCACCAAGGAACATTCCCTTTGATTCCCTCCTTTGTCTTCCTATGAAATAAAATACATAGAAGCAATGGAAGGCTGTCCTTTTAAATCAGGAAAATAATGCACAGCAAGAGCAGATGAAATAACAATTTGCTTGGGAAAAAGTACATCCCATGTTTCTCAAACCCATTTTCAAACCTCAAATTGAGAGTTCAGTTTCACACCCACATAATGTGAAGATTTAGGCTATTGCAAAGCTGTGATGTGTTGTGAAATCATCCTTAATATCTTGATAAATACATTTAGTATTTATAAATAATTATGCATTTATTATTTTATCTTAATAAACTACATGTAGAAAAATGGTCCTTTAGCACTAGTATTGCTACTACTAGCATAAATCAAATACATTGGGATTGTGCAAAGTGGGGAGAAATCAAATCAAGCCAAGAAAGCAAACCCCAAAAAGAAGGTGAAATCCTCAGAGGTAGATAATATCTAAAAGGAAGATACCATGTCTTACATTTATTTCCTTCACTTCCCTATAGTTCTAGACATTTGGTTCAACAAACAGCTGCTTTAGTGAGTTAGACAAGCTTGTGTCCTGGCTTGGCCATTCATTTCTTTCATTCAATACATTATTGACTGACACTAAACATCATTACCCACAATGCACAGGAGGCCCCACATTGCCTGGATTTCCTCACCCTAATTTTGCTTTGACATTTCTATGATTTCCAGACATTCTGAAGATGTGACCACACAGAGAACGTGGTCAAGTACTTTATTTTCCCTTACTGGATTTTCCCTTGCCTTCTCTACTTCTTTTATAGAGCATGTAGTCATGCTAACCAAAGCATCCAGAATGTAAAATGCAACAGCATGGAGAACATGTTTTGGTTTTGGCTAAACCCCAAAAGCTTGAACAGTCATTGAAGATATTCACACAAAAACCTGGCTGATGTCACCCATTCCTGGCATCAGGATCCCTGAAATTATCAGTTCTAGTGAATTTCTATTTTCAAACCTATTTAGTGAAATGAAAAGTGTTTCACCATCAGTAAATTATTCTCTCATTATAAGGTCCTATTAAGTTTCAGATATCATCATAAAGACATGAGAGAAAAAGAAGAAGCAAAGTTCTAAGCTAATGCTATCCATGTTACTGGAGGGCCAGGAATCAGGTAAATCATTTTCCCTTTGCGATGATGTATTTTAACACAAATGCTTCATTTTATTTTTGCTCTTAATTTGAATTGACAGCATAAAAATAGCTTGGATTATTGATCCTTCTAAGCTATTTCTTTTTTGTGAGACTTATGTTGTCCTATTAAGGCCGTTTAATTTTTTTTTGTTCTGATTACTCAAAAAATCTCTGGTGCTTATGTTATGATAGAATTCATGCCATTTAGCCCTATCCATAATAGATGTTTTTATCACATTTTGTCATATTAATATACACAAATATAGTATTTTAATTTTTGTGAAGAATATTTCCAATGATTTCCAAACATTACAATTATTGCTACCCCCAAAGTCTTAACTAAAATTGCTCCACAGAGTGAAGCCACTTTTTCCTCCCTGATGAGGACTCTCCCAAAGCCTAAGAGGGACTCATGAATTGTGTTTCTTCCAGTTACCTCTTCCTAGTCTCTGACTATCCCTTTCATTTCCTCTCTCTCCAAATTTCACCTTGACCTTTTTCAACCCTTTCCAACTCAAGCAACCTGCAAAGTAGCCAGAACAGAATAAGGGAAATAAAGAGCACCTGCCAAAAAAATGAGGAATGGAGAGAAAAAGGAAAAGAAGCAGAAGTGGAAGAAAAGATCTGAAAGCTTGTTTCTGGTGGCTCTTGTGACTAGTTAAGAATACTGACTGTGCTTCTGGATTTTCTGGCATTGCTTGGTAAGAATGGCTGAGGTCCTGGTAAGTAGCCATTGGGACCTCTGGCTCTCTGCTTGTCTATTATTGTATTTACACAGAGTGCTGAAGCCATATTGCTAAACACTTAATCCAATCCTTATTTTCCTTGTTCCACAGCCTCAATTTGGGCCAAGGAGGAAAAGGCAAGGAGATGGAATCTTTCTTAGAGCTTCCAGAAAGAACACAAATGGAAGGCTAAACATTGACTTTAACCCAACAAGATTCATCTCAGACTTCTGACCTCCAGAAAAATGGCCCCCCAAAATAAGATAATAAAACTGTGTTGTTCTAAGCCCCCCCAAAAAAAACTATTTTCAGAACAAGCATTATATAAAATATACACAGAATATGAGTAAGTTTGAGTAGGGAAAAACAATAGTGACATTAAGCCCATCGGCTCAGACATTCATCCATAGAACTAGAATTGTCTGAGCTCATTTTTTAATGAATACAAGCGTCTTTTAATAAAGCTTCAATATACCATCAAATATTCATTTCCCTTTGGATTTTTAGGAACTAATTTCTAATATGTTCTTTTCTTGAAATATTGTGCTTTTGAATAAACCAAACAAAACAGTATAATGTAAGCTGCTTCGGTGGAGGCTTTTTCAAGGCTCTGGAATCCTTGAATATTTGCTTTGGCTATAAAGGTGGTGACCCAGGGCCCTGATTTTGGTCATCATTTCACAAAAAGTCAATTTAGTTACTTGATTTAAAAAAAAAAAATTCAAGCACAGAGTCTGAATAGTAAATATTTCTACTCAAAGTGTGAATATAAACATGTTTTCTTAACAGTTTATCCACTGGGAAATATTTTTAGAAATAGGTGATGCTGTTCTTGCTCTAAGTGCTCCTAGAGCAAAAATGTGTGTGATTTCTTTCAAAATCCAAGACACAGTATTAATGAAAAACCAGGTGCCAAGAACCTAACAAAATTAAATAGTGCTTCCAGTGCACTTTCCTATGTTTTATCTTCTATGAGCTTTTCTGGCCTTTCTTCAGTCCCTCCAGGTTCCCCTGTTGTTTGTTGCTTTCATTGCATGTTATACCCTAGGTAAGCCCAGATCATCATCCACATAAGCCCAGAGCAATTTTAATTAATAAAAAAAAGAGCATTCAAAATGTGAAATTCAAGACTTTAAAATACATAGAGAAGTAATACCAAAAAAAAAAAAAAAAAAGCATAATTATTCTGTTGCTAGAGTCTAGGTAAAGTAGATTATTGTGGTTGTTGGTGCTTTGTGACCTGGAAGGTGAAAATGTCAGAAATCAAAACCTCTACAAGTCTCCATGTAAAATGACAAGTTGGGAGAAAACTAGCCAGAAGAATAAGAAAGTTTAAAAGCAGGGGTTTGTTACTTTACTAAAAACTCATTTGGGGGATGGGGGCAGCCTGGGTGGCTCAGTTGGTTAAACCTCCAACTCTTGATTTTGGCTCAGGTCATGATCTCAAGGTTCCTGGGTTCAAGCCCCGCATCAGGCTCTGAGCTGGCAGTGCAAAACCTACTTGACCTTCTCTGTCTCCCTCTCTCTCTGCCCCTCCCCCTGCTTCAGCTCTCTCTCTCTCACACACACACAAAATAAATAAATAAACATTCTGGGGGGAAAAAATTTGGGAACCAAAAGTCTGAATGGGAAAATCTTTAATGAAACAAAGAAACGTACCTAGAACAAGCTTCTCAGACCCTAAATATAATTTCCTTATGATGACAGGATGAGGGTTTGGGGGGCTTGCCCAACTGGCCCTCACATACAAATCTGAGCAGACAAAATAGAGAGGAGACACACAGCAGCAAAGCAAATCATGATGGCTATCTTAATTACTTAGTGGTCATGTTCATGACATGTTCGGTACATGACTCACTCTCCAAGGAAATAATGATAACTAAAACTTTTTTCTTAAATAAGTAATTTTTTTGGCTGTGATACTTTCAAAAACTTTCTAGAATCAAGAGAATATAGGAATTCCAAATATTTTAATATTTTATTCTTGTTGTTACAAAAGGGAAGTGTGGCTTTATGTGCTTGATTTCAGTAAATCCTCCCACAGCACTCCAGGGTAGAGACTGTTTGTTACAGTAGCCATCGTGCTTAAGGTTTATCAGAAGCAAGTCCAGAACCAGGACCCAGCTATTTTTTCTCTTAAGACTTAATATTACATTTAAGGCTATAAATGCCTGGGCAATTGGCTTCTTAACTTTAGGAGAGATAGGATAAAACCTTAGTAAGAGATGTATGTACTGTTGTTGCAAGACAGTAAAAGTGGGAGCACTAAATGTGGGCCTATGTGTCAAAGTCCACCAATAGGAGCCCCTAACTTATTTATCATCTGATTCTAGGTGGACAGTATTTTTAGCCATTCAGTATGGTAACATTAAACTCATTATCCTATTTCCTACATAATATCAAATAGATGCCAAATCAATGACATGAATTTTTAAAAATCTAACTCTCGCTAGACAGGTAGTAAAATGGATTTAGAGAAAGGTAGGGCCACTTCAAGACCACTCTTTCCATCCTGAGCCTGGGCACCACTGGCTTATGATACCAAAAATCAAATAGCATTGTTTGGGGCAATAACACAGGCAAACAGTTCTTTAAAATATGCCATTTTGCTGATGAGTATCTGAAAGTTGAGTAAAGTGTGTGTCACAAGCATGAACTCACCTACATATTGCACTTGATATAGTCTTTACTGATTCTTTGTAATTTAATCAATTTTCTTTTTGAAGATGTTGAGTGATATATTTTGCCAATTAATCATTTTTCCCCAAAAAAATCAGAGCTGGTATTCAAACAGTTCACACCAGTATAGCCATACCAGTTGTTCACCAGTGGCATCCATTCTGATTAGTCAGAATTAGTGTCTGAGTTAACCAGCTGGTGGATATTTTGAGTATCATCCCTCTGTGCCTAAAGTCAGTATCTATGTTCATTTTTTCTATTACTTGTGTTCATTATTGAACCAGATGGAGCTGATAGAAAAGCCAGACCTACCTTTGACAGCCTGGATTTTAATCCCAGCTCCAATTCTTAATTAGTTGAATGACTAATTTCTGGAGATCAGTTTCTTCATCTGTAAAATAGAAGCAATAATATATGTCATTATCATATACATTATCTATAATAGGTTTACTGAGAAAATTAAACTAATTAATTCTTGGACTGTGCTTTAATCCGTGCTGGCTCATGGTAAAGTACTCAATTATTGGCAGCTATTATTATCAGGCATTTAAAGGCCAAACCTCGGGCTGCCTACACTCTTCCCACACACTTTGTACATTCCCCTACTGATAAAATAAGGGAAGGGAGGATGTAAAACTAACTTCACGATAACCAATGCAGCTTATCTGACAGAAAAGGGGGACAGCAGAGTGCAATTTTAGGATAACCTCTTGGAGCTCAGGACAGACTTCTTATAGAGACACCACTGCCTGGAGATAAGACACAGATATCAGGTGAGTTCAAACATGTTATATACTGTGCTTTCAAGTTATTTCATTCCAAGAGCATTGGTTTGTATTCTGTGAGAAAATCTACTTTTTATTTAGTTAGTTTTTATATAATACAAGTCTTTGTAGAAATCTGTGAGCTAGTTTTTTCCTTAGTGTGATATATGCCCATCGGAGCTAACTGACAGTTAACATTTATTGAATGTTTACGAAGTATCTGTCACTATTTTAAAGTGTTTTGTATGTAAAACTCACTTAATTCTCCCAACAAACTTATAAGGTATAGGTACTATTATTCCAGTCTCACAGAAGTCTAAGTAAGCTAAGCCACAGAAAGATTTCAAAATTTACCATAGATTATACACCTAGCAACGTTGCAACTAGGATTCAACCTAAGCCATCGGGCCCTAGAGCTCTTGCATTAATGACTGTACTATACAGCCTCTCTTTGGAATACCACATATGTATAACTTTCAAAAGTCTTTTAGCAGGTCTAATTATTATTTCCTTGACATTCAGCTTTAGATTCACAACTGGGCCCAAATATACACCTACCATTTTGAGCTTTCTACATAGATTGTTCCAAGCAGGTATTTTAAATTAACTTGATTACAAAAGTCTTTGAAATAAATTTGAAAATTAGAAAGTTGACCAAGTAAATTTAAGAGGTAACATACTCAAAAAGGAATGAAAAAGGAACACTGCTAAAGCAAGATGTGCTTTCTTGGTTTACTAATGATATTCAAGAAAGGCATTACATATTATATTTGGATCTGCCTGTTTTAGGTAGATTTCTATTATGATACCTCATGGTTTTATTTTTTTAATAATATTGGCTTAGAGTAGAAAAAAAGTGACCTGTGATCATTGTTGAAAAATAGGAAATACAAAAAAGTACAACTGATAAACCAAAGTCACCCATTATCCTATCTCCCTAAAATAATCATTCTTAATAATTTACTTGAGTTCTTTTAACTTATATTTTTCTAGGTGACCAAAATATTACGTAGAGTACCAAATTTTTAACTGATAATCTTATTAACATATTTTAATGTTATGCTATAGTTGAGAAGATCTGAACTCACAGTAATAAATTAACCATGCAAGGTGTAGGAAATATTCATAAATCCATACAAATGCAACAAATATATATATGCAACTACATGTGAAAAATATACAGGCATAACTAAGAATATGGACTTTAGAATCATGGGTTCACAGAGCTGGCTATAGTCTTTGCCAAACTGTAGAACTTTGGTTAAGTAAGCTCTCTATGCTTCAAATTCCTTGTCTGTAAGGTGAGAATCTATGCTGTAGGTGTCTCGGGGCCTTACAAGAAGGGATACATGAAAAATCCTTAGAGCTATTCCTAGCATTCCCCCTTCCTCCTCTCTGTGCTATTGGGCTAGGAGCACACTCATGTCTTCAGTAGTAGAGGACATTTACTTACTTAATTATTTAGCTAGTAAGTCCAGTGATTACTGAATTCAACTCAAGCATGGGCAGTCTCTATCAAAGATCTATTTCTGCTAACTTTACTTCATTTCATAATCATTTATAATATCCAAGTTTCAAGATAAGACAGTATGGATTTAAACCTGAACAACTCACAAGTACATAACTGATGGCTTTGGCTTCAATTACAATTATTGATCTAAGCCTTCTGTGTAAAACCCAGCAGCAGCCAGCTCTTAGCTGAGTGTCAGTTGGTTAGGATGGAGAAATTAGGTAATTAGGGAAAACAATTTTTTTCTTCAAAATCTCAGGTGAACTACAACCCAGTTTCAGATACAATTAATTTGATTCACAGGCCATATGATAGACAGGTACGGTTTTCAAAAACTCTCTGCTGAACGTGGCTAGTTAATGTCTATCATGGACCTGCTTTAAGCAGATTCTTCCTTGACCTCTTAGTTCTGTAAGGTTCTGAGACCTCCATCTCTGTTCCATACTATTGGTGTTTGGTCACTTTCTGTATCAGAGCTGACTTCCTGATTGCAGAGTTCTTGGGCTCTCTGCCCATAATTACTCAAATTTGCCAGCAGGGCTTTCTACAACTGCACAGACATGGTCAGCCATATTGCTATTGTTCTGACAATTCCTGGTCCTATTTACTCTTACCTAAATTTATGTAACAGAAAATTCTGGTGGCATAACATTCTTCAAGTGCAAGCTTTTCCTGTAAATTTTATATGCAAAATCACTCCTTTCGCCAATGAATGAGATCTTTAGATATTACTATGAGAAGAATGTTTTATTTTCGCTGTCTTTAAATGGGGTAAAGAACAAGTACCAAGCTGTTTCCTGGAAGATTCTCCACTGTTACTCAAAAAGTTTCCTCTAGAGTTATTTCCTTTTTGCTCTTTTCAAATATCTCACCTGTCCCTAGTTCAGCAGCTGAGGTTAAATCTCGTCCTTTTGCTGCCTCATATGACTTTATTGTTTAACATATATGTATATATGCATACATACTTACATATATAAACATACATGTACATAATATACATATTTTATATACACATGTGCACATATTTATATATCATTAAATTTTACCGTAAGAAGTAATGACACTTGCAGGAATTCAACTTAAATGACGGCAAAATTAGTTTTCTAATTAAGTCACTGCATGTTGTTTTTCTCAGCAGCTCTGCTCTCAGATGAATCCCTTCCTCTCCTGAAACCCACGCACCATCCATAGCTTGTTCTCTTCCTTCCCACTGTGCCATCCTTTATCAACCGGAGCAGTCAAATCAACCCTTGGGGTGTTCTTAAAAGCACCATATGCCCAACAGAAGAGCACTTGAATTACTCTGCATACCAGAACCTGCTGTACATCACAACAGATTATTAACAGAGACCAAAAAGTAGGGCATGATGTGATCTTAAAACCCATCAGAAACTTTCACCTGAGAGCACTCCTTGATCCATTCATTATATCTCCCAGAATCTCATTTCTATCAACTAAATGAATCGGGCACTTACAGGGTTTTTGGATGCAAATGACTTCTGACCTAAACTTTAGCCATATTTAGAAATATCCTGCCTATTTCTTTATATGCACCATGTATTTTTTTTAGAAAGTACTCGTGAACAAGCTGGCTTCTACATAATGAAAAAAAGAAAGCAAAGGAACTTTTCTAAGTAACTTACCTGAGTCACTTTCTTTGTGGAGTTTCCCCCACAAAGAAGTAGTGACAGAGCAGACATAATAGTTTAGAACTTAAATAACATACACTTTTTTTAATATATAAATACTCCTGAAAGATTTTTTTTTCAGTTCTGATTTACCTTTTATATTCAAGGCCTAGCCCTGCCTTGTGAAAAATTTTCAGATTGCCTCCATTGTGCTTTCCAACTTCCCTAGGCTTAAAAATTGTACCTTTTTTCACACAAGCCTAATAGCTTAAACAAGGCAGTATGTATTTTATTCTCATATTAAAATTTTTTTTCAACGTTTATTTATTTTTGTGACAGAGAGAGACAGAGCATGAACGGGGGAGGGGCAGGGAGAGAGGGAGACACAGAATCGGAAACAGGCTCCAGGCTCTGAGCCATCAGCCCAGAGCCTGACGCGGGGCTCGAACTCACGGACTGCGAGATCGTGACCTGGCTGAAGTCGGACGCTTAACCGACTGCGCCACCCAGGCGCCCCTTTTATTCTCATATTAATTAGTTTAGGGTCAGAAAGAGTGGATAGCCTCCCTTGGCCCTTACCTGCTTCCAAAAGGGAGTCACTTTGAAAGGATATAGGTATGATATGCAACATATCATTGTGCTTACCCTGCAAGCAAAGTATGTGATAAGCAAGATTGGATGTTAGAACCTAGTGAAATGCAGTTTAGTCTTGCAAGATGTGGCAGGTGAAAAGAAACCACAGAGGAAGTTTCTCACAGTGACAACAAAGAGAGAAGGCAGGATTGGAAATGGTCACTTGACACAGCCTTGAAAGGAATGGTTGTGAAAACATGGCACTGAGCTTATTACAATGACAGCTATGATAGAAAATAACAATTTCAGGGTCATGCTCTTCCTACACATAAGTTTTTCCTAGAAAAAAATATATTTCATAGGAATGAACAGTTGATCTAAAGTGGCTGTTAAACTGAAGTATCTAAACAAACATTACACTTTAAGATAAAAACCCACACATGAAATTTGCTGAAGTCACACAACTATCTTCTGCCAGTTATATAAAATTACAAAGGTGAGGGGCACCTGAGTGGCTCAGTCGGTTAAACATCCAACTCTTGATTGCGGCTTAGGTCATGATCTCACCGTCGTGAGATCAAAACCCATGTTGGGCTTCGTGCTGAGCATGGAGCATGCCTGGGATTCCCTCTCCTTCCTCTGACCCTCCCCACTCACATGCACATGCACTCTCTCTCTCTCTCTCTCTCTCTCTCTCAAAAAATAAATAATTAATTAAAAATTCTAAAAATTGCAAAGGTGAAACTAAATTCTTAACATTTAGCATATCAAATTATATTCTCTGGGTATTTGTTTTCAGACATTTCATATTCATTAGATACATTAAAGACTTGGTTGCAAAGTATAAGGATGCCTTGAGAAACAAGTACTCTGTGGGATATTATACAAATGAAAGATGTTAGTACATAAAGCTTTGGGTACTTAAGAAAAGTTAGATAACTTACCCACACGGCCATGATGGATGGATTACAGAGTCAAAATAGTTTGAGTGCTGTACTTGTACTCTTTGGTTTCCCAAGGAATCAATTTTTTTTTTCTCAAGAGGGTTTGGATGTGGCTATCAACTTAACATTAAGAGCACATTTCATACCTAGATATATAATATTTGGATAATATATTTATATACATTTTCTTTTCACCCTAAATGAAGTGACAATTAATTGGATATTAGCATAGTAAGCTGCCACATGAAATACACAGAGCTGGTCCCTATTAATCCAGGTAAGAAATTAAGATAGGAAATAGGGGCGCCTGGGTGGCACAGACGGTTAAGCGTCCGACTTCAGCCAGGTCACGATCTCGCGGTCCGTGAGTTCGAGCCCCGCATCGGGCTCTGGGCTGATGGCTCAGAGCCTGGAGCCTGTTTCTGATTCTGTGTCTCCCTCTCTCTCTGCCCCTTCCCCATTCATGCTCTGTCTCTCTCTGTCCCAAAAATAAATAAACGTTGAAAAAAAAAATTAAAAAAAAAAAAAAGATAGGAAATACTCTCTTTTCTTGCAAGAGGGAAAGGCAGGATCAGCAGGTGCAAAGATTTAAGTAATTCAGTGGCAACAAGTTGCTCAAGAACTAGAATTAACTTCCTAAGCAAAATGAATTGCTAAGGAGAAAGGAGAAATTAAATATAAGAAGCTATAATTATCATTACTTGTGTCCTCTAAGTAGAAGTTAGGGATCAAATCCCATAGCATCTTGGCATCTCCTTAAGAAAAGCCATTCCTTAAATCTTCTTGTTATTCTGTATACAAGTTCTGCATCTCCCTACAGTGAGGTTCCAATAAGGACAGAGCAAGATTTTGCCAAGCATATACCTTCAGCATAAATTGTGACTTTGTATGTCTTCCTGAACTGAAAACTACATCTCTGAGGCTGCCTTGCAGCTAGGATTCCGGATACAAATTAAGTCTCTCCAATTAAATCACTTAGATGAGATCTGAAAGGTGGCAAGCATGGGGTTTCTCAGCTTTATGTCCAGTACCAGTTCCCAGCTTCCTGGATATCAAGAAGCAGCAGCATCGATGGTAGGAACAGTAATATTCTGAATATTCTGTGTTCCCTGTCCAATTAGCAGCTTCCTGTGTGTTGAGAGGGGTGGTGGTGGCTTCCAGATCCCAGCTTTCTGATCCCTGGGTTACAACTGCAGCAGTGTGTTCTGGAACTACAGAATTTCATTTGCAGCTTCCTGATTCCTTCCATTCCCAGTTGCAGCAGCATAAGTGGAGGCTCAGTTCTGTAGTGTTCTGCGAGTGATTGCTGGAAGTTGGTCCTCCAGTCCTCCAGCAATTCTGTAAGCACCTAATTCCCTGTTATCATATCCCTTTATGCTAAAAATAGCTAAAGCAGGCTCTGTTTTATGAACTAACCAGTGATGATGAAGGTTTTGACTCAGATGCCTAATTCAATTAGTTGGTAACAGCTGCCTAGAGCAATGTATTTAGAAGAATTTTGAGACTGAGGCCCAAGCTCCATGAAAAATATGTTTTATACCTAGAATGGGAGCATTACAGGTTTTTCCACCTTAATATACACTTACTTAACAAATTGCTGAGTGTGTGGGTGTGGGGGGAGGAGTGTAGGAGGGAGGTTGTGTCTACATGAATAAACATAAAATTTGAAAAGATAGGTAATATTACAAAATTTCATTTGTATTCAAATAGAGATATAGTGAAAATGAACTAGGCATACCAAATTAAACACAGATTACATAGAGGGAAATGTTGGATTTGTTCACAGGAACTCTAATTGTACCGTACACAAGTTACAATTTATTATACTCAAAACAGCAAAAGTTACCTCAATACAATCCCTCTACTCTAAATCCAATCTTCAAGGACACAAAGGTCTGGCCATTTTGTTCTCTCAACTTGCTGAATTGCTCACTGCTGGAAATGATTTTAAAGGATTAATTTTAAAGAAACTTCAAATGGAAAATCAACGTATTAGAAAAGAACGTTAACAACAACAACAACAACCCTCTGTTCTCGGGACTTCATAACTGTTTACCTTGGAAGATAGGTTAGTGAGGGGTTTTTCCCCCATTCTGAAAGGCAATCATTTTTTTTTCCTGAGAGTGTTAATACTTCAGTCATTTAAGCTTCCTAATTTGATGCTTTTTGGTTAAGAAGGAAACCTTAAGTGAGGAAAGGAAATGCTGAGAGGAAATTACTTGAACAGAACTTAATAGTTTTGTGATATGAAGCTGTGATCACATTTTTTTCACAGTATGAGTCAGTCATATAAATGTTTGGTTTACTTAGTTTCTTAATTTGATATGAGACTAAACTGGGCAAAACTTGACAGTAAAATGTTATTTTTCATGAGTTAAACTATATTCATTTCATTATTAATATACTATCTCATATTTGTAAGTTAAACTGGTATAAGTGGGTTTTGGTCAGCATAAAGCTCACTTTTAAAAGTATATTTTTAAATGAATTACTGGCCTGTGCTATAATTTCAATAACGCTGCCTCACACATAGGGATTCGAAGATCATGGTTATACTTACTATTAGTGTCAACACAATGTAAGTAGGGTTCATTAAGAAACTCTCTGGGGATTCCTAAAGTGATTACATTCTCTTTGTAATCTACAAAAAGGAAATCTTCAAAGGATAACAATTCGGTGAGATGAGATGAGAACCATCTGGTTCACTTGTAAATCCTATCCTTATTTTTTGTGGTATGTCATTGCTGTTCTGTCCTATTAGCACCAGAGAATGAAATTCAGAAAGGTTGTTTTTTATCATTTTTTTCCCTTATAAAAATGGAAAAGGGATTGGACATCAGCTATTAGAGTAGCTCCCTGCCTAATCTCTGACAAAGGCCCCCATCAAACCCAATTCCCCAAACCACCTTTCTTCATACAATCATGTATGTTCCCTAATGGTTTCATGTTATGAACAAATATCCAGTACAATTTTTTAAAATTTTATACCAATCTTTTTTCATTTTTCTATTATCCACATACTATTCTCCTCAAGCATACTAATAGGTGTAACCAACTGGCACCTAGAAGACTCTCATGTGCTAAATATCTCTGACTCAAGTGCTATAGTAATAAAAAGTCTACTATTACCAAAACAAACTAATTTAGCTCATGATGACAAATGCCAACCTATATTGCCCTCGTCAGCTTCTTTTCAATTCAAAAAACTAAGAAATTCAGTGGTTCTATGAATGCCTTTGGGTAATACCACCCTCTTTTTACATGCAAAATTCTTGGGAGGGGTAGCACACTGAGTCCCTACAATTTAGAAGGAAGTGATTTAGTAAATCTCTTCCCAAGTGGGTAGAGGACAACATAGGATATGGGATTTCTAAGGTTCCTGAGGCCCTAGAAAAGAAGGTGGTGCTCCATCTAAGTCACAGACTTGATTTCCTGCCCCTAAACTAACTTTTCCCTCAGAGAGGTGAATTTATTCTTTTTCTCAAATGCAAATCTCTTTCTTCTTCTAAGGGAGCATTTCCAATGGAATTCAATTCCAATTCTCTGTCCAACCTCTTGTGAGAATTCTTCATGCTTCTATTCCACCTCCCACCTCACCATATCCTAAACCCAATCCCATCCAGCAGCATGCTATTTTACAGCTTGAGATGACATAACATGGGCTTTGGAGACAGACTTAAGCTGGAGTCTTAACTCCGTCAGATACTGTATGATCTACAGCAAGTTATTTCACTTCTCTGAGACTCAGTTTCCTCATCTCTGTATTAGGGTTAATAATACCTACTGTATACTAGGTCTCCTGGGTGGCTCAGTCGGTTGACCATCCGACTTTGGCTCAGGTCATGATCTCATAGTTTATGAATTTGAGCCCCACATCGGGCTCTGTGCTGACAGCTTGGAGCCTAGAGCCTGGAGCCTGCTTGGAATTCTGTGTCTCCCTCTCTCTCTGCCCCTCCCCTGCATTCTCACACATGCTCGCTCGCTCTCTCTCTCTCTCTCTCTTTCAAATGAATAAAAATTTTAAAAAAAATTAAATAATATGTACTGTATAGAGGTTATGGTAGACCAAATAAGGGCACCAAAGAAGTCCACATGCTAAACCCCAGAACCTGTGAATGTTACTGTACAGGCAAAAGAGACTTCAGAGACACAACCCCGCTGACACCTTGATTTTAGCTCACTGAGAACTGTGTCAGACTTCTGACCTTTAAAACTGTAAGATTAAAAATGTGTACTGTTTTAAGCTACTAAGTTTGTGGTAATTTGTTTCAGGGACAATAAGAAACCAATACAGAAGTGTTGTAAGAAAGTATATGCAGAAGGTTTACCTTAGTGCCTGGCACAGATTAAGCCCTAAACGAGTATTAGTTTCCTCCAACAATTTACCTAGGAAATTCTAACTCTTTTTTTTTATTATTTTTTCTTTTTTTAAGTTTATTTACTTTTGCAGAGAGAGAGAGAAACAGAGCATGAGTTGGGGAGGGGCAGAGAGAGAGGGAGACACAGAATCTGAAACAGGCTCCAGGCTCTGAGCTGTCAGCACAGAGCCCAATGCAGGGCTCAAACTCACGGCCAGCGAGATCATGAACTGAGCCGAAGTTGGACACTAAACCAACTGAGCCACCCAGGAGCCCCCTGGGAATTCTAATTCTTTTATACACACACACACACACACACACACACACACGCGCGCGCGCGCACCCAAGACCACATTCTATGTGCCAGACACCATTCCAGAAACTCATGGAATTTACACCCTAATCAAAAAAACAAAATCGTTTTATATGCTGGGGTAATTTTTCACTTTCTACACACACCAGCCTTAATTAGACATTTGTTTTTCTCAACTATTATGCCACAGGCTCCCACATTCACACTCATACATTTCACCAAGACCCAAAAGAGGAAGCACTACAGAAGAGTCTGTTTAGACCAGCAGAACTGCCTGGCCTGGCCTTCCCCACTCCACCCTTCCTAGAGTACTTCCAAATTTATACAATAAATCCAGTGCCCAGAACCACAGTGGAGGTGACACAACTCTCTGACCAGTTCTTGGGACAAAATGCTTTTGAATGCAAGGGACTAAGAAGTCCTTCATTATCTTGCCCATGCTGGATGCTGTAGCTTCTGTCCCAGAATGACTCCTCCTGGTAAGACTAAGGCGATTCTGCTTCTAGAAGTCAAACTTAAAGTTCTCTTTCCAGAGGTAAGAATTCCACCCCATACATGAACAGCTGAGAGCTAGTACCCCCTGAAGAGCACTCAGAGAAACACATTCTCACTTTGTGATGACCTTTATAGCTTTACTCTGCTTCCAAGTATCCCTTTCTGCTATATTTGAATCCCAGTGAATACAGGTAGACCTACTAGAGAGGTGCAGACTTTTATTAGAGCATGGTCCCTGGTTAGATAGGTTAGCGTTTTCAGCAGGGGATTTGCCAGCCTCACAAAGTGATGTTTGCCCCATAATTGCAGCATCCCACTGTCCAGGAAAATCAAGTCTCACTGTCAGATAAGGAATCCAGTCACTTCACTCTGGAATGATTCTGGGAGTCTGTTAGATTGGTGGAACTCTCCTGGTTATTTCTCTTTCTTTTCTGTGTGTAAATGTCTGTGTGATTTTTTTTTTTAATGTTTTTATTGATGTCAATAAGTTGGTACAAAAACAAGACTAACAGTGTATGATTCAGGCTCCTGATTTCCCACATCTCCCCATCTCCATGAGCAGATGGCATAGCTGGAGGACTGTTTACTCTATGGCTTATTTCCCCCTTATCTTTGATGTCCCAGGATGTCAAAGGTTGTAAATTTAATATTGATTTTATAAAGTAGTTTTACTCTAACATGTCAGTTATGATTAGCTTCAACCTGGAAGAAGCTCTAGCCACTGATCTGGATTTGCACGCAATGTGGCTCCCTGGCTTTCAGACTCTCTGAGTGAATGCTTTATTTATTAGAGTGGCAATCGTTTGTAAAGGCCAGGACAGCCTGCAGCCCCCAGCTCTCTCTGTGCTCTGAGCCTCCAGCACCTGGGCCCTTTCATTAAGCTTGAAAATCTAAGGAGATCAGAGAGACATATCATTTGCTGGCATGTCAACAGACAGAAGCGTTTATAGATCACATTATACCCCAGTGACTATAACCAGAGAGAAAGGAATGAGAAGTCTTACTTGGATTTTCATCCCTCCCTTTCTTCAGTCCCCCAGTGCCCTCATGTTCCACCACCAGAGTGGGGGCTAGTGCTATAATAATAGTGATAAAAGCTGACATTTATTGAATATTTTTATGTGGTAATCACCTAATAAGCATCAGGCACTGTACTAAGGGTTTTCCATGCATCATCTCATTAAATCCTCACATCAGGCCTATGAAGTATTTATTATTACCATTATTATTATTTAATACTATTATTACTTCCATTTTATAGATGAAAAAATCAAGGAACACCCAAGGTTACCCACTGCTACAACTCTTGAGGCTGGAACTCAATCCCAGGCAGTCTGACCCCACTCTTCCAGCCCCACTAGAACCCACACGTTCAACTCCAATGCTATAAAAAGCACTTTATCAGAAAATAGGGAAGTGACATTTTTGTACCAACCATACTAACACATTTCGCTTAACATTCTCTGTTCTCATATTTTGATACAAACTGATCTTGAAGCAAAATAGTAGAATTTATCCCCAAACTCCATTTTCTTTCTTTTTTTTTTTTTTTAATTTTCTTTTTTTTTTTTTTCAACGTTTATTTATTTTGGGGACAGAGAGGGACAGAGCATGAACGGGGGAGGGGCAGAGAGAGAGGGAGACACAGAATCAGAAACAGGCTCCAGGCTCTGAGCCATCAGCCCAGAGCCTGACGCGGGGCTCGAACTCACGGACCGCGAGATCGTGACCTGGCTGAAGTCGGACGCTTAACCGACTGCGCCACCCAGGCGCCCCTCCATTTTCTTTCTTAAGAAGAGGTAGGCAGGTGCCTGCATGGCTCTGTCAGTTAAGCATCCAACTTCAGCTCGGGTCATGATGTCACAGTCCAAGAGTTCGAGCCCCGAATCAGGCTGTCTGCTGTCAGCAAAGAGCCCACTTTGGATCCCCTGTCCCTCTCTCTCTCTGCCCTTCCTCCACTTGTCCTCTCTCTGTCTCTCTCTCTCTCTCTCTCACCCTCCCTCCCTCTCTCTCTCTCTTTCAAAAATGAACATTAAAAAAAAATATATTCAAAAAAATAAGAAGAAGAGGAAGAGGTAGGCAACTGGTGTGTGTGTCCTGCTCTACTGATCCTCTCTCTCTCTCTCACCTTGGAACAATTCCTCTTTGGAAGATGAAGCCCAGGATGTTCATCGCTTTATGGTGGAAAGCTCTTCCTGAAGCTGTATGTCCATGTTCCTAGTCACTAGGTGCCACAAAGGGGCCACATGGCCTTCTAAGTTGAGGAAACAGATCACAGCCTTTGTACCTTGAGGAATCTCAATTCATTGTATCTAGCATTGCTGAGACTAATTTACACAATGACAGGAGGCTGACAGAGGCTGACAGAGGACACTTGGGTACTTTATCTCCCAAGTTAAATATGCATCTGGAGCTCACCTGTGTGCTAAAGGCCTCCATTCCTCTCTCCAGGCTGACACAGACCAGGTGAGGAATCTCTCTGGAACTCCTTTCCCTGATAATTTCCTTCTTCCCTCTTCCTAGATCTTGACAAGGGGGGAGGAGGGGGAGATGTATTAAGGCAAAATAAAGATCAGGCCAAATTCTTTGACATGCCTTCCATTAAGAGGCGAGATGTCTATCCCATCCCCTTGATTCTAGGTGGGCTCTGTGACTGCTCTGACCAACAGAATACAGTGGAAATAATGCTGAGCCCATTTGTGGGCCAAGTCCTTAAGCAACTGATAGCATCCAGCTCATAGAAGAAGTCCCAACTACTCTCATGGAGAAATCATATGGTGATACCCTGAGACCACAGGGAGAGGGACCCAGCTGAGTCAGCCAAGGGACCCAAATGTGTTAGTAAATCTGTCTTGAACCCTCCAGGTCATCCCAGAGACCAGCTGAATGTCACCAATGATGCCAATCAAAGCACAGGGAAAAGAAGTACCTGAATTCCTGATCCACAAAATTATGAGATATAATAATATAGTAGCTGTTTTGCAGTGGTGGTTTACACAGCAGAAGAGAACATGTATAGGCATGTAGGTGCCTGAGATGGACCACTTCAGTTTTTAAGGCTCCTGGACTTTTGGCATGCACTCACAGATGGAAAGCTGTTCTATCTAGCCCAATTCAATGCATTCAAGCATAGGGAAAAACATGCTGCTTTCCCCAAATAGCTCTTAATTTGTGACTTGATACCATTTCTGCAAGACAAACACTGGTGTGCTGTCCTGTGGAGCAAGTCTTCTCAACTGATTACACACTGTTAACAAAGTATTAATCTTTTAGTATATTAGCATCTCATAATTCATGGGCCACTTGGAACCCAGGTGTAAGCCAAACACACTGAGCCTACGCTTTGTTTTTCCCTTTAATTTCCTGAGCTGCCACATTATTTTCAACAGTCAGAAGGTAAATCTCTTCACTTCGGAAGAAAACCCTGCTCCCAGGTAGATAAGGAAACACATTCTTTGTTGTAAGGCCTAAGAATTATGGTGAAAGACATAAAGGTAGGCACTTTTAGTTAATGGCTTCCAAATATAATTTCATTCTTCTATTTAATTATATGTATCTCAAAGCATACTGTAAATGACTGTGAGAAAGAAGACAGCATATTCTGGAAACATAATGCACTTTTTTGAGTATCCACAGTTTGTCAAACCATAATATACTTTCATGGAAATGAAATCAATAAGAAAAACAACCCAAGAGAGAGAAATAAGGGAGACTTGACAAGTAGTCAGTTTGGTTTTATGCACAAACTACACTTGGTCAAAGTATTTTTTGAAGTGAAGTAATTTACTATGGATGTGCTTATTTTCTATACTAAAGTTTTTGTTGTTGGTTTGTTTGGTTTATTGTTCAATTGACACAAAAACAAAAGCTGAAGAGAAAACTTCCTTCAAGAGAATCCCATCCCAGAATTCTACACAAAGATGTGCTAATCCTTGACCTTCCACGTGCAGGTTAATATCTCTAGAAGCTTAAAGAAGAGACATTTATGAACCTTTTATTTCAGACTTACCCTGACAATCACAGAACACAGAACTCTTTGCTGGCATGGAGAGATCAGTCTCTTAATCTGTAAATTGAGATTGATAATATCCAACCCATAGGTTTTGTTTTGGGAATTATATTTTGGAAGAAGAGGAATTAGCCAAAACACAAGGAAGGGTGGGGAAGAATAACCAAAAGGCAATGTCATATAGAAGTTAAGGGAGAGGATAACAATCTTTTATCTGGGTGGTGGGATTTGGGTTGCTTTTTGTAGTCTTTGTAATTTTATATGGCTTAATTTTTTTTTTTGTCATTAACATGTGTCATATATTTTAAAAAATAACAAGCCAACTAGAAAATCAGGAAAAGAAAATATTTCAAGGAAGTGTAGTCAAGAGGTTTTAGAGAGGCTCAGAGATCCAAGAAGACAATGGCTTTTCAAAATACAAGTACCCCCTCATCCATCCTAAACTTTTTGATGGTACCTTGCTAGGTGGAGGGGAATCCTACCAGGAGCCAAATCAAAGAATGACTGGAAATACTGGTTTGTAAAAGTCCCTGTTTAATGATTAATTGCTGTACCTTATACCCATGGGGCTTCCCAGTTTCTCCCATTTTATGTCCCATATCTCTGTATGGGGGAAGCTTGGCCATTGTTGTAATATTCTGGATTCAAAACAACCAAAGTAGTTTAGGATATGATGCTGATTCCTTTACAGGTAGCTGTAAAGTTTTCAAGATTTTCAAGACAAATTGGATAAAATCTACAAATAAAAACTTTATGGTCTGTGAATGCTATTCCATAACTAGTTAAAGCTCTTTTTATTATAACAGAACACAAACATGACCTAAGTGTATTAAATGCAGCCTATCTTCATCTTATTTCAATTTTATGAAATGTTTAGTATTTTCCTATTAAATAATAAGCTTTCCAAAAATTTAGGATGAACAATTTTGCATGGCCTGCTTTAAAATGTGCAAGAAGTTCTGGGGTGCCTGTGTGGTTCAGTCAGTTAAGCATCCTCTCTTGATTCCAGCTCATGACCTCATAGTTCCTCAAATGGAGCTCCACCTCAGGCTCTGCACTGATAGCGTGGAGCCTGTTTGGGATTCTCTCCCTCTCTCGGGCTGTCTCTCTCTCTCTCAAAATAAATAAATAAATAAATAAACAAACAAACAAACTTTTTTTTTTAATTTTTTTTTTTCTCAACGTTTTTATTTATTTTTGGGACAGAGAGAGACAGAGCATGAACGGGGGAGGGGCAGAGAGAGAGGGAGACACAGAATCGGAAACAAGCTCCAGGCTCCGAGCCATCAGCCCAGAGCCTGACGCGGGGCTCGAACTCACGGACCGTGAGATCGTGACCTGGCTGAAGTCGGACGCTTAACCGACTGTGCCACCCAGGCGCCCCAAACAAACAAACTTTTAAAGAATAAAAAAATAATAGGCTAAAAACATGAGGAAGCTAATAAAGAGGGTATTGGTGAAAAAAATTAAAAAGTGAATAAATAAAAAGTGCAAGAAGTTTTATGAAATTCTTTAGGCTATACTGGCTTAACAGAAGACATCCAACAGGTTATGGAGGTTAAAGTCCTGGGTCTCAATGCCGTATTTGCCACACCATGGGTGTGTAACTTAGCGTGTAAGTTACTTCAACAGCATTCTCTTCAAGTACAGACTGAATTTTCTTTAAGCAGCAGGCATTGTGCTAACCACTGAGAATACAAAGAGAACAGGGTACAAATGGTTCTCCCTCATAATTTCTCTGGGCCTCCCCTATGTAAAATACTTACCTGATATGACTGTTACAAGGACAGGAGTGTACTGTATAGGGTTCTGACACAAAGTTGTATAACAAGCTATATTACTATTATTGTGACTCTAGGGCAAAGGGTAAGAGGTCGTACCCTGCGTAAAGACCATCGACCCCCACGATGGGGAAAGCCAGAGGAAAGCAGGTGTGGCCTTCTGCCCCGGGATCCTCACCTGCTCTCAGACCACTTTTCACTAGAGCCATCGCTGTGGTGAGCAGCCAGCGCTGGAGGAGCGGGACCAAGCCGGCGGCCCACGCCGGTTTCCCATCTGCCCTCTGGGCTCTACACCCGCACATGCGCAGCCTGCGAAGGTCCAGGTCCGGCTGTTAGCCCTGAGGGGCGATTCCTGAGACCCAGGGAGATGGGTTAGAGCTTAAACGCCCGGAGTTCTACGGCTCTGTCGGTAAGACCTCTCAGACGGAGAGAACCCACAGGCCCACAGTGGGCGCAAACTCAGCGAAGCACATTTGTATGGACTTTCCCGCCTTCTCTGTTTGACTCTCTCCGGTCTCTGTCCTGACATCCGCCATCACTTCCCTAATGAATGACAGGCATGCAACCCCTTGTCTCAGGCTTTGCCTTAGAGGGAAAACCAGGGTAAAATACTATCTATAGAAGGAAAATATTAACAGAATTTTGTTATTGGAGGAATGTGTGAAAATTACTATACAGTGGGGTGCCTCAGTGGCTCATTCGGTTAAGCGTCGGACTCTTGATGTTAGCACAGGTCCTGATTTCACTGTTCGCACGAGTTGCAGCCGGCCTTCGGTTGTGGGGAAATGGCACCCATCTCTCTCCTTCTCTCTGCCCTTCCCCTGCTTCAGTGCTCGCTCTCTCTCTCTCTCTTAAAATAAATAAACTGAAAAAAAAAAAAAAAAAAAAGACGAGGGGCGCCTGAGTGGCTCAGTCGGTGAAGCGGCCGACTTTCACTCAGGTTATGATCTCAAGGTTTGTGAGTTTGAGCCCCTCCAACCCCCTCTTAGCCCCCTCCCTCAGTAGGGAAGGTTTGGGGGCGTTCGGAGGGCTCCATGCTGATGACTCAGAGCCTGGAGGCTGCTTTGGATTCTGTGTCTCCCTCTTTCTCTGACACTCCCCTGCTCACGCTCTCTCTCTCTCTTTCTTTCAAAAATAACCATTAAAAAAATGACTATACAATGAAATAATACATGGCCATTGAAAAGAGCGAGGTAAACCAATCCAGTTAATGTTAGAAACTTCTAAAACATACTGTTAAGAAAAGGAAGATGCAGATCAGTTTATGTAATATCTTATTTTGTAAAAAAAAAAAAAAAAAAAAAAAACCTCAAAAATTTCTATATCTGTATGTAAATATACTTATTTATAAATGTATAAAAATGTAAACATTAATTTTTATTGTATTATATTAATATATTATGAATATATATATAAACTTTTAAAAGGATATGTGCTAGTTTGTCAAATGTGTTTGGGGGTTGGGAGTAGAGGAGAGGAGGCTAGTTAAACAAAAAGAGGTCTTTATTTAAAAACCGTATATGTGACATATTATTCCATTCAGGTAAAAATCATACAAATATGAGTATGTGCTTATGACAGATGAAAGAGGGATAGTCACCAGTATGCTAATGATCATCATCTCTGGAATGTGGGATTTCAGGTAGGCTTTTACTTTCTTCTTCACACTTTTCTTGTTTTAAATTTTTCAATAATTGTAGATTTAAAACAAAATATAAAGAGGCAGTGTGGCATAGTGGTGAAGAGTACAGCATCTGGAGCCTGATAACTACATTCAAATCTTAGTTCTGTCACTTAGGGTTGTGTGATCTTGGACAGGTTATTTCATTTCTTTGGGCTTCAGTTTCCCCAACTGTAAAATGAAGATAATATAGTACCTACTTCATTAGGCTGTTAAAAAAAATTAAAAGGGAAATAGAGGTAAAGCTTTCAGAATGGTGCCTGGAACATAGTAAATGCTACATACAGGTTAGCTAGTACTATTTCTTTATATTCATTGAAAAGAAAAATAGCTGATGGACTTAGATGCACCTCTGGTTACGCAGTGAGAAAAGATAGCCTTCACTGTCATCATGGCCTGGGTAGCCATTTACACACAGCCACTCTGCTCCTGTAGGTCAGCAGCTTCTGCTTCCAGAAAGAAGGGAAAACAAAAGGGAGAGGAAGAAAGAAAGGAGAGAGAGACAGAAAGGGAGGAGAGAAAAGAAGGAGAAAGAAAAAGAAGGAGGAGGACAGGGACAAGGAGCGGAAGAAAAGGAAAGAAACAATAGTTCCAAATGTTCCACTTGGATGCTGGTGGGACAAGGCAAACATCCCCCTCCTCCCAGGTTTCTGGACTGGCTCTGAAGGATTCTCTTCCCAGGTTCCTGGTAATCCCAGTTCTTCAAGAAGTGTGCAAATTCATGTTGGTGGCCTATTTTCTTAATTGAGATGTAACTGTTAGTATTGTCCATATTGCTGACATTCTTGTCATATTCCTAGATATTAGATAAAAAAGTTTTAATCAGTTATAAATGAGAATGTACATACAATAATTCTAAAACTGTGTCTTCATCAAAGTTTGCTTGCAACTATGATACATGTGGCTTTAGTGCCAATTCTTATTAAGTGTGCAATGCAATGTGCTGACACCCATGACACATTTCCCCTTATTCAGTCACAAAAATACTTCTAATTAGCCATAAATGAGAATGTACACACAACATTTCCAATAGCTACTCTGCTCCTATCAAAGTTCACATCAGAGAAAATTTAAACTGTTGCCACTGAGCTGCCTTGCCCCAATTCCAACAACTCTTATTTCAAAAATGCTTAGAAAATTGAATCTTTAGATCTCGCTGGGTAAACAGATCTGAGGTAGATTTATTTCAACCCAAGTCCTTTATCTGAGATATGTGTGCTCCTGAACCCAACTAAAATGCATACCATAGCCATTTCAAAGGCAGTGATAAAATTACTTGGTTAAATATTTTGGCTAGATTTCCTGTTTCCAGAGACCTGGGCTTTGTATTCTGTGGCTTCTGCATTGCCATGTGGTGATGTGGGCGGTATTAAATGGCACCACATCTGCCAACCTCCATAAGTACTATGCCCCACAGGGAAAGCCCCAGGCACCCATTACCACTGCGAGCCACAAGGACAAGACAACGCCAAATCTCAATAACCACCTTTAAATTCTCAGACCTTTGGCTTTCTTCAGGAATCCAGGCTGTAAGCTTCTTAGGATGACTACAGACCGCAAAGTACCGCCTCATTTCAGTGTGGAGTCTATAAAATCACTTTAGTTATAATTCAGATATTCTCCAAACTTGAGGCTGCGAAGCATTCCGATCTGCTCTTAGATTTCTGTATAATCTCTCCTTCATTTTATAACATTCTTTGTCTTCTGTTGCTCTGTGCAAATACCAGTGCTTTACAAGTCATCAGGCCATGATTTGTGCATGGCCTGATACGTGGAGGTGAAAGGGGAGCTTTATGTGAGGCAGGGAAACGGTTCTGTTAAACTTTGCTTGCTTTCACTACCTTTAAAACTCATTAAATACGATTCTGCCTTTTACTTTGCCAAAGTGTTTAAAACCCATTTTAATGAAAAATTCTAATCCTATATAATCACACCATAAGCACTTTCTTTCTGTTCAAAGAGGAAACAGTGTTAAATTTTAATGCATACCTCTGGCAGGCTATATTAAAAGTGTTTAGTCAGTTTTAAATCCGATTAGTGTAACTGTTACAGATTAGAGAAAAATCCCAAGTGATTGGAGCAAGTCCCCAGCTCAAGGGAACTAATTTAGGGTCCAGGCCTGATCACGCCAGAATTAAAAGGAACCTCAAGACTCTTGCATTCAGTTTGTCCAAATTTTGTTCATAAGCTAATAAAATAAGGTCCTGTGCTAGGTATTGCAGCAATATAAAGACAAGTTTTCAAGTAGGAAGCAGATGAGACATAAAGCAACGCTAGACAAAGTGGAATGAGGGCAAGAGCAGAAGTGAGAAGCCCCTAAGAGAATTCAGAAAGGACAAAAATCACATTCCAGGGAGAGAAACACTGACACTTCTTAGAGGATGTAACTTCTAAAAGAGGCTTTCAAGGAGAGACAGATTCCATAGATGGGGAGACACTGCTAAGATTGGAAAAGGTAGAAAGTTTTCCAAAAAATAGAAAAAGTCTGTTGACAACTTGAAGGGAAGGGGGATGCCTCTTTGTTGAGCAAAGTGTTGAGCAGACACTATACGAGTCATCTACATCTATTTTCTCATTTACCCCGCCCCCACGACATTCCAAGGAGATGGTTATTATTATCCCTATTTTATAGATGAGAAAAATGAGCCTCAGAGATATTGTCTAAGGTTAAACTTGCCTAAGGTTAAATAGCTAGCATGTAGTAGCACTCAGGAGAAAAATATGTTTGAGCTTTTCTCAGTATTTAGTCTCAGGAACTCCCTGATCACACCTTCCTCTTAGCCATTATTAAGGCCCAATTTGTTGTAAAAGACTTTCCTGACCACATGAGTTAGAAATGAGATTTCCAGTCCCTGAATTCACAGCACTCTTATTGTCTGTTACCCAAGTGGCATTTACTCTATCCTGGCTTCTATTTTTTTTTTTCTTTCCTCATGCAAATGTTGACCTCAGTGCTTCTTAATTGGTTGGGTCGGTTGAGCAGGAATACCAAAAACATCTGAGAAAATATGCATATATATATTTAAATATTTATATTTTTGAGACTGCCCTCCCACCCACATCACTTTGCCTTCCTCAGTAGTCTGTTCTAGAGGAGAGGGTAGTTATCCAGACCCTAAGAATGCATGCCAGCACTTGTGAAGGCACCAGCCATAAGCGTCTTTTAATATTCCCTTAGTGGTCCTAATTCCCACCCCATCCCAGGTAAGAATAATTAATTAAGCTTGCTGGACTGAAAATCAGGTGATTTGACTCCAGGCACCTGGGTGGCTCAGTCAATTGAGCAATTCTTTGTGTGTGTGTGTGTGTGTGTGTGTGTGTGTGTGTGTGTGTGTGTTTATTTTTTTGAGAGAGAGAACAGGAGAAGGGAGAGAGAGAATCCTAACCAGGCTCTGTCCTTGAACTCAGGAACTGTGAGATCATGACCCGAGCCAAAATCAAGACTCGGATGCTCAAGGCATCAGGATGGCTTAGTCAGTTAAGCATCCAACTCTTGATTTCAGCCCAGGTTATGATCCCAGGGTTGTGGAACCAAGCCCTGCATCGGGCTCTGTGCTGAGCATGGAATCTGCTTAAGATTCTCTCTCTCTCTACCCCTGTCCTCAACTCATGCTGTCTCTTTCTCTTTCTCTCAAAAAAAAAAAAAAAATCAGGTCTCAACTCTGCCACTTAGTAGTTGTGTGATCCTTTGAGACCCACTCTTATCATCTATAAGTTGAAAATCTATGTATCTGCTTTACCTACATTTTAGAATGTAAGAATCAAATGACTAAGTCTGTAAAGTATTATGTAATGATATGGTATTAAACGTGTCTGGATCAGAAACACCTTGAAAGCAGGACAATGCATCTTGACTATATATATATATATATATATATGTATATATATATATATATATATACACTAAGTGATTGCACATAGTGGATATTTAATAGTGGTTATTGATTTGCACATGTATGTCTTAGAACCTTACAGAAATAAAGCATATTCAACTAAAATGTCAGGAAAAGTACTGAAATGTCCTCCACCTGGAATACCATTTACCTCCCAACCGCCTCTCCCACCTGGATACATTTTAAATTTTTTTTTTCAACGTTTATTTATTTTTGGGACAGAGAGAGACAGAGCATGAACGGGGGAGGGGCAGAGAGAGAGGGAGACACAGAATCGGAAACAGGCTCCAGGCTCCGAGCCATCAGCCCAGAGCCTGACGCGGGGCTCGAACTCACGGACCGCGAGATCGTGACCTGGCTGAAGTCGGACGCCCAACCGACTGCGCCACCCAGGCGCCCCTGGATACATTTTAAAGACAATGCCTGTTTAAAAGTCACGGATGTCTCTGAACAGGCTCCAGATTGTCATTATCTATCATCTTTCTTTTTTCTCAGTCCTCATTCGGTGCCTCCAAACCAAGATGTTCACCTATATCTCAGGCAAGATGGAACTCTGCCTTAATAAATTAATGATTACTCAAGAATAGAGGACATGTTTTACCTTTCAAAAAAAAATCTTCTAGTGAATGGTAAGAAAAAAATTAATTTCCTCATTAAAAAAAAGGGCCAGGAAGGGGAAATGAAAGCCAAATACAAACCCCCTACAGTAAGAGAAAGGACGGCAAAAAAATAAAAACAAGGATTCATGAATGCAGGAAGAAATTAAAACAAACCTGCAGGCCCTCATAAATACAGCAATCAGGCAGCTCCATGCATGCATCCCATATTTGAATTTTTATTTTACATGAAGTATTTTTGTATCTGCTTTGCCTAAATTTGGCCTCTTACCAAAGCCTAATGACTCTACTTTATGTTAAGCTTTTCGAAGGATCTAAACTTAAAACTAGGGGGAGAAAAACCTGTTAATTTATCTTGCAGGAAAAGGTGTTATAATTTGAATGAAAAACAGCAAGCAGACAGATAAAAAGGAGCTGGCACAGAGCTCAGGCAATCAGTAACATTTTTTGTACCTGCAGGCTGAGAAATTGTCTCCAGTGTTGTATGATGTTATTACCATTGCCTATTTTCACTTGTACATTAGGTTCAAGCATAATTGTGTGAAGATTTGAATGTTCTCCACAGATTTACTATTTTAATAAGCTCATAATGTTAAAACACTATATGTGTTGACAGTGGTACTTACACTGTATTAAGGAAACAAATCAAATCATTTCCTTTAAAATGCTAAACAGCCTAATTTGACCTTTCTACAGGCCCTAGTCATATCAGAAATAGTTCAGATAATAGTCTTCTTTCTGACTTTTCTGTCTTTTATCCCGTCCATCAGCAAAGGTACTGTCCTCATAGACCATATGACCTTATCGCTCCAGAAACTGTCTTTGTGCTATTGAAGTTTATGGGGCAGAGTGGGGCCACTATGAGCCATATTCCTGAATATTCATAGTAACAAAAATAAGCTCAGGTACCAAAAAGCAAGTGTGTCATCTCGTTCATAAATCTAGTTTATGAAATGAAATTTAGGACACAGTAGGATATGGATGTATTAAAATAGCAGGAAACATTAAATCCATGCAGCAAGCAGAAGGGAAAATTATTGGCATAAGTAAATTCAAGATCAGAGACAGCTGGATATTGACATTGAGTTCAGTATTGAAACAGAGTCCTGTCCCCATTATGAGCAGGTGCTTTTGGTCTCTTCTTTAGTTGAAGAAATAATTTCATAATATTTGTTAAAATACAGATCTGTTTTTTAAAAAATTCAAAAATATACACAAGCATGGGGGAAAAAAAAAATCAATGATTCTATCTCTCAGAAATGATCCTTGTTACTGATGTTAGATCTTATTATTCCAGGCTTCTTCTGTACATGTTTGAATCTGAAACAAACTGATTTTTAAGTTGGTGTTTCTCTTTCCACTTAATGTTTTAACATTTTTCCATGTGATTAAATACTCTCCAACTACAGTAACACATTAATAGCCATATAGTATTCCATTAAGGAACACTGTGTTGCCTATTGTTGGATATTTAGGTTGCCTGGAGAACCCAATTAAGATGGTACTGAACTTATAGCAAGTTCTTTTTGAATACCAAAGCCTGTCCATCTGCACTCCTCGTGTGATGTTTTGTAGCTCTTAAAGCCTCTGGCTTTTGTGAGTTTAGTGACTTGAACTTTTCTATTGACTTCCATTTAGTTTTAAAGATATATTACACAAAACATCGCTTTTGTCTCCAGACTTGTCAAAATAATTGTATCTGCTTCAATTAACATTTTACTTCTACAATTCAGTATTGTGTACTTTGTATATATTTGTTTCTGCAACATCATCCTTAGAATAAGTGTATGAAATAATATGCACACATAAGAAGCACTGCACCAATTACTTCCACCTAATCCAAAGACAACTCTCATCTATTTATTGATTCATTCACCAAGTACTTATTGAGCACCTACTGTATAACTTCTATGCCATGAGCCATGGAAGAAATATTTAAGCATCTACACTGGGTATGTCTTTACTTCAAAGTCAAAGCCACTAGGAAATGTTTGTTTTTCCTATATTTTCCTCAAATATCAGAAGCAATACTTAATTTATGTTATAAAAAGATGTCACCCTACTTTTGAGTAGCATGTAGACCTTTTTCAGCTTGTTGACCAGTTAATTAATCATAAATTCTAACACATCTCTCTTGACAGAAATGTAATCTATACCAATTTTAGCCAAATCACCAGGATTTTCAGCAGTTCTATACTTCTGTGGCCCTTAGATAACGGCCAATAGATATGTTATGCAAGAGACTCATCTTGGTAAGTGTGATGGGCAGTTATAGTAACAAATTTTAAGGGTCCCATCACGTCCACATTAAGTTTTAGAACCTACCCATCAAGATCATCCAATATCTCTCTTGGCTATCCTCAAGCTAAACTATGTTCCTTTATCCCATCATTTCACTTTTTAAAATGTCTACCTTTACCTTATCATTTCTTCAGTGATTCAGCTCTAAACCTAAGACTTCACTGATTCTATCTCCCAGCCTTCGAACACCCTCCCAAACTCCCATCAAACTAAACAATGGCCCTTTTCTAGTGAATACTTCAAAGAACACTCAAAGCTGGCCTCTTTCTCAAAATCTTTCCTGACTGATTGGAAGATAAAGCAGCTTTCCAAAGAGTTCCATCTCAACAGCATGCCATTCCCCATGGAATGTGTATTTGGATATAGATAGTGTTGTTACATATGTATGAGAATATGTTTTACTTATTCACCTGCCTTTTTTCAGCCTGACTGCAAGCCCCTGAAGACTAAGAACATGTTTTCTCTCTATTCTGTAATGATCCCACCCCCACAGAGTTATACTGCTAAGTGTTGGTGCCACCTTTCTTCAAAGCATTTATCAATAATCAAAACATTTTAACTAGCTAGATCTTAGAATACAGATTTTTAGAAGTAGGAGACAATGTTAGAGGTTACCAACTCCATCACCTTCCTTTTCTTTTTAAAGCTCACATTTATTTAGGATCTATTACATGTCAGATACTATGCTAATCTCTTTATGTGAATTATCTCAGTCTTCACAAAAACTGATACGGTAGAAACTCTAAATATCTCCATTTTTGTGTGCATACCAAAACCCTCCTTACACCTTTTCACAATAAAGTACATATAAATGAAGGAATAGTAATAGCTTAACATAGGCTGAGAACTAGAATAAGATAGGAGAGGCACCAGGGAAGCAAAATTTAAGGAGGCTTGCTCTTTCAGAGTTGTAAAGCACCTCCTTAAATTTGAACCTCTACATACCTCTCTTGCCTCACCCTCGTCTCAGCCCTAGCCAAACCTTATTGTATGTCAGGTACTGCTCTAAGCATATTTATGTAGTTAATGTAACAATCTTATGAGATAAGTAGTATTATCCTCATTTACAAATGAGGAAATGGAGATGAAGTAATAATATGCCTAAGGTCTCACGGCTAGTAAGTAATAGGGATGGAATTCAAATCCAAGCATCCTGGTTGGAGATAGATAATTAAATGAATATTTGAAAGAAGGAATGGATGAATATTTAAAAAATTTTTTTTTAATGTTTATATTTATTTTTGAGACAGAGAGAGCACGCGTGCATGAGCGGGGGAGGGGCAGAGAGAGAGGGAGACAGAATCCGAAGCAGGCTGTCAGCACAGAGCCCCACGCTGGACTCGAACTCGTCAACCATGAGATCATACGTGAGCCAAAGTCAGACGTTCAACCGACTGAGCCACCCAGGCACCCCAGGAATGGATGACTATTAAGGCCACACTGAAAGTTTTAGGCAGAACTGAACCCAGAATCCTGATTTTCTGACTCTCAATCTAGTACAGTTCCCCCATACCTCTAAATATTAAACTTTCTTTGATGGCTTATCAAATTAAATGTGAGCAATTGTTGATTTTTCTCCAATTGAACAATTTTTTTAAAGCAGGTGATAAAGATATTTGAATCAAGCACATGTAAAAGATACCTGTCTATAATTTCTAACATTAATAGACATTTTTTTCTCCAAATTATTTAATCTCCATAGGTGGGTCAAAGTCAAATTTCCAAACTATTAGAAAAATTATGAACTATAACTATATGCTACCAGACTGCTCATTTTCTGCCAAAAATTGTAGATCTGAGTATCTTCTCAGATCCTTTCCTGGACCACTTTCTAGGTTGTTTCTCTGGTTCTGGTAATACTTTCGTGGATTCCATAACCCAGAACAATGGAGATTATCTTCATAAAAAGATCTAATACTTCACAGAATGTTAAGTTGTTGCTTTATCTTCCATAGAATATTTTTTCTCTGTCTTAAAGCCTTCTTCTCTTAGTAAGACCATCCCTTCCTTGCTTTTATGTTACCTTGGTAATTCTCACATTGCAGGAAGTTCCCTGATGATGAAGTTTATAATACTTGCTTCTCAACAAAAATCAGTGAGTCAGGTAAATACTACCATTTTGGTTACCATTGATATTAGCTTAGTTTTTTAATTTCTTAATCTTCAACTCTTAGAAATGAATTTGATTGGCCCAGATAATCTTTCTAGGCAGGCCCAAATCACCTATGTCTAGCTGCCTATGGGCTAATTCCGCTTAAATTAAAGATCCGTCTATAATCTAATCAGGCTACAGAGGTAAGGATCCATAGTAGGGGCAGAGACCCATAAAAGAGATATTGGCGGTTTAGGGAAGCTTCATATAAATGGAACAGATTGGAAAGTGAAATAAATAAGCAGAACAAGGAATTTTTTTTATACTTTGATATGTATTTCAGAAACAATTTGGAATAGGGTAGTCTCTGTGAATTAATTAGAAATAAATTGGTTTTTAAAAACTACTCAGTGAGTGTTATCCTCTAAATAAAGAACTAGAACAGTGGGAAAACTTGGAAAAATCAGGAAAATGTCATCAGGAAAATGTTGAAGAAGACTTCAGTAGCAGCAACTGTCATGAATGAGTTGGAACATGTGACCTGCCAGTCACTATTAACACCTAGATATGAACATATAAGACTGACTTCAGTCCCTAAAAGTACATCCAAGAAGTTCATGGACACACTTGATAATATTTCACAGTTGGAATGTCAACCATTTTATTTGAATGCATTTATGTCGGTTTCATGTCCTTTTAGAATAAAAGTTTCTGAAGACACTGCTTTGCTATTTAAGATTTGCCTTATGCAGCATCTAACCCCACACATCAATCCAGGCAATAAATAAATAGAACACTATAAAGTGTTGGGAAATAGAAATATTTTTATTTTTCATATTTATTTTTAAATTCATTTCTCCATTTCAGGGAAAAAATAATATAAGCCTGCATAGTAAAATGGAACCAGGCACCTGGGTGGCTCAGTTGATTAAGCATCCAACTTTGGCTGAGGCCATGATCTCCTGGTTTGTGAGTTTGAGCCCCACATCAGGTCCACACTGAAAATGCCTGAGATTCTCTCTCTCCCTCTCTCTTCCCTGCTTGTATGCACTCATTCTCTCTGTCTCAAAATAAATAAACTTAAAAAAAGAAATGGAACTGCTATAGATTTTGGAGCTAGACAGGACTGGGTTTTTTATAATGTATTTTTGAGAGAGAGAGAGAGAAAGAGTGAGAGAGAAAGAGCGCATGGGCAGTTTGGGGGGGGGGGACAGAGAAAGGGGGACAGAGGATCCAAATTGGGCTCTGCACTAACAGCAGCAAGCCTGATGTGGGACTCAAACTCACTAACTGTGAGATCATGACCTGAGCCGAGGTTGGATGCTCAACCAACTGAGCCACCCAGATGCCCCTAGACAGGACTGATTGTGAACAGTGCTTTAACCTGAATGATCTCATCTTATAAATTTTTATGAGGATTAACCATAGACTATGTAAAGAACGTACAATGTCAGCACTTGTTAATACGTGTAAAGTAACTTTTAGTATTTCATCATGTGTATTTATGGAGGAGAATCACAGTATAGAAACTACAACAGACTGATATATCTAAATGCAAATGTGGCCAACATAGACAAATCAAATATTGAGGAATTCTGTATCAATCAGGGTAGGCTAAATTAATGAATGAAAAACCTGGCAGTGTCTCAGCTTCATTTACTCAGGGACTAGGGCTGACAAAGATACTACCTTCTAACAGCTACCCCTTCTGCAACATGCAGACTCCTCAGTCACTAGCAGTGTAGGAAGGCACTAGAGGGTATCAACTGCTAAGCATATATCAGTATTAGAAATGATATGTTGGGGCGCCTGGGTGGCGCAGTCGGTTAAGCGTCCGACTTCAGCCAGGTCACGATCTCGCGGTCCGTGAGTTCGAGCCCCGCGTCGGGCTCTGGGCTGATGGCTCAGAGCCTGGAGCCTGTTTCTGATTCTGTGTCTCCCTCTCTCTCTGCCCCTCCCCCGTTCATGCTCTGTCTCTCTCTGTCCCAAAAATAAATAAAACGTTGGAAAAAAAAAAAGAAATGATATGTATTAGTTTTACCCACAACCAATTGCAAAAGGTAGTCAACATGGCCCCATCTAATTGCAAGGTCTTAGAGCAATGTAATCCTTTCATATGATTCAAGGAGAATCAGACATGGTGAACACTAGAAGACCCTACCAAAAGCATTTCCTTAGTTCAGAAGACTATCAAAAAGGAACCATATAATTGAGTTTATAATAAGGTTTTGTTTTTTAAGAAATGCATTTTATCTTCATGGTGACTTAGCATGCTATTTGGTCATTTTGGGTGTGGGGAAAAACCTTACAAATAATCATTGCTGGAGTTTCCCTGAGTATACCAAAATAAAAGAAGTTGCCACTGAGAAAGGAATTTTGTACAACAAAGTGTTAAATGAAATACTACCAGACAAAAAAAGGTAATACTCTTTTGCTGTCTAGCACCACACAAGATGCTAACTAAAAGAGTAAATAAAAACATTCAACATGCATTTAGCTTTCATAATTTACCTTCTGCAAGGTTGATTTAGAGTATGCAGAATATGCCACATTATTTAAGCTGTAAAAAGGAGCTGCTTTACACTACCTGCCATGTACAATTATAATAATCTGTCAGACAAATATAATTACAGAGTGTGATGTCTGTTTGAGTGTGAAGGCTTTGATTGTGTGGTATTGTCTGCTCTACACTGTGGCACAGCATAAACAATTGTACTCTATGGTAACTCTCAGCCAGGACTGATGCTCGCATCAGGAACGCCCCATCAAACAGCACAGATGGTTGAGTTTGGGCTGGATGTTTGTTTGTTTTTTCCCCAAACACTTTTCCAAGGCAAACTTGACCACAGTAAGCCTTCTGCAGTACAATGTGATAGGTCTCCAAGAAATTGGTAATAAAAGTGAGCAGGAATTGGAGACCAAGGCAGGATATGGTCAATTAACAAGTACCAAACATTTTAATGATAAAAAAGTAGGTTGTGAAAGGAATGCAAGGGTCACTTTAATGATTAAAAAACATAGGTGACACTCCATGGGTTTAAAAGATTAAGTTGATATTTTATAGAATAAATTGTTATTGTAATTTATTACTAGACTCTCACACCAGCTGACAAAATAGAAAAGTGTCTTTAATAATAGTATTAAAGAAATTGGAAGGGGGCGCCTGGGTGGCTCAGTCGGTTGAGCATCTGACTTTGGCTCAGGTCATGATCTCACAGGTTGGTGAGTTCCAGCTCCACATTGGGCTCTGTGCTGACAGCTTGGAGCCTGGAGTCTGCTTCAGATTCTGTGTCTCCCTCTCTCTGCCCTTGAACTCTCTCTCTCTCTCTCTCTCTCTCTCTCTCTGTGAAAAGTAAATAAACATTAAAAAAAGAAGAAGAAATTGGAGGTATGTTAGGCTTTAAATTAATTGTTTCCTTGCCATACCATGTATGCAGGTTGGATCAGGCTATTTTTTTCTTCCAAATTTTTATTTAAATTTTAATTGGTTATATAGTGTAATTTTGATTTCAGTAGAATTTAGTGATTCATCACTTACATATAACAGCCAATGCTCATCATAACAAGTGGGATCAGGGTATTTTTAATTTATTTTTCAGTTGATGATCTCATCACTGTGTCTGTGACTTTCAAACCAGAGATTCTGCTGTGGGACTTCTCTCTCGACAAGGTATACCTTTTGCTCTTTAAAATGAGACTTGCCTGGAAGGGATTTAAGAGGTATTCACTTAGCAAATTCTGCTCTGTTATAATTCGTGTGGTAAAGAAATTTTATATTATAATCCAAAACACTACACCTGAATAAATGGTCAGCCCAAAGTAACAATCTCGATTTAGCACCTTGTTTTCTTTTAAATTAAAAATATATAATGTTCTGATTATATCTGAACCAGCTCAGAAAGATCAAACAGCTTTTCATTGACAACACAACTTTCTCTTATCTCTGAAAGAACACTAATATTCTGTCTCTTCCAACCATATCTCTTCCAACTAATCCAGAGAGTAGTTCTTATACAGCTGATACCTTTATGCTAGAGATGTGAGTTTTCTGGATGAATTCACCATTGAGAAGAAATAGTATTTTTATGATGTTTCAGTGTTTCCGTCTTCCATTGTAGGTTCCAAGGACAATAGCAAATCTACCACAATATAACCACAGAATCATGAAATCTTTGCATTGGAAAGACCTCTACCTAAATAGAAATTATTACTTCATTCTTTAGACTTTAATGTACCCCATGTAGCTTTCTCTTATGGTTATTAAAAGGATAATATGCCTACTTATATTGGTCTACAGATCCTTAAGACCAGAAATTATTCTTTACTCCTCTTTGTCTCCCTAATGCTTAAAATAGGGCCTAGGGTAGCACGAATAGCTGAATTGATAGATGGATAGAAAAAAGAAAAAAATACTATATTGCAATAATGGATATTTGTTGGACCATCTCCAGTATCTACTCCCTCCCTTCCTTTCCAACAGTCCCAATTTCTGTTTGAGGATTCAAGTCATTTCAGAGAGGCTCTTATTATCTCCAACTCCAGGAGTAGAATATGTAATCTAGGTTAAACCAATTAGCACATTCCATCCATCTAACAAGTTTTTGGCTCTGCCTTGAGCACATGACCTAACTAAAGATTTTCATTCAGAGTGAATCTCAGAATTATTTCTGGGAAGGAAGAGACAAAGATGCCTTTTGCTGGATGCAAATGTGGAGGCATGCAGCCCTGGAGCTGATGGCAGCCACCTCAGGAGCATGAGGGCAAGTCTTAGAATAGAACCAACATTAAGAAAGGTATATGGAAGAGACAGAAAGAAACTGGAAGCCTCATTTGAACCTAATCTTATCTCTGGACTTTTCAGCTACAAAAAAAGAAACAAAGAGGAAAGAAAATTCCCTTCTTTTTCATGTTAGCTTAGGTCAGATTTTCTGTTTCTTACAACACAAAGCATCCTGATTCAATTGTAAATAATGCCATTGAACAGATGTGAGCTGAACAAGCACTATGTACTTCAGAAATATTGGCAAGCCCTAATGCAAACCATTCCACAAACAAACCACAAACCAAAAGTGATGAACACTCCTAATTTCCATTTCCCACTGAAAGAAATCAAGACTTCCTGAAGAAATGGTTAATTCCAGGTCTTGTGTAGGAAAGGTACAAGTTGAGACTGGGATATCTAGTTATGTCAAAAGGCAAGAAAGTTCTCAGAAGCTACTATGCTAAGCCAATTTGAAAAGGTTCCTATTAGCCAAAAGTGGGACAGCTTGAGCATCAAATAATAATAATCAGTATTACCATTATTATCATATATAAAATGAAATATAATAATATATTAACAGTACAATAATTTATAGCTATTATATTATTATAGTTAATTATTATTAATTATTGTTATAGATTTAAACTGATCACATATGTTAAAATCAATGCATTCATAGTGGTACTAAAGGAAATAAACCTCAATGATCAGAGAGAGTATTAGGAGACCACCTAAATAAAGAGAAACAAATATTTAATTTGACTTTCTTGTAAGAACTATGCCTCAGGGAAAAATAATAGTTGTTAAAGAAAAGTCTCTCACTATAGATATTTTCTAGCAAAGAAATGAAGAAAACTCCATGTTGCAAACCCTTAATGCAATAATAGATCTAGGCAATAAGATCAGTTGATGCTTACATCCCAAAAAATAAAAACCACACATTATGTGTTTCTTGATGGAAATACACTATACCACTTATGAAGTATTCTTGTCAAATAATCAAACCTGAATCATATCAAGCCTCTTAGTCTAACTACTATTCCACAGGAAATAAAAAAGAGATGCAATCAACAAAATCCAAAATGTGGGAAGCTCTACAGAAAAAATGACCAAATTTTTATAAATAAATTGCAAGGAAAAACAGAGATATAACTTACAGATTAAAAGATTCTTGGCGCACCTGGGTGGCTCAGTCAGTTGATATCTGATTCTTGATTTCAGCCCAGGTCATGATCTCAGTCTGTGGGTTCGAGCCCTGCATCAGACTCTGCACTGACAGTGTGGAGCCTGCTTGGGATTCTGTCTCCCTCTATCTCCGTCTCTCCCTAACTTGCACACACACTCTGTCTCTCAAAAACAAATAAAAAATTGTTTAAATAAAAAAATAAAAGATTCTTAAGAGACATAACAATCATTTGGTAATGTGCAGATCTTGCTGACATTCTGGTTTGAACAAACCAATCATAAAAAATAGGAGACAGATTATTTGTTTTTCAGGTGTGGAGTTTGGTGAGTTCTTTATAGATTTTGGATATTAGCCCTTTGTCTGATATGTCATTTGCAAATATCTTTTCCCATTCAGTCGGTTGCCTTTTAGTTTTGTTGATTGTTTCCTTTGCAGTGCAGAAGCTTTTTATCTTCATGAGGCCCCAATAGTTCATTTTTGCTTTTAATTCCCTTGCTTTGGAGATGTGTCAAATAAGAAATTGCTGCGGCTGAGGTCAGAGAGGTTTTTTCCTGCCTTCTCCTCTGGCGTTTTGATGGTTTCCTGTCAAATAATCCAGTGAAGAAATGGGCACATGACATGAATGAACACTTCTCTAAAGAAGACATCCAGATGGCCAACAGGCACATGAAAAGATGCTCAATGTCACTCCTCATCAGGGAAATACAAATCAAAACCACACTGAGATATCACCTCACACCAGTCAGAGTGTCTAAAATGAACAAATCAAGAGACTATAGATGCTGGAGAGGATGTGGAGAAACGGGAACCCTCTTGCACTATTGGTGGGAATGCAAACTGGTGCAGCCACTCTGGAAAACAGTGTGGAGGTACTTCAAAAAATTAAAAATAGATCTACCCTATGACCCAGCAATAGCACTGCTAAGAATTTACCCAAGGGATACAGGAGTGCTGATGCATAGGGGCCCTTGTACCCCAATGTTTATAGCAGCACTCTCAACAATAGCCAAATTATGGAAAGAGCCTAAATGTCCATCAGCTGATGAATGGATAAAGAAGTTGTGGTTTATATACACAATGGAATACTACTTGGCAATGAGAAAGAATGAAATATGGCCATTTGTAGCAACGTGAGTGGAACTGGAAGGTATTACGCTAAGTGAAATAAGTCATACAGAGAAAGACAGATACCATATGTTTTCACTCTTATGTAGATCCTGAGAAACTTAACAGAAGACCATGGTGGAGGGGAAGGGAGGAAAAAGGTTACAGAGAGGGAAGGAGGCAAACCGTAAGAGACTCTTAAAAACTGAGAATAAATTGAGGGTTGATGGGGTGTGGGAGGGAGGGGAAAGTGGGTGATGGGCATTGAGGAGGGCACCTGTTGTGATGAGCACTGGGTGTTGTGTGGAAATCAATTTGACAATAAATTTCATATTAAAAAAAATAGGAGACAGAGACATTGGGATGCGGACTGGATATTTGATGATAGTAAGGAATTATTATTTTTATTGGGATGATAATGTTATCATTTTTGTGATTTTTTTTAAATTTCTTATCTTTTATTCATACAGAAATAGTTATGGATGCAAAGACATGGTATCTTTAATACAACAGTAATAGAGGAGAGGGGAAGTAAAGGTAAAACAAGATTGACCATGAGTTCATTGTTGAAGTTGAGCAATAGGTATATGAGGGTTCATTATACTATTTCTTCTAATCTTGGGTAATATTTAAGATTTTCCACAATAAACTTTTAAAGTATATCGTTCCATTATCATTCAAAATCATATACACATGCCATCCTTTCTTGCTTTCACATAAACAGACTGTCATTCTTCAATCATGTTTTAATTTCTCTATGTTGTAATTTACCCACATACCTACCATAGTCTGTGATATCTGCATACCTTCTTCCCAGACAGTGGGCATTATCCCATACATGCACACTCATCCCCATGGAGGAATTATAAGAAACCCATCACTCTCCAAGCTCATGCACAAAGACTTCATTTTTATAGACATGATTTTCTTCCATTCATTTCCTTATACCTCTATTCTACTTTAATGGCACTGTTCATTCCAATTCCCATACCCCCCTTTAAAAATGAACCATACTCCCTAACTCATCCAGAAAGACCTATAGCCAGCACTAGGTTGAAAATTTCCAACATCTACATTTCTGTGAGCCTCTATACATAATCTGGCTCAGTGTAAACCTCTTAAGTGAAATGCTCTCCTGGAAATAAAACCTGCTCTCTGTGTTCTTCTATTTTATTTCAAACTCAATACAAAGCAATGGTCCCCAAAGAAAAGTAATGCTGGAGTTAGGTTCACACTATTTCCCTGAAATGTAATATGAGATTTAAACACAGATGATATGACTGGTTAATAAATGTCACCATTGAGTGGCTTTGTTCACCTAATAATATCATTCAGATCATTATAAACAAATTGAAGGGGTTCTTATGTGAAACAAACACGGCAGGACTTATTCCTGCGAAACACAAGACCAAGGCAGGGCAGCCAATCCTAATGGCCTTCAAGAAGGGGCAAAGCTGGCGTGCAGCTTTGTGGTATCCCGGGAGGATTTTATTTCCAAATATAAAATTCATGCCATGCTCACAGGCAGAACCTTAGAATAGTCATAATGATCTAATGGCAGCATTACTATGGAAGGCTGCTACTAATACTTTGAACCACTGCCGTTCTATACAGATCCAGGGATATGATTTCAAAGCTCATGTGGAATGAAGACTGCCCCAGCTGAAAGCAATCCACCTGAGTAAAAAAGAGAAGAAAGAAAAGAACAGGGCAGAATGCAACTGAAGCCCACAATTTGGGATTTCTAGGATGGGGAGGTCGGAGTTGGTTCTTTGATTATGGGGTTTCTTTTATTATTGTTGTAGTTTGAAGGAGTGGCAAAGAAAGAGAAAATGTCTCTAAATTGGAAGGCATTGCCTGACTCTGACTTTTTGAATTACCTCTAACTTAAAGATTATAATGTGTTTATTTCCTCATCTAAGAAGAGAAGGATAGTAATTGCTTCCCTCACCCTCATGCTCTTTTCCCTCTGCTGTCAAGGGAATAAGAGCTTATTGATGACAACTCCCTTGTGCTCAATCTTGCTTCACCACTGACAGCAAAAATAAAAGAAATAGCATATTAACTGCAAAAGAATTGGGAACCCCTATAAGTCCGACCTAATAAACATCCAAGAACTGTTGGGTCTGTCGCTTGACTTTTGGACAAAAATAGCTGTTGTTGTATTTCTAGAAATCAAGGGAAACATCAGATCCTTTGCAAACAAGAAAACTGCAAAACAGTCAAGTGCCTGTATTTATAGGTAACATTCACTGTTTCAAAGCTAACGCTGAAATTCTCATGGAAAGAGGTTCTGACAGAGCTAACAAGCCTGGAAAAAAAAAAAAAAATATATATATATATATATATATATATATATATATATAATTTTTAAATGCTGCTAAAACTTCCTTTCATTCCTTCAATAATTTACAGTTAGAATTCATAATTTTAGCAGTATTTCTCACATATAATGCCAAATTTGGAAACACCTGTTTAAAGTATATTGTAGTGTGTTTAAGACACATTGAGTCTTTGGAGAAAGGTGCTGTAGAAATCTAATAAATGAAAGCTCATTTTTGAAACTTTATAAAAATACACGCATTTGAATTCATTTTTAGCTAGACAATCTCCTTGGCAGGTAATATGTAGAGATCCCATATGCCTCAGATTTTAAGGCTGTGGAGTATGGAAAGAAAAAGGTCATGGCCTAAAGAAGTTCATTCTGAGTGGAATAGTTCTCAACAAAAATCCAAGAGGAATGCCAATTTTGGCCTTGAAAATGCATTCACTTATGCTATTTGGAATGTGAAAGAAATTTGAAATATATAAAAAGTAGAGTTATAAAGGGCAGCTGGATTCAACCACATGGCCAAATTTGAATCAGCAAACTGACATTCTCTGAGATAACACACATTATGTCCTTTAAAATTAAAAAAGGAAAACAAGAGCCAAGTATCATTACTCATTTGTTATTTTGTGAGCTAGTTCAACTCAAGAATACATAATTTTCTGGTTATAATGCAAACTAAGGAAGGATGAGAGCCAGATATAAACAATCTCCTCCTTCTGGAGTAAAATATACAGCTATCCAGGGATTCGACATGATTATGAAGACAGACACTTTGATTCTTGGATGCTATAGGACCTGGCCTGGCAACCTATAAGTTTATAATCAGAGAGGTAAAGATGAGTCTAAGAGATATAAAAAATGTAAATAAAATGCTTTGTAGTGAGCTAAAGTGGGTTGAGTTTATCATAACCAAAGTAGGGTGATGCAGAAGGTGCAGAAAAAGGTTTCACCAGAAAACCAGTGTAGTATCATCTTAGCTAAAATACGACATTTGAACTTTTACACAGAAGCATGAGTTTCTAGTGCATTAAGCTTTGGGATTATATATTGGACAAGTTCTTACCCTTATTTTTAATTTTTCTTTGATGATTTTGTTGACTATTATGTATTACCAATATATATATAGCATGTGATTAATATGTGTATTTTGCAGAGATCTTTTATTTAAGCCAACTAAATAATGTCATTCATACATAACTTCCAAATTTAGGACAAATAAAGAAATATTTTTTATGCTAATGTAATTTATTATATTGAAATTGCTCTGATCATTTAATTTCCCTGTTTGCTAGAGTTGGAAACAGTTTACATACCACACCATAAATGACTCGGTCTTCCAGTATCTTATTTTCTTATTCTAAAAGTGTAATATAAGATTGAGGGCAAAGTTGGGAAGATGACAGTAAGAGGACCCTAAGCTCACCTTGTCCCATGGATACAACTAGATAACACATCAGCATAAGTAACCCAGAAAATGACCCAAAGACTGGCAGAACAAACTCCACAACTAAAAATAGAGTGGGTAAGAAGGGCAGAGACTTGGGGCGGGGAGTGGGAGATCCAGGGGCATGGAGAAGGGAGAGAAATAGATTATAAAACTGAAGAATCCACATGGGGAAGATGAACCCCCTATAACATTTTGCTTTGAAAGTGAGAGGGGCTGAATTTCGTGAGTTCTTACAACCAACAGGACTTAAAGCCTGAGATTTTAGAAGTCAGTGGACTCAGATCTGGAAGAGCCCAGAGGGTGAGAGGAAGCAGAGTCCCCACCCTTAAAGAGACAGCACAACAGTCTGAGGAGATAAAGCCTAGAAGCAGCAGTTTGAAAAATACCTGGGACATACAGAAGGGAGAGGAGTTGACTCATTTTGGAGCACATCATGGAGTGGCAGGAACTGCTGAGGAACTTCTCAAGGAACAAAGGAACTGGCTGACACCATCTTCCTTCCCCATCTCCTAGCATAAACACATGGCCAACTGCAGGAGCCACCTCTATGCCAGCATTCACTATCTAACTTTCTACATCAAGCCTCACCCCCTCACACTTTGGTGGATCCACTCTTCCCAGTCACTTTTGCCTCAGTCCCAGTGCTGTGGTCCTCCTCCCCCAGAAGACCTGTGCAAACCTTGCCAACACCTTGTCTCCTGACCTGCATGCTTCGTGAAGCCTCAGTCCTCGTGGTGGGGGGGCAGCTGACACTGCTGAAGCCTGAGTCACACCTTGTTAAAATTGCATGCTCCACCCCATCTGGAGACCAAACACTTTGCCACAACAGGCAAAGAGAGCCTCTGCATGCAGCTGGACTGAACGAAAATTTGATCAGGACGATGACCTATGCATGCAACACACATAGGAGACACCCCTTGAAGTACCAGCTTCTGAGGAACATGGTATACCACACTGCAGGGCACTACAGGACCTCTTCTTCATAAGGCCATTGCTTTTAAGAGCCGGAGACATAGCTGACTTTCTTAACACAGAGAAACAGACACAGAGAGACAAAATGAAAAGACAAAGGAATATGTCCCAAATGAAAGAACAGGACAGAACCACAGCAAGAGACTCAGCAAAAAGGATATAGTAATATGCCTAATGGAGAATTTAAAGTAATGATTATAAAACTACTCCCTGGACTTGAGAAAAGAGTGGAGGATATCAGTGAAATCCTTAACAAAAAGATAAAAAAGAACCAATCACAGATGAAGAACACAATAAATGAAATTTAAAAAATATACTATATGGAATACAGTGACCCCAAGACCAGTAATGGAAAGTAATCAAGCTGGGCAGGTGAAAAAAAATTATCAAGATATGAATAGACTTAGGGAAGTCAGTGACCATCAGCATTATAGGGATCCCAGAAGAAGAAGACAAGTAAAAGGGGGGCAGAAATTTTATATGAAGAAATAATAGCTGAAAATTTCCCTAATCTGCAGAAGGAAACAGATATCCAGATCTAGGAAGAATAGAGATCCCTAAACAAAATCAAGCCAACAAGATCCACACCAATACACATATTAATTGAAATGGCAAAAAGTAGTAATAAAGAATTTTAAAGCAGCATGAGAAAAGAAGACAGTTACATACAAGGGAAACCCCATAAGTCTCTTAACGGATTTTCAGCAGAAACTTTGTAGGCCAAAAGGGACTGGAATGATCTATTCAAAGTACAAAGGAAAATATCTACAGGTAATAATATTCTATTTAGCAAGGCTATCATTCAGAATAGAAGGAGAGTTAAAAAGTTTCTCAGACAAATAAAAGCTAAAGGAGTTTATGACCACTAAACCAGCCTTCCAAGAAATGTTAAAGGGAACTCTGAGTGGAAATAAAAGACCATAAATACGAGTAAGCAAAGCAGTAAAAATAAATATATCTATAAAAATCAGTCAAGGGATTCACAAAGTAAAAGGATACAAAATATGACACAATATACCCTAAATACGGGGTTGAGGTGAGAGGAATAAAGAATGGGTTCAAACTTAAATGACTATCAATTTACTATAGACTGCTATGTGCATAAGATGTTATATCCAAACCTAATGGTAACCACAAATCAAAAACCAGTAATAGATATGCAAAAAATAAAGAAAAAGGAACCCAATATATCACTAAATAAAGCCAGCAAACTATGAGAGAGTAAAAGCATAAAGGCTCAGAGAAGAACTACAAAAATAACCACAATATGAGTAACAAAATGTCAATAAATACATACCTATCAGTAATTACTTTGAATGTAAATAGATTAGACATTTCAATCAAAAGACATAGGGCAACAGAATAGATTAAAAAACAAGACCCATCTGTATACTGCCTACAAAAGACTAATTTCAGACCTAGGAACGCAGGTAGATTGAAAGTAAGGGGATGGAGAAACATTTATAATGCAAACGGATGTTTAAAGAAAGCTGGGTAGCAATACTTATATTGGACAAAATAGACTTTAAAACAAAGACCATAACAAGAGACAAAGAAGGACACTATATAAAGGGGACAATCCAACAAGAAGATCTAACAATTGTAAATATTTATGCACCCAAGCTAAAAGTACCCAAATACATAAACCAGTTAATAACAAACATAAAGAAACCAATTGATGGTAATGCAATAATAGTAGGGGCTTTAACACCCTACTTACATCAATGGACAGATCATCCAAACAGAAAATCAATAAGAAAACAGTGGTTTTTGAATGACACACTGGACAAGATGGACTCAACAGATATATTCAGAACATTCCATTCTAAGACAGTGAAATACACATTCTTTTCAAGTACACACAGAACATGCTTCAGAAAGTATCACATTATTAGACCACGAAAGAAGTCTCAACAAATTCAAAAGGATCAAAATCATATCATGCATCCTTTCTGACCACAACACTATGAAACTACAAATCAATGACAAGAAAAAATCTGGAAGAGCACAAATACATGGAGGCTAAATAATATGCTACTAAACAATAAATGCATCAACAAGAAATCAGAGAAGAAATCAAAAATTGCATGGAAACAAATGAAAATAAAAACACAATGGTCCAAAAATCTTTGGGATGCAGCAAAAGCAGTTCTAAGAGAGAAGTTTACAGCAATACAGGCTTACCTCAAGAAATAAGAAAAATCTCAAAAAAACTAACCTTTTTAATCTAAGAAGGCTAGAAAATAGGAATGAACAAAACCTAAAGCCAGCAGAAGGAAGGAAATAATAATAAACATTAGAGCATAAATAAATGATATAGAAACTGAAAAACAATAGAACAGATCAATAAAAACAGAGGCTGGTTCTTTCAAAAGATAAACAAAATTGATAAAGCTCTAGCCAGGCTCATCAAAAAAAGAGAGAGAGAGGACTCAAAATCAGAAATGAAAGAGAAGAAATAGCAACTGACACAACAGAAATACAAATGATAGGAAGAGAATATTATGAAAAATTATATGCCAACAAATTGGACAAAGTCCTAGAAACATATACCCTACAAAAACTGAAACTGGTAGAAATAGAAAATCTGAACAAATTACCAGTAATGAAATTGAATCAGTAATCAAAAAACTCCCAATAAACCAAGATCCAGGACCAGACAGCATCACAGGGAAATTCTACCAAACATTTAAAGAAGGATTAATACTTATTCTTCTCAAACTTTTCCAAAAAATAGAAGAGGAAAGAAAACTTCCAAATTCATTCTATGAGGCCAGCATTACCCTGATACCAAAACCAGATAAAGACACCACAAAAAAAGAACTACAGGCCAATATCTCTGATGAACATAGATGCAAAAATCCTCAAAAAAATATTGGCAAACCAAATCCAACAATACATTGAAAAAATCATTCACTATCAAGTGGTAATTATTTCTGGGTTGCAAGGGTGGTTCAGTACTTGCAAATCAATCAACATAATACAACACATCATTCAGAGAAAGAATAAAAACCATGTGATCATTTGCCAAAGCATTTGACAAAGCACAACATCCATTCATGATTAAAAAAAAAAAAAACAAAACACCTCAACAAAGTAGACTTAGAAGGAATATACCTCAACATAATAAAGGCCTTATATGAAAACCTACAGCTAATATCATAATAAATGAGGAAAAACTAAGAACTTTTCCCCTAAAGCCAGGAACAAGACAAGGATGTCCACTCTCATCACTGTTATTCAACACAGTACTGGAAGTCCTAGCCACAATAATTAGACAACAAAAAAGATTTAAAAGGCATCCATATTGGTAAGAAAGAAGTAAAGCTTTCACTATTTACAGATGTCATGATACTATAAACAGAAAATTTGAAAAACTCCACCAAAAAACTACTAGAACTGATAAATGAATTCAGTAAAGTCACAGAATATAAAATCAATGTACAGAAATCCATTGAATTTCTATACATTAATAATGAAGCAGCAGAAAGAGAAATGAAGAAAACAGTCCCGTTTACAGTTGTACCAAAAATAATAAAATACCCCAGAAAGTAAATCTCCCAGAAAATAAAATGACAAAGAAATGTGTAATAGGAAATAAATGAAAAAAAATTAGAGGCCTGATCCAAGAGGTCTGTATCTAAGTTCAAAAAGAAAGAACAGGGATGCCTGAGTGGCTCAGTTGGGTAAGCTTCTGACTTCGGCTTGGGTCATGATCTCACAGCTCGTGGGTTTGAGCCCCATGTAGGGCTCTTGCTGACACCTCAGAGCCTGCCTGCTTTGGATTCTGTGTGTCTCTCTCTCTGCCCCTCTCCCGCTTACACACTGTCTCTGTCTCTCAAAAATACAGAAAACATTTTAAAAATTAAATAAAAAAAAAGAACAGAGAAAATAGTAGAGTAGAATTGCAAAAAACAAGAAATTTTTTCCAAATTGAAGTCTAAAGGTGGAAAACAGCAAAATGAATAACAACAAAAAAACTCACATGAAAGCACATTATCCTGAAATTTCAGAACAATGTGAATATTAATGCTACTGAAAACAATAACTTTATTAGAAAAGAAACACAATCATGATTTTCTAGTTGACTAATTATGGCATCTGACTGGAAGAGACAACATAGATCTGCCAGAAAGTTTGCTTTGCATCAGCTCAGGGGTTAATACTGCCACAGGTGTCTATACATTGCAACTTCCTGTCCTCTCTTACTAGCTGGTAGTCAACTGTCCTGATTAACTAGACAACATAGTGAGTCAGCTGATGTTTGATATTCAGCATTTTAGGAGTATCAATGTATGATGTATGAAAGCATGAGTCATATGCTAGATGACTGTTGTATGGAAGTTGAAGATGGTCTGTAATAATAACACTAACATTTATTGAATTCTTACTATGTTCCAAGTGTTTTCCTTGCTTTATCACTGAAAGTGAACCTTATCTATCATCAACTCCACTTTACAGATAAAGAAATTGAACTTTAAAGAGACCAGGCAACTTTCCCAGGTTGCTAGGCCTCGGATTAGAATGCAGGCAGTGTAGTTTCAAAGTCTGTGCTCTTGACTGCTGTTCTCTTCTACCTAAATACATACTTAGAGAAATACTGAAAGGGATAGAAATTTGGGAAATCAGGGTGGAAAGAAATCTCCTCTGGTGGAGGTTGTAGTAGAATGAAGTGAACTAATGCCAGACTGCAGGAGTCAGGAGGGATAGGAGGCAGATTTGTCAAAATTGAGAACTGGTGTGATTTTGTTAATGATTCATTTAACTTATGGAGAGATGCTGATAAGCTTCTTTACTGAAGAAGGCAAGAACATCGGCATCAAAATGGATCTTCTGAGACTCTCCCTTCATCCCTTCTGTGTCTTTTTACTACCATTTCTTTCACTTCTCATTCACTTTAATCACCAGGCTTCCCATTACAAGCAGAGAAATCCAAGCCTGGCTTCTCTTCTTTGAACTTTTCTTCACTTCCATTTGCCCACAGCAGTCTTGGCAACTAGGCGCAGTGATGGCAACCTGAAGGCAAGGAGGACCTGGTTCCCCCTCCCACCCCCGGCCTCATTAAATATGGTACAGTTCCTACCAAGAGGGCTGGGGGTGGAGGCTGTGTGGGCAAAAGACACAGCTTCCAAATGTTCCTGTAAATATTCATAAAAACATGTCAGTGTTGCTAAACCCACAGCAAATGATAATCATCCGTCCCCCTACACCCTGAATCCTTTTGCTGTTAATCCTTTTGTCTGCCTTGAAATCTTACCCACAATTGTTTTTTCCTCTATCCTTCTGCATTTGAATTGCTGCTAGCAACCCCAGCCTTTGCAACCCTTCATGAAAGTCTGTGGTACCCTTTTAAAAACAGTAGTCCTCTGTTGCCAGCAAGAGATGTAAATGACATACGCCATCCTAGGGATGTTGCTTCGTCTCATCTCAATTCCTTGCTCTTGGGGAACACAGCAATTATTCTGCCCAGGAACTGATGGGGATTTCTGAACAACCTGGCACATCTAAAACATTTTTCTGACTCATTGAGCTGGCATATACTGCTAGATCAGCACTGGCCCTGCTCCACACAGCCTGTCACCAACAGTGGGTGTTGTTGTAAGCACTAGTTTTGATTGTGGCAAGATGGGCTCTGTGACTCTCCTCTTGTTCTGTTGAGTTCAGAAAAGGCATCTGGACTCCATTCACATTACATTTGACAAGAGTCCAAAACCTAAATGAATGTTGCTAATAAAGAACTGTAAGGAAAAAACATGTTGAGAACTACTGAGTGTATTCAACACATATCAAGCTTAGAGCAGGGGGGATAGGGAGGAGAATAAATGCACTGGGTTAGGATCACCAACTGGAGGGCAAGCGCTCTGGGCTCTGTTCCTGGCTCCATCCAAGAACTGTGCCTCAGACTGCCTGCTTTAAATTGAGAGTGCTCAAAAGTGCTTTATGATGCAGAAGAGACTACATGTAACCTTGCATATGTTTAACTCTGCTGTTGGTCAACTAAGTTTCAAATGAGCTAGTATTAATTGAACAACCACTCTGTGCCTAAGTCAATGGCTGCCAAGGGGTGGCTTTAGCCTCTGCGTAATCTTTACTGGCTCCTTCTCTCCAAATTCTTTGATCTGGATAACTGGCATGTCCTCTGTCTTTTATATTTACATTTACATTTACATTTAAACTTGGCCTATGCCCAGGTCCCTTTTATCTTACACTGGCATATTTCTTGTGTTTCAAACTCTATCTTGGTCCCAGAAGACTTAACCAGCACAGAAGAATTTATTTCTAAATTGGTCAGAGTAGGCTGAAAAATTTTAATACATGTAAACTTAAACTGTATGTCAATAAACCCCCCATTGAACAATGATTATTTTCTGTCTAAATATGAATTATCTGCAAACTATACATAACCAGAGTAAATGAGGAAACTTTTGAAAGAATATCTTAAGTTTTATGAGGGTTGCCTAGATGATTCAGTTGGTTGAGCATCGGACTCTTGTTTTCAGCTCAGTTCATGACCCAGGGTCTTGGGGTCAAGCCCCATGGGATTCTCTCTCTCCTCTACCGCTCTGCCCTGCTCATGCCTGTGTGTGTGCGCTCTCTCTCTCTCTCTCTCTCTCTCTCAAAAAAAAAAAAAAAAAAAGAATATCGTAAGTTTTAGGATAATTATTAAATTCCTCTTTCAGATAACATTTAGCTAAAATAAAATAAAATGATGGATTCTAGATAACCTTAGATAATCCTGGTAAAAATTATATGATCTATATATGAAACATTGCTTGTCTTTATGTTATCTAATATAGAGGCAATATGCCTGGCTCATTAAAAAGTGCTTTCACATTCACTGTTATTCAACGTAGTATTGGAAATGCTAGCCTCAGAAATCAGACAACATAAAGAAATAAAAGGCATCCAAATCAACAAAGAAGAAGTCAAACTTTCACTTTCACAGATGACATGATACTCTATGTGCAGACGACATGATACTCTACATGGGAAATCCAAAAGACTCCACCAAAAACCTGCTAGAACTGATCCATGAATTTAGCAAAGTTTCAGGATATAAAATCAATGCACAGAAATCTGTTGCATTTCTATACACAAATAATAAAGCAGCAGAAAGAGAAATCAAGGAATTGATCCCATTTACAACTGCACCAAAACCCATAAAATACCTAGGAATAAACCTAACCAAAGAGGTGAAAAATCTTTTTAAATTTTTTTTTTCAACGTTTATTTATTTTTGGGACAGAGAGAGACAGAGCATGAACGGGGCAGGGGCAGAGAGAGAGAGAGACACAGAATTGGAAACAGGCTCCAGGCTCTGAGCCATCAGCCCAGAGCCCGACGCGGGGCTCGAACTCACGGACCGCGAGATCGTGACCTGGCTGAAGTCGGACGCTTAACCGACTGCGCCACCCAGGCGCCCCGAGGTGAAAAATCTATACACTGAAAACTATAGAAGGCTTATGAAAGAAATTGAAGAAGACACCAAAAAATGGAAAAACATTCCATGCTCATAGATTCAAAGCACAGTGTTAAAATGTCTATACTACCCAAAGCAATCTACATATTCAATGCAATCCCTATCAAAGTAACACAAGCATTCTTCACAGAACTAGAACAAATAATTCTAAAAATTGTATGGTACCAAAAAAACCCTGAATAGCCAAAGCAATCCTGAAAAAGAAAACCAAACCTGGAGGCATCACAATTCTGGACTTCAAGCTATATTACAAAGCTGTAATCATCAAGACAGTATGGTACTGGCACAAAAACAGACACTCAGATCAATGGAACAGAATAGAGAACCCAGAAATGGAACCACAAACATATGGCCAACTAACCTTTGACAAAGCAGGAAAGAATATGCAATGGAATAAAGACAATCTCTTCAGCAAATGGTGTTGGGAAAACTGGACAAGTGACATGCTGAAGAATGAACCTGGACCACTTTCTTACACCATACACAAAAATAAACTCAAATTGGATGAAAGACCTAAACATAAGACAGGAAACCATCAAAATCCTAGAGGAGAAAACAGGCAACAACCTCTTTAACCTCAGCCACAGAACTTCTTACTCAACATGTCTCCAGAGGCAAGAGAAACAAAAGCAAAAATAAACTTACCAAGATAAAAAGACCTCATCAAGATGAAAATCTTCTGCACAGTGAAGGAAACAATCGGCAAAACTAAAAGGCAACTGGCAAAATGGGAGAAGATATTTGCAAATGGCATATCATATAAAGGGTTAGTATCCAAAATCTGTAAAGAACTCACCAAACTCCACACCCAAAAAACAAATAATCCAGTGAAGAAATGGGCAAAAGACATGAATAGACACTCTTCCAAAGAAGACATCCAGATGGCTAACAGACACATGAAAAAATGCTCAACATCACTCATCGTCAGGGAAATATAAATCAAAACCACAATGAGATATCACCTCACACCTGTCAAAATGGCTAACATAACAACTCAGGCAACAACAGATTGTGGCAAGGATACAAAGAAAGAGGAACCCTTTTGCACTGCTGGTGGGAATGCAAACTGGTGCAGCCACTCTGGAAAACAGTACGGAGGTTCCTCAAAAACTTAAAAATAGAACTACCTACAACCCAGCAATTGTACTATTAGATATTTATCCAAAGGATACAAAAATGCTGATTCGAAGAGACACATGCACCCCAATGTTTATAGTAGCACTATCAACAATAGCCAAAGTATGGAAAGAGCCCAAAGGTCCATAGGCAGATGAATGGATAAAGATGTGGTATATACAGATATACAATGGAATATTACTCAGAAATCAAAAAGAATGAAATCTTGCCATTTGCAACAATGTGGATGGAACTAGAGGATATTATGCTAAGTGAAATTAGTAAGGGAAAGACAAGTATCATATGGCTTCACTCATATGTGGAATTTAACATACAACACAGATGAACATAAGGGAAGGGAAGCAAAAATAATATAAAAACAGGGAGGGAGAAAAGACATAAGAGACTCGTAAAGAGAATAAACTGAGGGTTGCTGGAGGGGTTTTGGGTAAGGGGATGGGATAAATGGGCAAGGGGCATTAAAGAGGAGACTTGTTGGGATGAGCACTGGGTGTTATATGTAACTGATGAATCATTAAAATCTATTGCTGAAATCATTATTACACTATATGTTAACTAACTTGGATGTAAATTTTAAAAAACAATAATAATAAAAGTGGCATCACATGAATAAGAAGCAAATATTCCCAATGAATATTTTAACTGCTTTGTTCAGAGAAATTTTCTCTATCTAAATTTTTGCAGAAATATTATGATGCAGGCAAGGTATCTATATGTTAAGACTGTTTAGTTTTAGCTCATGACTCTAAGACTTTAATCAGTTCAGTTTAAAGACTAGGAAAAGTAAATAAAAGCTATAAATTATCTAATGTTGCTGTTGGTGGATTATTTCATAGTAGATAACCATGTCAACAGCTTGTCTACTCCACAGGTGAAACACTGGGCCAGGAATTTAGAGTTGTAATTTGTCAAGCAAACATCTAGTATACAGTGTTGATGGAACATATAATAAAGTATTAATAATGCCCATATTATTTTGGGGTAGTAGAAGACTGCCCTTTTTGAGTATGGAATGTCTATACTTGGATCTAGCCATGTATAAGCACATCTGAACAAGTAAGGATTGGAACACAGCATTCATAACATAACGACGTTCAAATATCTCTATAGGTAAAAAGTCTTCATAAAATTGGAAAAATATATTGGCTGACTTAAAGGGGGGAATAGTAATGAGTACAGTTGCATATGTGGTAAGTTCCAGGCACTGGTGAAGCAGTCAAGCATCAAGGACCCTGAAGTAGCTAGAAAGGTAAAATTATAGGGTTGAGGGATAGATTTGGGATTCAGCTACTGAAACCATATGAGTTGTGCTCCTAGAGAAGGAGCATACACAGGAGAGAACAGGGGTCCAAGGCCTGAAGCTTGTGGGACTCTTGTGACTACAAGTCAGGAAGGGAAGTTGACAGAAATGTGGAGACAAGTCAGAGAAGATGATAATTGAAGAATGAATCTCATATTTGGATTAAAGCAAATCACTCATTTAGATAATCAGCTATTAAACCAATATTTAGAGTGCTTATTTGTACCTGCACTGGTGCCAGGAGCTGGAGATATAAAGATAGAAGGATGCATGTCTTGCTTTTTAGTGTTGGAATAGAAAACTAAGCAATATTATATAAGATGATAATTGTTTCTATTATGAGATACTCACAAATTACATGGAACTTTTCAGGGATGTCTTCTTCAACCCTCAATTCCCTCCCAGTTAACCAAATTTCCTCTCTCCATCACAGCCAAATTTTGACATTTGCTGTTTCCATTTCTATACTTCTTATTCCTCAACTCACTCTAGGGTAGCTCTTGCAGCCACCACTCCCCCAAAGTTGCTTTCAAGTGTCCCTGCTAAATTCCAAGGTAATCTTCAGTCCTTATATGCTTGACCTCTTGTCAGAATTTGATATCCTTAATCATTCTTTCTTTTTAAAATACTTTCTTTCTTTGGCTTTGCAAGGCAACACATTCTCTCTCACCTTATTGGCCAGTTCTTTGAAGAACTTCCTCTACACCATAAATATCGGGGATCCCTAGAGCTCTATCTTCTTTTTTTTAAGTTTAGTTATTTATTTTTTAGAGAGGCGGGGAGGGGCAGAGAGACAGAGAGAGAATCCCAAGCAGGCTCTGTCATTGCAGAGCCCAATGTGGGGCTCAAACCCACAAACCACAAGATCATGACCTAAGCAGAAATCAAAAGTCAGATGCTTAACCTACAGAGCCACCCAGGCGCCCCTCTCTTCTTATTATGTGTACCCAAATTAGTTCCTCACCATACTCATCATACTTCATGTTATTTCATTGTCTTTCCTAACACTGTAAACTTTGGGAGGCCAGGATTATGTCCCTGCTCTATTTCCAATGCTAGCCCCATGTATGACATGAAGTTTGTGGTTAATAAATATTGACTAAATGAATAGTGACTAACTCTGAGAATCCTTTAAAAGTCATATTTGAATTGAGACTTAAAATAGTAGGAATATCAAGAAAGTAGATGGTAAATGATTAGAGACATTTGTGGAGTTTTGAACAGATGAGTGATATACCAAGATTTGAAAGTTGGATCACTCCAGTGGCAGTGTGGGAATAGATGGGAGAAGAGGATTCAGGACAACTGATATTGCAGTAGTTATAGTAAAGAGGCCAATGGCTATAGAGATAAAGGAAAGGGTAAATGAATGGTTCAAAACATAATTAGGAGGTTGAACCAATAAGCCTTAAAGATGAATTGGCTACAGGAAGTGACAGAGAGGAATCTTGGATGCCTTGGATTCCTTCACTAGCATAGGACACATAGGAGAAAAGAAATTGGGGAGAAAAGATTAGGACCCAGTGAGATCTAGGTTTTTAAGTGTTCAATTATGGGTGCAAAAGTTAGAATACATTATAAAGTCTAGGAGTTCAGGAACCATGTCAGTTTAATCACATAGTTCATCCTAATGTTGGTGCTTGAAAAATTCCTTTGATGGTATTGATGGAATACCACATTGCCAATACTGCATTGCAGTTCCATCTAGGGGATCCCCCTTCTACAAAGACGTGTGTTTATTTACTCATCCCAGTGGGGCTTTATGACTAGGTTGCCCTTTAGATGAACATTATCTATTTTTGCAGATGCTGTTTCAAAATTGATTAGTTCTCCAACCCGCCCACTGAAATCATCCAACCTATTGAAGAAGCAGAATGGGATGTGGATTATAGGGTTTCAGATAACACCAAGTCCCTTGTGAAAGGTATGTTATTTCATTGCTTTGTTCTGCTTTTGGAAGAGTGTAGCTGTGTTTTCTTTTCTCCAACTGTATAGGTCACAGCAATTTTTTTTTCCACCGGGAATTACAAGCTATAAGGAAGATTTCCAGAGTAGAATCACAGTCTCACACAAATGCTAAATACAACTAATCAGGGCCTGGAAGGTACACAGAGGGTAATTAGTAGGTTATATTTGGGTCAGTACTAAGGTCATTTATGAGATACTACAAGAAAAAGACTGTTTGCCTTTCTGTAGAGAAAAATGGAAATACATTCATTTTGTGCACTGTAATATATGCATTAAAATGGGTTAAAGGCATTTTTGGTAATTTCACATGTATATGTATCTCTGTATGTAAGATGATTTTAAAGCACAAACTGAAACGTTGTACTCTATTCATAATGAGAGTATTAAAATTGGTAACAAGGAATTGCATAAGTTTGTCCACTATGCTATAACTAGTGTCAGAATTGACAAAAGGGGATGTTCATTCTTAACATAGTAGGCTTCTGCTACTAAAGAGATAGATACTTATTTGGTAGTCTTAAAGCCTTCACTGTACAACTATCACTAGTGAATTCATAATAATAAACCATGTCATGTTTATAGTAGATCTTAGTTCCATGGCCTGTGTGGGCTTTTCAGGGCTTCCCTGACTACTGTGAACACTAAATGAGAGAAAATAATGTTAACTCAAAGTGCAAATGTAGGATACACATTTAGGAATCACTGAAGACAGTGTAGGATTATCAAATTGGTGAACTACAGGAATGGACTAAAAACAAAAGACATAAAATCTCTTCTTCACATACTCATACAAGTTGATCTCATTTTCACCCATTGTTTTAACCACCACTCTAATGGAACACATTTCTCCTCACTTTCTCTCTCTGGGTCAGACCATCCCTCTTAAAGTACAGATCCACAGATCCAACTGCCTTCTATATCTACATCAATTTCTGTCTAAATCCACAACTTTATCAATATCTTTTTATTCCAGTGTTCAAAGTTAAGCTCATTATCTTCTCCCATAAACCTCTCCTTCCTGCTGAGGTTTCAAATAACCCAAATGTTTAGACCTGGGTATCGCCCTCCTTTCCTCTCTCTCCTTCACTGCTTGTGTATAAACAGGCACTTCTTAGAATAACTTGGCCTAGGGGCGCCTGGGTGGCTCAGTTGGTTAAGCGGCCAACTACAGCTCAGGTCATGATCTCGAGGTCCATGAGCTTGAGCCCCGTGTCGGGCTCTGTGCTGACAGCTCAGAGCCCGGAGCCTGTTTCAGATTCTGTGTCTCCCTCTCTCTGACCTTCCCCTGTTCATGCTCTGTCTCTCCCTGTCTCAAAAATAAATAAAACGTTAAAAAAATTTTTTTAAATAAAAAAAAGAATAACTTGGCCTATAAATATCTATGGAGACCATTCCTTTTATTCCCTTTTGTCAGTCTAATTCAGGTCTTCATGATTTTTTCCCCTAAATGATTCTAATAATCTCTTAATGGATCTCTCAGCTTCAGTGTTTTCTGATCTTCTCTCTTTAATTCATTCTTTGAATCTCTACCAGAATGTTTTAAAATACACATCTGGGGCGCCTGGGTGGCGCAGTCGGTTAAGCGTCCGACTTCAGCCAGGTCACGATCTCGCGGTCCGTGAGTTCGAGCCCCGCGTCGGGCTCTGGGCTGATGGCTCAGAGCCTGGAGCCTGTTTCTGATTCTGTGTCTCCCTCTCTCTCTGCCCCTCCCCCGTTCATGCTCTGTCTCTCTCTGTCCCAAAAAAATAAATAAACGTTAAAAAAAAAAATTAAAAAAAAATTAAATAAAATAAAATACAAATCTGGCCATGTAACTCCCCTCCTTAAATCCTTGATCTGTCTCTCTTGCCCTCAAAAAAATGACCCTTAACTTCTACTTCTCACATAAAATAAAAGGCATCAACCATGAACACTCTTTTTTTTATGTTTATTTAGTTTTTTGAAAGACAGTGTGAGTAGGGGAGAGGCAGAGAGAGAGGGAGGCAGAGGATCTGAAGCAGACCCCATGCTGACAGCAGGGAGCCTGATACCGGGCTCCAATGCGAGATCATGACCTTAGCCAAAGTCAGATGCTTAACTGGCTGAGCCAACCAGGTGCCCCAAGCATGAACACTCTTAACTTTATTCACCTCTTCCTGTGTGCATATGTATTTTCACTATTCCTATCTTTGCCTCCTTCTCACCTTCCTTATTTCTGGCAAAAGCAAAGTTCTGGGCCTGTGATCTATGTCTCTTTTCTCCCTCCCCAGGGCTCTCAGACCATCATTTGTAGCCATTCTCTTCATTCTCTACTTCTCTGCTGCCTCATTCCTCTTAACATACAGACATGTCCAAGTTTTCTTGATCTTAAACAAACGAAAGTCATCCCTCAGATGAAACAAGGCCAAAACAGAACTCACCATTTCCCCATAGCACCTGTAGTTAACCGTTTTTTGTCCTTCAAAACAGAGCTCAAGCTGTACTCCCCACTCCAGCTCTGTGCTATTATATCATCTTCAATATTTACCTATCAAACACTTCATATATCAGAGTTAACTATTTATTTGCTTGTCTTGCTTATTAGACTGTGAGCTTCTTAAGTGTGAAACAGGTATTATATCATTATTATCAGAAATTAATTAAGTAATGAGTATATATGTCAAAACATAATCTCAGGTCTGGACACTATTATTTTTATAAAGTTTCTATTTTTAGCTCTCATTTTGTCAGAAACTAAAGTTAATCAGGTTTTTTACCCATTCCCCTACTCCCTAAAGAGTTGTGTATAGATTCCAGGCAGGTTATAAAGTACTGATGCTGGTGGAGGTAGGGCATGGGACATGTCTGGTCCCAAGTTGCCCAGGCTGCATCTCTGTGATTCCCCATTCCTGCCTGGTCTCCATTTAATGTACATTCAAATGTCTGCACCTTCCTGATCCAGACAACAAACCGACCTGATTTCTCTCAACTACTTTCTTCTCTCAGGAGACATGTAACTGGAATTTCTCTTGTTCCTTTTCCATCCTGAGATTAAGACAGGGGTTGAGCACTGAGTAGGACCTCATCCCAGGAAATACCAATTTCTTAGCTTTTTCTTACTTTGTCTCTCTCTCTCTCTCTCTCTCTCTCTCTCTCTCAATCTGCCTCCCGGAAACAGCTGTTATCAAGCTGGCTTTGACCTTTGCTTCTAAATCTGTTAGCATAAACTTTATGCCCTGAGTATTTCAGGGGTTAGGTCTTTGAAACTCCAAATCCTAGTGTATTAGTCCTGATGCTTTCTACTGGAAAAGAAAAAGAAAGAAGGAAAGAAGGAAAGAAAAGAAAGAAAGAAAGAAAGAAAGAAAGAAAGAAAGAAAGAAAGAAAGAAAGAAAGAAAGAAAGAAAGAAAGAAAGAAACCCAAAACATAGCCTCCATAATGAAAAGCTTTAATGATCTCATATAAGAGGAGATTCGGGGGTAGGGGGCAATTCTTGGTTTGGTTCACAGACCAGCATTGTCAATGATTTTTCAGGTTTTTTCCTTCTCTCTGTTACTCCATCCTCTGTATGTTGGCTTTTTTCTCAAACTTGTTTGAGACCTCATGGTCTCAAGATGATTGTCTTTCTTATCATTAGGGAGGAATATTTATCATACTTTTTTTATTTAATTTTTTTTAATTTAATTTTAATTCCAGTGTAGTTAACATACAGTGTTATATGTTAGCTTCAGGTGTACAATATAGTGATTCAGCAGCTCCATATGTTACTCAGTGCTCATCAAGATAAGTGTACTTTAATCCCATTCACCCATTTTACCATTCCGCTACCCAGGTCTCCTCTGCTAACCATCTGCTTGTTCTCTATAGTTAACAGTCTGGGTTTTTTTTTATTTCTCTCTCTCTCTCTTTGTTGTTCTTCATTTGTTTTGTTTCTTAAATTCCACATATGAGTGGAATCATATGGCATTTGTCTTTCTCTGGCTGGCTTATTTCACATATCATTATACACTCCAGATCCATCCATGTTATTGCAAATGGCAAGATTTCATTCTTTTTATGGCTGAATAATATTCTATTGTATGTATAAATAGATATAGATGATACAGATATAGATAGATATATAGATAGATATATAGATATAGATGATGTAGATACCACATATTCTTTATCCATTCATCAGTTGATGGACACTTGGTCTGCTTTCATATCTTGGCTATTATAAATAATGCTGCTATAAACATAGGGGTACATGCATCCCTTTGAATTAGTGTTTTTGTATTCTTTAGGTAAATACCTACTACTGCAATTACTGGATCATAGGGTGGTTCTATTTTTAACTTTTTGAGGAACCTCCATGCTGTTTTCCAGAGTGGCTGTGCCAATTTGCATTCCAGCAGTAGTGCATGAGTGTTCCTTCTTTTCCACATCCTCACCAATACCTGTGTTGTTGATTTTAGCAATTCTGGCAGATGTGAGATGATATCTCATTGTAGTTTTGATTTGCATTTCCCTGATGGTAAGGGATGATGAGCATCTTTTCATGTGTCTGTTGGCCATCTGTACGTCTTCTTTGGAGAAATGTCTGTTTATGTACAGAAATCTGTTGCATTTCTATACACCAATAATGAAGCAGCAGAAAGAGAAACCAAGGAATTAATACCATTTATATTTGCACCAAAACCATAAAAATACCTAGGAATAAACCTAACCAAAGAAGTGAAAGACCTGTACTTTGAAACTATAAAACACTGATGAAAGAAAATGAAGAGGACACAAAGAAATGGAAAGACATTCCAGGCTCATGGATTAGAACAACAAATATTGTTAAAATGTCTATACTACTCAAAGCAATCTACACATTTAATGCAATCCCTATTAAACTACGAATAGCATTTTTTATAGAGCTAGAAGAAACAATCCTAAAATTTGTATGAAACCACAAAAGACCCCGAATAGCCAAAGCAACCTTGAAAAAGAAAAGCAAAGCTGGCGGCATCACAATTCTGGACTTCAAGTTATACCACAAAGCTGTAATGATGGTACTGGCACAAAAATAGGCACAGAGGCCTATGGAACAGAATAGAAAATCCAGAAATAAACCCACAACTATATGATGAGTTAATCTTTGACAAAGCATGAAATAATATCCAATGAGAAAAGGACAGTCTCTTCAAGTGTTGAGAAAACTGGACAGCAACATGTCTAGAGATATTTTAGAGTGAAACAATAAAAAGCTAACTCAGAGTGATTATTCAGAAATCCAGACTTTTCTTGAGGAGACCCCCAAATATCAATATTCATAGATCTTTTCTTAGGAACTGGTCTCTTATCTTCTGCCAGGCATATATACACCTGACAGCCAATATTACTGGAGCTTAGCAACAGAAGAGGCTGAGTAGGTCTTCTCCCTTTCTATTATAAAAACTTTTATTCAGACTCTGTGCTTTCAGTGAGTATCTCACCCCAGCATTCCACAGTGCTTAGTGTGCCAAAGTCCAAACGCTCTCTGATTCAATTTCTCTAATAAATAAATAATGTAATATCATATATATATACAAATAACATACAGGTGGCATTGTACTATCCACATTACTCTGTCTTAGTCCTTTGCTTTTAAAGACTTGTCACATATACTATTCTGTGTCAGTACACATAGCTCTAACCTCCACTAAGGGTATCTGTTGCCCAAAGGCATCATCCTTAAAATGAAAATTGAGTATGAAAATCAGGTTACCTCTTTAAGCAAAACGTCCCAATCAAGTGAAAACTCATTTGCCTAAAATTGGTATGTGATGTTCAATAGACCAGTCACATCTGACATTATCTTAAACAAACAATAAAATCAAGATGTGTCATAATTTGTTATTTATGTTCTCATTAATATCATTTACATTTAAGTTCATCCATCCCTACCACCTCTCCACTACTCCCAAAATCACTACACTTTGAGAACCCAAAATTTTTTCATGAAAAATCCAGTGAATACCCGACCCACATGCCTCTATTTTAATCCAAATATAGATTTCTATGTAAAGTAACAATGAAAAAAAATTAAGTAGGGGGAGGTACAGACTATATAAAAGTCTTTAAGCCTGTTGATTAAATGTTTAGCTAAGTAAAGACTCCCTCTCTTCCCCCTCCCCCTCCCCAAAAAAGATTCCCTCTCTCCCTAAAACAAAAGAGTAAAAGCAAATTCCAATGTTTCTAAAAAAAAAAAAAAAGATGTCTCATTTTTGCAATTTTTTTTCTGAGGGGTTTTAATGGGGGTGTTTGGCTGCAGTTATTAGAATCCACTCTCGCTATGTTAAGCCAGTAATTAATATATTAAAAGACATTAGGTTACTTACCAGGGAAAACTAGAAAAACAGACTTGAGGCTAAATGGTCTAAAGTTAAAAAGATTGCCATTGCACCATCACCCTGCCACTTCTTTGTCAGGAGTTTACCCTGACAACCACTGATGTCCCCTAAAGCAGGACACCTTTGACACAAGCAAACAAAATGGAAGCTATTCTATTTTGTTGCTCGTTTCTAAATTAAAGTGCCTGAGGATTTTTTTTAATAGTAAGAATGGTAAGCATGTGTATTAAATGCTTTTTAAGTTAGGCTGTTCCCAGTGCTTTACAAGTATGAAATCATGAATGCAAACATCATCTCAGCTCTCATCTTTAATAAAAAGTTGAATTCTTCTTCTTTTAAAATTTCTTTATTTTTTCCTTTGGTTTTTGTAATTTTTTCAGCTTTAGTAAGTTGTAAATCGATAGTGCAGTAAACTGCATATAGTAGAGGTATATAATTTGATACATTTTGACATATGTATACACCTATAAAACCATTACCATAAAAAGATCATGAACGTATCTCTAGACCCTAAAACTTTCTCTATACCCTGTGTAATTCATTCCGCCTCCCTCATATTTCCCTGTGCCAGGCAATCATGAATCTATTTTCTTTTGCTTTAGTTTTCATTTTCCAGAATTTTATACAAATGGAATTATAGTTATTCTTTTTTATCTGGATTCTTTAACTCAACATAGTAATTTTGAAATTAATCCATGGGATTTTATGTATGAATAGTTCATTCCTTTTTATTTCTCAATAGTATTCCATTGTATGGATATAGCATATTACATTTATCCAGTCATTGTTGTTGTATATTTGGGTTGTTTCCAATTTGGGCCTTTACAAATAAAGCTCCTATGCAACGTGGATGGAACTGGAGAGTGTGATGCTAAGTGAAATAAGCCATACAGAGAAAGACAGATACCATATGGTTTCACTCTTATGTGGATCCTGAGAAACTTAACAGGAACCCATGGGGGAGGGGAAGGAAAAAAAAAAAAAAAGAGGTTAGAGTGGGAGAGAGCCAAAGCATAAGAGACTGTTGAGGACTGAGAACAAACTAAGGGTTGATGGGGGGTGGGAGGGAGGAGAGGGTGGGTGATGGGTATTGAGGAGGGCACCTTTTGGGATGAGCACTGGGTGTTGTATGGAAACCAATTTGACAATAAATTTCATATATAAATTAAAAAAATAAATAAATAAATAAATAAAGCTCCTATGGATATTCATGTGCAAGTCATTGTGCAGATGTACGCTTTCATTTCTTGTGGGTAAATACATAGAAGTAGAATGTCTGGGTAAGTAATATATGTATATCCTACTTTTTAATAAGTTGCCAAATTGTTTTCCATAATCACTACACAAGTTTACGTTAGCATAAGCAGTCTATAAGAGTTCCAGTAACTCCAGATTCTCATTAACAGCTGACATGGTCAGTATTATTAATTTAAGCCATTTAACTGGGTGCTTATTATAGTTTTAATTTACATTTCCAAATTGATTAGTGATGTTGAGCATATATTTGTGTGTTTAACTGCCATTTCTGTATCTTCTTTGATGAAGTGTCTGTTCAAATATTTTGCCATTTTTAATTAAGCTATTTGTCTTAATATAATTAAGTTGTAACTTTTCTTTGTATATTCTTAGTATAAGTTCTTTGACAGATAAATGTTTTGCAAATATTTTCTCCCATTCTGTGGCTTGGATTTTCATTTTCCTAGCATAGTCATTCAAAGAGTAAAAGTTCTAGTTTGTTTTTCTTTTGTAGTTTGTGGTTTTTGTGTAGTGTTTATGAAATCTTTGCCAAATCCAAGTTAACTAACATTTTTTCCAATGTTTTCATCTAGGAATTTTATAATTTTAGCTCTTATATCTTAGATCTATGACCCATTTTGAGTTAATTTGTGTATATAGAATGAGATCATGGTAGAGGTTCACTGTTTTGCATAAGCTATCCTGTTCTAGCACCATTTGTTGAGAATATCATCCTTTCTCCAGTGAATTTTCTTAGTATATTTGTCAAAAATTATTTGACCAAACCTATTTAGGTCTATCTATGGAATCTCTATTCTATTCCATTGAATTATATGTATATCTTTGTACCTATACCATCCTGTCTTGATTATTGTAGCTTTATAATAACAAATCTTGAAATCAGATGATGTTAGTAGCCAAACTTTCTTTTTCATGGTGTGTGTGCATGTGTGTGTATTTGTGATTAATTTAGGTTCTTTGCATTTCTATAAAATTTTAGAATCAGCTTGTCAAAAGAATGCTGGGATTTTAATTCTGATTCCTTTGAATATATGGATCAACTTGGGAATAGATGACATCTTAATAATGTTGAGTCTTATGATCCATGAATACAGTAAACCTATCTATTGATTTAGGCTTTCTTTAGTTTCTCTCAACAGTGTTTTGTAGTTTTCACTGTACATGTCTTATACAAATTTTGGCAAATTTATCCCTAAGCATTTCATATCTTTGATGCTATGATGAATGTTTTGGGTTTTTTTTAATGTTTTATTTTTTGAGAGTGAGAGTAGGACAGAGTGAGAGCAGGAGAGGGGCAGAGAGAGAGGGAGACACGGAAGCTGAAGCAGGCTCCAGGCTCCAAGCTGTCAGTACAGAGCCCAACTGGGGGCTCGAACTCACGAGCTGCAAGATCACGACTTGAGCCAAAGTTGGACATTTAACTGACTGAGGCATCCAGGCACCCTAATGGTACTATTTTAATTTTAATTTTAATTTAATTTAATTTAATTTAATTGTTTACTACTAGTATATAGAAGTACAATTGGTTTTTGTATATTGACATTGTATTCTGCAACTGTTCTAAACTTACTTATTAGTTCTAGTAACTTTTTTGTCAATTCCATAGTATTTTCAACATAGATCGTCATGTCATCTGTGAATACAGATAGTTTTACTCTTCCTTTTCCAGTTTACATACCTTTTTTTTTTCCTTGCCTGACTAGAATTTCTGGTTCAGGGTTAAAGGAAATTGGCAAGGGACCTAGGAATTCTAATTTAGGTGGGCAGAACTTATAAGTTAAGAATTTTCCCAAATACGAAATAAACTACCTAAAAGGAGATGGAGAATCATAAATATGACAATCACTTCAAGAGAGGAGAGATGGGCAGCGAACAATAAAAGGAGAGTCAAAGAAATAAACCAAAACAAACAAAAATAAAAAATACCTTTGCCAGGGCACCTGTGTGGCTCAGTCAGTTGAGCGTTTCACTTCTGCTTAGGTCATGATCTCGTGGTTCATGGGTTTGAGCCCAGTGTTGGTCTCTGTGCTGACAGCTCAGAGCCTGAAGCCTGCTTCAGGGATTCTGTCTCCTTCTCTCTCCACCCCTCCCCCACTTGTGCACGTGCTCTCTCCCTCTCTTTCTCTCTCAAAAATAAATAAACATAGGGACACCTGGGTGGCGCAATCAGTTAGGCTTCCGACTTCAGCTCAGGTCATGATCTCATGGTCCCTGAGTTCAAGTCCCACATCACGTGCTGTGCTGCCAACTCAGAGCCTGGAGCCTACTTCGGATTCTGTGTTTCCCTCTCTCTCTGCCCCTTCCCCACTCATGCTCTCTCAAAAATGAATAAATGTTTAAAAATTTTAATAAATAAATAAACAAACAAACATTTAAAAAATGTTTAAAAATACCTTTCCCCTCCAACTTTTTTTTCCAGCTTGAGTCTTTCTACAATAGATTAAGAAAATGGGCCCAACTAGGAGGTTAAAAATACAATGCTAAAGGTGAAGTAAACTGAACGACACATGTAAAATTTATTTTTCCAGGAACATTGAATTAATTTCTCTCATAAGCATCTATGACACTCAACAACTGTTAATTCATTTTACTGCTAATTACACTACAATGAACAGTTTTGATTTTGTGCATTGTTAGGCTGTTTAACATGTTTGAGAGTCTCTGGTTGAAGAGTGCCCCCTCAAAATTCGTGTCCATCCAGAATCTCAGAACATGATCTTATTTGGAAATAGTCTTTACAGATGTAATTAGTTAAAATGATCATACTGGATTAGGGTGGGTCCTAAATCCAAAGACTAGTGCCCTTATAAGAAGGCCATGTGAAGACACATAAGGAAGAAAGCCATATAATGACAAAAGCAGAGATTGAGTGATGTAGCTATAAGGAAGGAATGCCAGAGGTTGCCAGGGAACACCAAAAGCTAAGGAAGAGGCAAGGAAGGATTTCCTTCAGAGGGAGCACAGCCCTGCTGATACCTCGATTTTGGACGTCTAGCCTCCATTACTGTGACAGAATAAATTTCTGTTGTTTTAAGCTAGCCAGTTTATAGTACTTTGTTACAGAACCCTCAGAAGCTAATGCACACATGGTACTGAGGAAGTGGGCGCTCCTATAATAAATACCTAAAAATGTAGAAGTGGCTTTGGAACTGGGTAATGGATAGAGGCTAGAAGAATTTTGAGATGCTTGATAGAAAAATCTTAGATTGCTGTGGGGAGAAATGGTTAGTAGAAAGATCGACATTGAAGGTGATTTGATGAAGTCATAAGAGGAAATGAGGAATATGTTTTTGGACACTTGAGAACTGACGACCCATGTTATAAAGTGTCGAAAACTTGGCTGATTTTTGTTCTAGTGTTGGGTAGAAAGTAGTACTTAAAAGCAACGAATTTGGATACTTACCTAAGATTTCCAAGCAAAGTGTGAAAACTTCAGGCTAATTTCTCCTTACTGCTTGTTGTGAAATGCAAGAGGGAAAAGATATATTGAAGAAGGAAATTTTAAGCATAAGTTACCAGCACTTGATGATTTGGAATATTCTCAAACTACCCATAGAGCAAAAGATGAGAAAGGGTCTTCTGGAGAGAACACCAATGGTGTGGCTAAACAAACTTTTGGTAAAGAGATTAGACATACAACTAACTCATGGATCTAAGCAACCATCTCAACAGAAGTCCAGAATGAAGATGGGTTATCCAAGAAAGATTTGTAGAAGACCCTCTTGTGTGATATCTTGGATCTCTATGAAGTACACAAAAGACCAACAAGGTTTTTGAGAATGTTATATCAGCAGAAACACTACCAACTTGGATTAAACAGATATCACTGGAAGGAAATGAAGGAAGAATTGATCCAAGGGTAAAGCCATGGATTCAGGAGGCATCCTTGAACCCAGACATGGAACATGAAGCTATAGATGACTATTTTCAGGACTTAAAACCTAATGTAATTTGCTATGCTATTGTTAAGCACTGGACCCTAGTGGCAGTTTTCCATGATGTATTCCTTACTAAATGTGTTTTGTACATGTTTGTGATATATGGGCATTCTCAAGTATAGGCTCCTACATTGGTCTTTTTTTGCAAGTGTTGAAATCTAGTGTTCTTAAGTAAGTATTCAGTAAAGGCAAAATGGCAGTAATTTATATTATCTTATATCATATCACATCATATATTTATGTTATATTATATCGTATCATATTATATCATATATACACATAATTATACACACACACACATATACATATATAACTGGGCTCATTCTTCATTGGGTTTATCCTTAACTCAATTAGCCAGTGTCCAAATTCAGTATATTAATTTTTATTAGAGGTCTCTATTTTGATCTATTTATAAAATTAAATGCTAAATTTTTACCTTTTTTAATATGTTGATAACTAAGCAATTTTACATGGTTTTGTGGAAGTCAGATGAGACATTTGATTTATTCTGATTTTGTGTGCATGTTTATCAGATAATACATAAGTTATGGCTATTAATTACATGCTGTG